>NC_142097.1:4622250-4943250 GCF_054644295.1 Miniopterus natalensis
TGAGAATGTTTCAAGAGTTTACTCTTGTCTAGGAAAGAACTCTTTCCATCTCACCCTCAATTCAGTTCCATCTATTGTCTGCTTTTTCTCCATGTGTGACACCACAGTATCTTTGTCCCTTGGACTAGAAAATTTAGAATCATTCTTAATATATCCCTTTATTTTCACATTTAATCACTCACCAAGTTCTCTTGGTTCTACCACCTGAAGAGTTCATGAATTTATAGGTCAATTTCCCTTTCTATTAACATATACCATATATCATAGTATCATCATTGCTCTGCAGATTGGTCTTCCTTCTATCATTCTTGACCACCTCCAATGTCATCTCCATTCTGCATCTATGGTTATGTTAAAAAACAAATAAAAACAAAAATGAAAAGAAATCTCACGATAGAGGTACTATCATTCCAATGGCCATCATATTGCAGTATATAAATGTATCAAATCAACAAGTTGTACACTTTAAATTTACAGTGCTATAAGTTTAGTATATTTCAATAAAAACTTTTTTAAGAAAAGGAATCTGATTATGGAGCTCCCTCACTGAAAGAACTTCAATGGTATTCTTAACCACACTCCTGTGCTCTGGGTTCATTGTGGTTATCACTACTTATAATGATAAAGTCCTTGCTTTGTTCCCTTGGTTAATGCCTGTCTCATCCACTCAGCTGTAAGTTCATGAAGTGAGGGAGTATGTCTGCTTGGTTTATGTACCAATCTTCAGCTCAGTGCAGGACACAAACCAGGTGCTCAAGAAACAGTTTGTTCACTGAAGTAGTATCACTGTCATAATTATATTACCGTGGTACTGAAATAATGAGACAGCATATTGAACAGAATATAAAACCAAGAAATAAATTCAGATACAGGATATTATTTATTATTTGATGAAGACAATTTACAATGGACAAATTGTTCAATATGCCTTTCTAGGAGGGGAAGAAATGCAGGGCAGAATTGGGCTGAATTGCAGAGCTGCTGCCGTGGTCCCATAGCCGGTGCTGTGGTTTAAAACCAGGAGGGATATCTCAAAGATGGAGGTTTCCCGGAGGAGCGAGGGGTCCCAGTCCCACATCAGGCCCCCCGGCCTAGGGTTCCAGTGCTGGGAAGAGAAGTCCCCACAACTTCAGGTTGTAAAAGCCAGTGGGGATTGAGGCTGAGGGAGGCTGAGGCTGTTGGAGTCCCAGGCAGTTCCTCTTAAAGGACCCACACACGGACTTACTCAGATTCGCTCTCTTTGAGCTCCAGAGCAGCAGCAGCAGCTAGAAAGGAAACAGGGACATTTGAGGAGGAATTAACTTTCCTGGGATCAGAGTGAGAGCTGGAGGAGCAGCTTTCTCTCAGACAGAAGTGCTGGCAGAGGCCAATACTCCTTTGATGAGCCCTCCCTCCACAGAACCAGCAGGCAAGAGCCAGATCTGAATCTCCAGCAACCTGGCTCACACCTTTCGCCTTGCCCTGCTTACAAGCTCATCCAAGCCATTTCCAGTGGCTTTTCTATGCAAGTGACTTCTCTTGCCTCAGGCTTAACACTTTCCTAAAATCTCTCAAAAAAGCAGCAGCTGGACTCAGCATGCCCCTTACCTCTCCATAAGTGGCACCAAGCCTGGCACTAACACCAGCCTGCCTTGGTTCACAGTGTGGCCTCTCTGGGCATCTCTAAGTCTAGCAGAAGTAACAGCCATCTACAGATTGCTGTGTAGCTCATGCTGGGTGGCCCAAGGCAGGGCACAGGCAAAGGCTGACTTCGCACCTCTTGGGAGGTCCCAGAGACAGTGCACTTGGTGGTCAGCTTCAACCACACTGGATTACAACCCTACCACATCCACAAGTGACACACTCGATGAATACCAAAGCTCCACTGAAGTAAATCCTGCTCCATAGGGGTGTCTCCAGCACAGCAGCTCTTTGGCTGTAGTTGCAGCTGGTCCTCACAGCCGACTGGCCTGGAGATCAATTCCTCCCAGTGATGTCAACAGCAACCAAGGCTTAACTACAACAAGAAAGTGCACATGGCCCACACAGGGGAGCACCTAGAAGGCCCAGCTCAGGTGACTGGGGAGGCTGAGCCACTGGACCCTACAGGACACCTACTACACAAAGCCACTCTACCAATTCCAGGAGACACAGCAGCTCTGCCTAATACATAGAAACAAACACCTGGAAGCAGCCAAAATGAGGAGAAAAAGAAACATGTCACAAAGGAAAGAACAGAAGAAGTCTCTAGAAGAGGAACTAAATGAAATGGAGCCAAGCAAGCTAACAGATACAGAGTTCAGAACTTTGTTTATAAGGATGCTCAAGAAACTTAATGAGAATGTCAAGGATCTTAGTAAAAATTTTAAGGAAACTAGTGAGATCATCAACGAAATAAAAAAGAACCAGTCAATATTCCTTTCTAAGAGTGATGGAGATTCCGGGCAGTATAGGGTGGAATTGTGGAAACCAGGATCCAGGAGCAGTGTTTAAAACCAGGAGGGATTTCTCGGCTGGGAGGCCTGATGTGGTACTGGGACCTCTCATTTCTGGCTACACTAACTGAAATGAAGAATAACTTACAGGGAATCAGTAGTAGAGTAGAGGACACCGAGAATCAAATCAGTAATTTGGAGTATGAGGAGCAAAAAACACCCAATCAGAAGAGCAAAAAAATAAAGAATCCAGAAATATGAAGAGAGTGTAAGGAGTCTCTAGGACAACTTCAAGCGGCTCAACATTTGCATTATGGAGATGCCAGAAAGAGAAGAAAGAAAGCAAGAAATTGAAAACCTATTTGAAAAAATAATGACAGAAAACTTCCCCTATCTGGAGAAAGAAATAGACTTATAAGTCCAGGAAGCACAGAGGGTCCCAAACGAGAGGAATCCAAAGAGGCCCACAGCAAGACACATCATAATTAAAGTGCCAAAGGTTAAAGACAAAGAGAGAATCTTTATTTTTATTTTTTATATATCTTTATTGATTTCAGAGAGAGGAAGGGAAAGGGAGAGAGAGAGATAGAAACATCAATGATGAGAGAGTCATTGATCGGCTGCAGCCAGCAACAGGGGCATGTGCCCTGACCGGGAATCGGACCCTGATCACCTGGATCCTAGGTCAACGCTCAACCACTGAGCCACGCCCGGCTGGGCCAAAGAGAGAATCTTAAAAGCAGTAAGAGAAAAGCAGGTAGTTACCTACAAGGGAGTGCCCATAGGACTGTCAGGTGATTTCTCAACTGAAACTTTGCAGGCCAGAAGAGAGTGGCAAGAAATATTCCAAGTGATGAAAAACAAGGCCCTACACCCAAGGTTACTTTACCCAGCAAAACTATGATTTGGAATTGAAGGTCAGATAAAGAGCTTCACAGATAAGAAAAAGCTAAAGGGCCATCACCACCAAACTAGTACTACATGAAAAGTTGAAGGGTCTTCTTTCAGAAGAAGCTAATGAACAAAAGAAACTGACAAACTAAACAGGCCCAAAGACATTGACACACGCAACAGACGATCATATTTCAGAGGAAAGAGGGACGGGGGGTGGAGGGTGAGAAGAGATAACCAAAGGAGTTATATGCATATATGCATAACCCATGGACACAGACAATAACAGGGTGAAGATCTGGGAAAAGGGTGGAAGAGGGTGGAGAAGGTCAATGGAGAGAAAAAAAATGGGACACCTGTAATGCTTTCAACAATACAGATAAATAAATATATATATAAATAAATAATAAAATCCAGATAGATATCTAGGTAGAGGAATAGATCAATATTAAAGCATAAAAGTAAGTTTCAAAAAATCTTTTTCAGAGTCTTGCAATGCATATTATAACAGTATTTATCCAGCTATAAAATTAAAAGATCTGAGAATATTTATAAATATTTTCTTCCTTCATTGAAAGTTCCGAGTTAAAGGAAATATAAATTGAATAGAAAAATTGTTGGATACTCAGAAAGCTGTATCAGAGCAAAGACTGTCTTTACCGACATCCACAGACTCCATGGGTGGCAAAGGAAGCGGCCGTAAAGCAGAACGTGCACTTTGGTTCAGTCATCAAAATACTCTCACCCTCTATCATGTTCCTGACATCGAGGAGGACACGGGAAGGTAAAATAGAGTTTTTAAGTTAGGGCTTGAAAGCGTTGCTTGGAAGTTAGGATGCAGTCGGGCATCTGTTGATTATTTTATGTGAACCACCTCCTCCATCCAATAGAGCTGATTTTTTTTTCTTTTCCATTTTTTGCAACATCTCAATGTACTTATTTTCTAGACAGAACCCAAGACTCAAACAGCCACAAATGTCTGCTGGGCTCACTGGTTAAGAACAGTTGGTGGTTTGCAAAATATAAATAGAAGAAAGTATAACCAGTTTCAGCCAGTCTGACGCCACTAAAAAAACCTGATGAATAAATAATGAGAGTATCCTGCATCTTTCATTAGTTCGGATCCGGAGCCCTGGACTCGTGGCACTCACACAGTCCCGGCATCGCAGCACTTACAGCCACAGTCAGGCGCAGGAAGCTCTTGCCGCCTCGGTTTGAGGCTTTGGGGGAATTCAGGGCTTCAGAATGTTACTTTCCTGAGAAGGAACTCCCAAAGGACATTATCCTTCCTCAGTGGAAAGTGCCCTGTACTTACCGTGGGTAAATGAACACGGTCTTCTTTTTGAAATTCCCCCCTCTCCTGCACACTCTCTCCCTTGGAGAGCTCCCCACTCTCGTTACTGCAACCTTGGGTGACGTGGGGGTGCCCCAGGGTGGGCGTGAGGGGCTCCATGGGTGGGGCTGCAGTTACAGGCCACCTGCTTTGTTTAATAACAAAGAGACTGCAGTCAGGTAATTTAATTTATTCACCTATTTAAGACGCATAGTATACATGGCTACTTTGCTTGGTAGGACATTTTCTCTTTTCTTTTTTTTTAATCCTCACGCAAGGATATTTTTCCATTGCTTTTCAGAGAGTAGAAGGGGGGGGGAGAGAGAGAGAGAGAGAGAAACACTGATGTGAGAGACACATCGATTGGCTGCCTCCCACATGTGCCCCAACCGGGGCAGGGGATGGAGCCTGCAACCGAGACACGTGCCCTTGACAGGAATTGAACCCTGGGGCCCTCCAGTGGCCGACGGTCCAGCCACTGAGCCAAATTGGCCAGAGCCTTGGCAGGACATTTTCACATACATTAGCCAACCAAAGCCTCACAGAAATCCATAAATTAAAGAGGGCAAGTAACATTCTTATTGGCATTTTGCATCAGATTCTAGAATTTAAGAAACTCTTTCAAGGCCACACAGCTCCGAACATTCCAGAGACAGTAACAGAATTCAAAGTGTCAGCTCTTAAGTTTGGTGGCTCTCTCTTCTCTCATGCTGCCCAAATTCAATTTATTCATTCATTTGGCAACTTTTATGGAGCGCCTACTGGAAATCAGGTCTGTTCTAAGGACTGGAGATCTAGCAGGGAGTAAAGCAGTAAGGTCCTTGCCCTTGAGGGGCTCCCATGCCAGCAGAGTGGGGGTCAGGGATGGGGGCGAGCTGAGAACAGAAAACAAATGGGCAAAAAAAAATAAATAAAATGACAGAGGATGTTATACGGAGAACAATAGGGAAGTGGGGCTATTTTAGTGAACGTCATCAGAAATTCAGGATTCCTTGAGGAGGTGACATTTGAGCTCAGCTCCAAATGACAAGAAGCCAGCCCTGTGCAGACCCTGGGGAGAAACAGTACTGGGAGCAGAGCATGGAAAGGAAAGACCCTGAGGCAGAAGCAAGATTAGCACCTTCCCGAGACAATAAAGTGACCAGTGTAACTGGAGCGTAAGAAAACAAAGAATGCCCACTGTTTCTAAGGAAGCTGGACAAGCAGGGAGGGTCTTCTCGGGGAGCCCTGGCTGGTTGGGTGAAGGGGCTTGGACTTTCTGCAGGGGGAGGGCACTGACTGATTTGAGGCAGGAGCGAGTACGTGAGGAACAGTTTTCAAAGATCCCTCTGGCTGCTGGGTGAAGCGCAAGACAAGAGTGGAAAGAGGAAGGTCAGTCTGGAGGACACCTGAGCTGTCCAAGAAAGGACGAGATACTTGGAGCAGGGCAGGGCCGCAGGGTCAGGAGAAGCCTGCTGATTTGGGCTGCATTTTGGAAGTAGAGCCGAGTAGACTCACTGATGGGTTAGAGCAGCGATTTTTAGCTGGTGTGCCACACGAATTTTTAAAAGATGCAAAGCCTGCCTATTTAGTGAGGCGCACTGACCTCTTTCCTTAGATGGCCAAATTAAAAAATGCAAACAGCGCACACAGCAATAGCCATTCAACACGAATGAATCAAAATCATGCCTATTTTTTGTCAGATCAGCAACAAAGATATGTTTCGGTGCACCTCAGAACTTCAGTAAATCGTTTACGTGCCGCGAGATGAAAAGGGTTAGAAACCGCTGGGCTGGATGGTCACAGGAAGGCGAAAGAAAGGATCCAGGATGGCCCCCGGCACACCGCCTTGGCCATGAGGCTCTGCGCTTCGTGCTGATTCCTGCACCTCTTTATTCAACAAGTAGCTACCGAGTGCCTGCTGTGCGCCTCTGCTGGGGCCGGGCCACGCCAGCCCCCCAAACGACATGGTCCGTGCCCCCAGGGCGGGGTCGGTGCTCATGGGCTGGCCCTTGGGAAACAGACGGAGGAACCCCTGCAGTCGGGGCGGGGGCTCTGCGATGGGCGAGGGTCTCGGCACCACTGGCTCTGGAGAGGGGCCCATACTGCTCTGCTGAGACCCCGAAGGCGGGGGGCAGGAACTGGACAAGCAGGAAAACATTCTCTTCAGGGAAACCCCATGGGCAGGACAGGAGGGAGGGGCGCTGAGAGAGCAGAAAGTCAGGCAGGATTGCTAGAGCTGAGGGGGGTGGCAGGAGACGGTGCGGGCGAATAGACAGGGACTGCAGACGGGAGCTGGCCTCTGGGATAGCTGCAGGCACGGGAGCCGTAAGAATAGACGGACTGCAGACAGGGGAGCTGGCCTCGGCTGGCACGTGGGGATCGGCTTCCGTGGGAGCGTCATCTGCTAGGTCTGAAGGGGCAACTGGCAGGGTTGTTTACAGCACGACCCCAGGTTTGTTAAAACTGGGAAAACGTGGATATGCATTTGTGAGAATGTTTAAATAGGTGTTTTAAGAAGGTGTAAAAAGACACAACAAATTGATAACATCAGTGACCTCAGAGGTGTGGACAGAGGGAGGGGCTTGTCGTTTTCTTTCTGTACCTTATTATGTTCAAAAGCACATATTTCTTATGTAAGTATTTTCAATTTTATCAAGGGATTGTTTAAAACCCACAAATCTGGCCACCATGTGGAGGACAACTGGGAAGTGGGCCAGCCGGGGGGAGCTGTGGCGGTAACATGGGCCCGAGAGGAAGGCGGGCTCACCCCGGGGAGACAGAAAGGAGAAAAGTCGCCTGATATTCAGGCGGTGGTGGGAAGCATCCCCAGACCTTGGAGGGTAAATGTCTGTCGGGAGTCTTCAGTGATGCTTTTCACTGAAACAGAAACAGGCTTGTGGAAAAAGTTAGCAAGTTTAACGTTAAGTTATGCCTTGGAGGAGTCTAGGAGGTTATGTACACTTGGGAGGCATCCCTCACTGACATTCACAGGCCAGGCGTACTGAGCAGGGGGAGGCTTGGTGTTAAGTCTTGGGGAGACCCCTTTGTAGGAGAGGGGCAGGGCCCCCCACAGGAGAGGGTCAACCCCCCTTGTAGGAAAGAGGCAGGCGGCCCTGCAGGGCAGGGGCAGGGGGTCCACAGGAGAGGGGCAGGGGGCCCTGCAGGGGAGGGGCAGGGGGTCCACAGGAGAGGGGCAGGCAGCAGCTGGAAAAGAGACCCAGCATTTACTCTAAGACTAATTGCTGAGACCCCAAAAATAATCACTCCACAACAAAAAATAAATTGCGCACTAGAGCATTTGCCTGGATGTGAATACACTTGAGTCCCGCGGGAAGATGGAGCGCCTGCCTGGGTGCAGTGCAGGGCCAGCGCCTCCCTCCCGGTCCTCGCAGTGACAGGTAAGATACCGGGAGGGGACGGAGGCAGCGCTGAGGAGCAGAAGGCGGTGCTCACGGGGCCCAGGAGTTACCGGAATCCTAGGGAAAGGAAAGCGGGCGAGATGTGAGTGCAGGGGGACCCACAGTGAAGCACGGGAAGGGCGGGCTGGGGGAGCCTCGAAGGAGCCACGACTTCCAGGACGCAGTCTGGCCATTGGCAGTGGGACAGGGCATTGAGGGCGGGCACAGTGCCCTGGGGGTGGGGACGAACCTGTGGCCGGAAGACTAACCGACTCTGGGAACTCTCTGGCAGCGCCAACCTCCTCCCCTCCCCCAGGGTCCCCAGGCTCTGCCAACCCCTCACCCTCCACCGGCTGCCTGATGGGGAACTGTAAATACAAAGAAGAAACAACAAACTGGGATCTGCACGCCACTTGGAAATGGCCAGTTGGGAACCCGCCAGGTCAGAATGCCAGGTGTGGCCAGAGTGGGAGAGAAATGTAGAGCCCTGAACGCATTTATTAGGAGGGGAAAAACTGAAGACAGGAAAATGTCTCCTTTCTAAAAGGAGCCAGAGCCAGACCTGTGAGGAGGAGAGGGAGCCCCTGTGTCCAGTGTCCTCTGTGGCCTGCGATGTGGACAGCTTGCCTCTCCCTCCCGTCCTCTCTGCACCTCTCGCCCCTCTCCCTCTTCTGACGTGGCTTTGCCCTCCTAGGGCGGTCAGCTCTCAGTAGGTGCGGAGAGGCATGTTTTGTGTGTTAAAATACACACAACATAAGATCTACTCTCAGAGCCATTTGTAAGTGGCGTTAAGCACATTCACACTGCTGTGCAACCATCGCCACCACCCATCTCCAGAGCTCTTTTCATTTTGCAAAACTAGCTCTGTCCCTATCAGACGTTAACGCCCCATTCCCTCGCCCTCAGCCCCGCATCACCATCTCACTCGCTGTCTCTCTGGCTTTGACCACTCTAGGGACATGTATAAGTGGGCTCACATGGTGTTGGTCCTTTGGTGACCGGCTTATTTCGCTTAGCAGATTGCCCTCAGAGTTCAGCCAGGCTGGAGCCTGTGTCAGAATCTCCTTCCTGTTTAAGGCTGAATAATACTCCTTTGTACATCTATCCTAAGAGACTAACCTCTCATCTGTATTTTAAAACACTCATCCCACTTGGCCGAATTTCAGGTACCGCAGAGAAGCTGAGGGGCTGGCGCCTTTGCCCAAAGCTTGCCAGAGAAGCGAGAGGGGTCGGGCGCTCACTAAGACCTCAAAGCAGCTTCTAGGCCGGCCTTGTTTCCCCTGCTCCAAGCTCGCCCGTAACTGCTCTCCACACTCAGCTCTTATTGCCGTCATGGTTGGGGTTTTCTTCCGTTCCCTGTTCTCCCCAGGGGAATGTGACTCCCTGGGTGACCTCCTCCAGGCTAAAGCCTGGGGTGACCTACCCTCCCCTGAGGCCTGGGCTGCTGCCTCCTGGGCGCTGGGCTGAGATCAGAGGAGCTGGGCTGTCAGCACAGCTGCCGGCCTGTCCCCAGCCACCAACTGCGCTCGAGAAGCGGGGCCTCAGGACCTCGCCGCTCACTCTGAGAAACTTAGCAGGAGCTCTGTTGAAGAATCAGCCCCATTGTTCCCCGGACACTTTGAAGATGAACACAAGACATAATGCACGTGTGAGAAGTGCCAAGTTAAACCAATTAGTACCCCAGTTGCTATGCAAATGATCTCAGTAATAGGGGAAAATTACTTCTGCTTATCTCATACCTCTCTGTATTTCCAAAGTGCCCCAAATAGGCTCACTGGGAATGTTTTCCAGGGAGCCATCATCAAATTTGATCCCTCTGCTGTTGTTTGGAGTGAAGGCATTTTCTAATCCAAATAAAAGTGTCACAAGGAACAACAGGAGGGGCGGAAAAAGAAACACTATGGCTTTGTTTTGTATTTTTAAAGCCAATCAAGTATGAATTAACGCTAATGGCTTTTGGAAGGGAAATTGGATACAAAACAGAGATACCAGGAATTGTATCTACTAATTTGAGGTGCATTTTTGTTTTTCAGTCCTTGGAAATGCTCTCCACTGAGCCCTTGCAGAGGCCATGGATCTCCTTCCTGGCCCACTCTGCCTCGAGCAAGCTCCCCACTGCCCACGGAGCCCTGCGCCCCCCGAGGGTGAGCAGGGCCAGCGCCCCAGCGCCCCACCCTCGGAAAGCATCTTCTGTGATTCATTCTCCGCTGTTTCCGCAGCAGTAAAGGTGCCTGTAACCACTGAAGCAGGAGTTAGCTGCATATAGCTCCTCCGTGGTGGGACGTAATCCATGAAGGGCTCCAAAGGGATTCAAAAAATATTCATAACCGAAAGAAGCCCCTCCCTCAAATTTTCGAGCACCAAGGCGGGAATTTGCATGGTTTCAGTTATTTAAGAGTAACCGTGAAGGTTTATGCCACGTGACAATTTGTAATTTTTTCTGAGCCCTGAGGTCCCGCCACAGCTCCTACTGTCAGGTGGCCTTTCACCGCACCTTTGCTGTGTGCTGGCCACGCTGACCCTGCTCCCCACCCAGCAGCTGCCCAGCGCCAGAGGGGGCCTTAGGGACGAGAGGCTGGCGTGGGAGAAAGAAGGGTGAGCAGCAGGGCCGTGTTTCTCATCTGAGCTGAGGCATGAGAAAGCCTGTGGGCCCCCAAATGTCCTCGGTGGTGACCATGGAGACCATGTGCCACGGGGTATCAGGGCAGCACTTTGAGTTGGAAGCACCTGGAAGTCTTTTTTCTTTTTTTCTTTTATTTAAAGGCTGCTTAGGTAAGCTTTATTTATTTATTATTGATTAGAGAGAGAGAGAGGAAGGATGGGGAGGGGAAGAGAGACATCGGTTAGCTGTTCCACTCATTCATGCATCATTGGTTGATGCTGGTATGTGCCCTGGCCGGGGGTCATGCCCACCACCTTGGTGCCCAGGGAACCCTGCTGCAACCTACTGAGCTACCTGGCCCGGGCCTGGAACTCCTGAAAGCTTCCAGAACCACACTAGACGTGTGAGGGTCAGAGATCGCCTCTGATGCGAGTCCTCTGAGATTCAGGGTGGTTTCTTACTTACTGCAGCAATGATTTGCACCTATTCCTCCTGATAAAAGTGCCCACTATGTACCATAAAGTTATAAAAACTGACTAATAAAACATTTTTGTGGAACAAAAAAAGGTGAGATGTTTAAGAAAAATTACATTTATGAAGCCTAAAGGTATATATGTGTGTGCAGTGTATGTGGTGTAGGTGTATATCCTGTGCACAAACGGGCCGAGAGCTGACAGGGCTGCTCCCAGTCCTCTCCCACTCCAGGCCACCCTTCGCAGTACATCTCAGGAAATATCTAAAGAGAACAAGCCGGAAACAGAAGTGAACTGGGCCTTGTTACGCCCCTCCGAAAACAAAACCCTCCATAATGGGCAGAGAAAGTGCGGGCTCCTCAGCACCTTGCGCTGTATTTATTCATTTCCAAAGGGAAGTGAGGCAGTGTCTCCCATAAAGGCTGTTGAATTAAAGAGAGTCAAGGAGCAGATGTGGAGAAGTGGCATTTATAGCCCTGGGAGGGCACTTTCTGGGCTACAGGGCAGAATCCAGCGGCCAGGGGAGGTTTCTAGATCACATCAGGGGAGCCAGACACCTAGGTAAAACGCGCCCTGTGGGCTGTAATTAATTCAGGCCGTGGAAAGGGAGGCAGCACCCCTTTCTTAAGGACTGGAGGCGTTAGCTCTGATCACACACTGCCATTTATAGTTTTCTTCCCCATAAAATGGGGGTAATAATAGAACCTGACTCAGCAGGTTTTTAGGAGCTTAAATGAGATAAGGCAGTGGACACAGCCCTCAGAATCGGGCCTGCATTCCTTAGCACTCAATAAATACCAGTTTGTATTGCTTTGTTTAATTATTATTGGCCTTTAAAAGGCAAAACTGAAAGTATATTATCGGAAAGGTCAACGAAGATCCAGCTGACAAAATAGGCCTTGAGCTGGGCCAGTGGGAGCGGGTGTGGGGGCAGGGGCGCTGCTCTGCCCTCTGGGGAGGTGGGAACAGAACTGGAGCAGATTGTGGGAGATGGGATGTTACTGGGGACGGGGGTGGTTAGGAGATAAGACTGGAAGGAGAGCAGCTGGCCCAGCAAAGGCTCTGAGCTCATTAGGAGGAGGAGAGGTTAGCAGGTTGGAGGGAGTCTGATGGGAACAGGAACTCACTCAGCAAATGACCAGGCCGTGAGTGGGTGGGAAGTCTGCCGCTGTTGGTGACATTTTGACGTATATTTTGCCTGAGAAGCGAGGCATTCTGATTTGTTCTGTAATAACCAGGAAGCAGGCAGGGTCTGGCCCAGCAGGTGGAGTGATTCGCAGCGTGGATGAGAAGGACCCGGCGGTAGGCCGGTTGAGGAAACGGTCAAATCCACCACGGAGGTGGCGGGAGCTTTGGGGAGGAGCGAGGCCTTGGGAGCCGAGAAGGAGCAGGTCCGGGAACAAGTGATGAGAGGAAGGGACGTAGGGAATGAAGAAATACAGAGCTTTTCAGGCACTTGGTTTTCTAGTCATCACAGCCCGCCCTAGAGGAAAGACGGACTCAGCTATTTCTCTCCTTTTGCCCAGAAACGTTGGTACAGACAGAAATATACACATATATTTATCTCCCCTTCGAACAGCTTCATGTCTCCTCTGTTGGTGCAGATCCCGGTCCTCAGCTCCTACCCCAGCCTGGACCCCCAAAGGAGCCAGTGATTCTCTTTGCCCCTTTGGGACCCACTCTTAAGGCTATTGGGCGTTTCCTCCCAGACTGCCACTCCAGGCAATGGGACATGCTACACAAATAGGCAAAACTGGCCCTTCCAGGACTCCTTCCCTCAGCTCACTCTCTGCTGCGTAACAGGAGCCAATCAGTAAAGGTAATGCTGCTAATACATTAATGATCCTGGCAGGTTCACGCATTTTCTCTGTAATGCAATTTATCTGCATGCTAACTGGGTGTCTGGAGGCAATTGTTCACCCCAAAGATGCTGGGGGGTCTTTGTTACACCCATAATAACCATCATGACTTTATTATTTTCTCTCTCTGGGACTTAATTTTTTTATTTGTTAAAAGAAACTACATTATGCCTAAGATTCCATTTACTTCTAAAACTGAACAATTTCTATTCTGCTCTGTGGCCAAGACAGGGCATTTCTGGCATCCCCTTCCTGCAAACGATGCATAGGTGTTACAGAAATGTTTTGCCCCAATAAGCTTAATTTTAAATAAAGAAATACTCTGTCATTCCAGGCTGCCTGATGACATGGGAGCTTAAACCTGACCTGTGAATTTTAGCAGAAACCAGGCTGGAAAGAAGGATGGGGAACAGTTTTGGTCCTTGAGGCCGAGGGAGGAAGCACGCCATACTAGGAAATTCAGAGTTGATAACCTTCTGTGATTGTTTTTAAGTATTATTTAAATTATCAGCTTGTACCAAGACAGCCCATAAAGAGCAAAGAGATTAAGGCAAAACAAAAAACCAGAAACAGCCCGGCGGGTGTGGCTCAGCTGTTGAGCATTGACCTATGATCCAGGAGATTGATGATCGGTTCTGGGTCAGGGCACATGCCGGGGTTGCAGGCTCAATCCCCAGCAGGGGGCGTGCAAAAGGCAGCCGATCAATGACTCTCATCATTGATGTTTCTATCTCACCCTCTCTCTCGCTTCCTCTCTCTGAAATCAATAAAAAACATACTTTTTAAAAAAATCAAAAACAAAAACAGAAACAGATTAAACATCTAGAGGCTACTGGATATACTGTGATATATTCACACAATGGAATAAAACACAGGCAGGAAATGAATGCACTAAGCTACAGCAGCACCATACATGAGTCTTAGAAGTACAATGTTGAATGAAAAGAGCAAATCCCAGAACTACATATGGTATACAAAGCTCTAAAATAAGCAGAATTAAATATAGGTGGATAAAAAAATAAAGCACGCACACATACACATAAAGATGAAGTACAGGCATAACACGTTTAAAATATAGGGTAGTGGTTACCTCTTGTTTTGTTCCAGATCTTAAGAGCAAAGTGTTCAGTTTTATTAACCATTTGCTATGATGTTCACTATAGATTTTTCATAGTTATCCATTATTAGTTACATTTCTTTCTGTTCTTAGTTTGCTGAAAATTTTTATCATGAATGGGTTTTAAATTTTATACAATACTCTCTTGGACACATGAGTTGATCATAAAATGTTTTCCTTTATTCGGTTAATCTGGGGAAATACGCTAATTGAGTTTTATTTATTTTTTAATTTTTATTTTTTTATAATTTATCTTTATTGTTGAAAGTATTACAAATGACCTCCTTTTCCCCCCATTGATCCCCCCCACCCTATACCTTCTCTCCCAGGCCTTCACTGCACTACTGTGTGTGTCTATGGGTTATGCATATAAGTTCTTATATTAATCTCTCCCCACCCACCCACCCCCACCTTCCCTCTGAGATTCATCAGTCTGTTCCATGCTTCTATGTCTCTGGATCTATTTTGTTCATCAGTTTATTTTGTTCATTAGATTCCAACATATGAGTGAGATCATGTGACACTTGTCTTTGTCTGACTGGCTTATTTCACTTAGCACAATACTCTCCAGGTCCCACCATGCTGTCTCAGAGGGTAAGGGATCCATCATTTTTACAGCTGCATAGTATTCCATGGTGTAAACGATCGAGAAGATGCTTGATATGATTTCAATCTTCTTGAACTTGTAGAGACTTATTTTGTGTCCTAACACGTGGTCTGTCTTTGAGAATGTCTCATGTGTACTTGAGGAGAATGCATATTTTGCAACTTTGGAGTGGAATGTTGCATAAATGTCAATGAAATCCGTCTGATTTAGTGTGTCATTTAGAGTCACTGTTTCCTTGTTGATTGTTTATTTTTTTGTCTGGAAGATCTATCCAGTAAAGTCAGTGGGGTGTTAAAGTCCCCTACTATGATTGTATTGCTGTCGATCTCTCCTTTACAGGCAGACCTTGGTGCACATCTTGGTCATGTCCAAACACACCCAGCCCCAACAAAGGAAACCAGAAGCTGTGGAGTGTGGAAAATTTCAAACAGGGTGCTCAAGGCCAGTCACAAACAGCGTCTGACATTGACCTGTACCAGAGACCACTCAAAAGACTGGGAGACCTAGCAGATCTACCTAATACATAGAAACAAATCCAAACAGGCAGCCAAAATGGGGACACAAAAAAACAAGCCCCAAATGAAAGAACAAAAGAATTCTTCAGAAGAAGAGTGAAATGAAATGGAGATAAGCAATCTATCAGATATAGAGCTCGGGATACTGATCATAAAGATGCACAACAGCATGAAAAAAGATATAGAAACTATGAAGGCTCTTCAATTTCCTATCCACCTGAGCAAAGATTGACAACAAAGGTTCTCCTAGATTCCGCCATTGATGTGTGTTCACTGTAAAGGCCTCTTTCGCTTGGGACCGTCCCACCACTTTTTATTTTTTTACTTTAGGTCCCTGGAAGACCAATTCCTTATACAAAGTCTGAGACGGCATTTGAGCTAGGTCGTAGTTCGTGGGAACATTGTTTTAAACACACTCCTTTGAGGGTTGGCAGGAAGATCTGGGGAACGAGAACTACCGTAATCTAATCTGGCCAATGGGAAGCATAAATCACTGCTCTCTGTAGTGTACATGACCTTCACCCCAGTATATTTTGAAATAATTACATGAGAGTTTGCCAGCGGTGTCTATAGGAGGGTTAAAACAGAATTTATAATTGAGTGATCTGTTCACCCTTGGATGTAGCTCAGTGTCTTGAAATAAATTTGCAGTTCAAATAATAAAGTCTGAAATTCCTGCAAAGCAGCCAGTTCATTCACAAAGTCATTAAATTATATCTAAAATTGGATAGAACAACCATCTAGCTGGCCTGCAAACTGAATTTTTATGATGACTGAATATTTTGTCATGATACATCTAGCCTTAATCAAGTACCTGCTTAATTTCACTGATATTTTTTTTTCAATTGAAGGGCAGATCTTATAGCTCATGTCAATTCATGCTGTACATAGACAAGTGCAGTTGTCAATTTTGGTTAAATGTGAATCCAATCTTGATTGCCTCTTTGTGCTAATGATGTTTTTTGGCAGCTCTTGATGTAGAGATGCTAAGGTAGGAAAAGAAGTCTAACTTTCTTTGTTGACTTTAAAATTAGAATTTATCTCTGTCATTGTTCTTAGGGCCTATGAGATAAAGTTGACTCAAAAACATGTAACTACAGACCTAACTATACACTGTTTACAAAAGACACACCTGAAATATAACCCAAGCCACCAGTAATTTTAAAAAAGCGTGAGTGGTTGTATTAATGTCAGAAAAAGTAAGCTTCAAGAGAAGGAGTGTTATCAGAGATAATTTCATAATGATAAAAGCAAAATCTGAGAGAATGTCAGAATAGACTGATGTATAATTATAGTTGGAAGCTTTAACAATTCTCTTTCAATAGTTGATAGAACAAGGATATAAATAAGAATATAAATGATTTGAACATTCAACCTAACCTGACTGACATTTATAGAATGATGCCCAATCATAGTAGGACATCAGACATTCACCAAGATAGACTATATGCTGGGTCATAAAGTAAGTATTAATAAACATCAAAGTACTGGATCATACAGAGTGTGTTCTTTGACTAAAATGGAATAAAATTAGAAGTTAGAAGATAGTTGGAAATTAGAAGATAGTTGGAAAATCACTGGCTATTTAGAATATGTGCCATATACTTTTGAATAACTCCTGGGTAAAAGAAATCATAAGGGAAATATTTCCAGCTGAATGATGAAGGAAAGCACAGCTTATTAAATTTGAGGGATGAAGCAAAAGCAGAGTTTGCAGAAAAATTGTAGTTCTACACACTTATATTAGGAAAGGAGAATGGTTTGCAACCAATCACCTAAACTTCCATTTTAAGAACTGGGGGAAAAAGAGAAAATTAAACCCAAAATAAGTAGAATGAAAGAAATAATAAAGATAAGATTGGAAATTAGTGAAATATAAATTGAATAAACAATAGAGAAAAATCAGTAACACCAAAGGGTGGTTCTTTGAAAGATTAAAAAAACTGAAACACCTCCAGTTAAACAGCTAATAAATTGCTGCTCCTCTAGCTAGACTTATAAAAGATGAGAGAAAATGCAAATGACTGATATCAGGAAGGAAGAAGGACATCAATATAGATTCTACAGATATTAAAAAGGTAATGTAATATTATGAGCAAGTTTATATCATTAAATTTAACAAGTTAGATGGCACGAGTAAATTGCTTAAAAGACACAAATTGCCAAAACAGACACACAGAGAAATAGAAAATGTAAATAGCCTCAAACGTGTGAAATTAAATTTAATTCATAATAAAATCTTTTCTCAAAGAGAACTCCATGAAAGATGGCTTCCCTAGTAAATTTTATGAAAAAGTTCAAGAAGAAATAATTCAATTTTATGTAAACTTTGAAAATGTGAAGTTTGCATAACCCTGATTCCACAAGCAGGTAAGAACATTACAAGAAAACCAGACCAATATCTCTCACAAACTTAGACTTTAATATCCTTGACAAAATATTAGCAAATTTGCTTCAGATATGTATAAAAATGATAATACATAAATGGACAGTAAGGTTTTTTCATCAAGAATGGAAGACTGGTTTAACATTAAAAACTCAATTAGTCTGGAAGTTCTATCCAGTAAAGTCGGTGGGGTGTTAAAGTCCCCTACTCTGACTGTATTGCTGCTGATCTATCCTTTAAAGTCCTCCAGAGGTTTTTTTCTTTTTTTTTTCAGTCTGTGTGAGTCTTTTGTTCTAAGGTGGGTCTCTTGTAGACAGCATATATTTGGGTCTTGTTTTTTTATCCATTCAGCTGCCCTATGTCCTTTGATTGGAGAGTTTAATCCATTTATATTTTAGGTTATTATTGATAGGTACTTATCTGTTGCCATTTTGTTTCTTTATGCCTATGTTTCCCATTCTATTTCAACTTATTACAGCAGTCCCTTCCACATTTCCTGCAGTGCTGGGTTGGTGGTGATAAACTCCTTTAGCCTTTTTCTGAAAGGGAAGCTCTTTATTTCACCATCTATTTTGAATGATAGCCTTGCAGGATAGAGTAGCCTTGGTTTCAGATCCTTGTTTTGCATTACCTTCAATACTTCATGCCATTCTCTTCTGGACTGTAGAGTTTCTGATGAGAAATCAGTTGACAGCCTTATGGGAGCTCCCACGAACTACGACCTAGCTCAAATGCTGTCTCAGACTTTGTATAAGGAATTGGTCTTCCAGGGACCTAAGGTAAAAAAATAAAAAGTGGTGGGACGGTCCCAAGCGAAGGAGGCCACTATAGTGAACACACATCAATGGTGGAATCTAGGAGAACCTTTGTTGTCAATCTTTGCTCAGGTGGATAGGAAATTGAAGAGCCAAAATCATTGGAAATAAAGCCTCTGGGGAAAATTATTAATAAAAATTACTCTGAAGCTTTGATACTGAAAAATAGGGGATAAATGATGAACCTCCTACATATAGGTTAAGGGTCATATTGAAGGTTACATAAAAAAAAACAAAAAACAAAAAAACCTCCTTTGAGCAGTAGAAATTGATGTCAATGGATGTTCAGGATCAACATCTACGGTCTGTGGACACCTGTTGGATTCTACCTAGATAATGAAGTTCAGTTTTTCATTTCTCATTCTGATGCTTCCTGAAATAGGTACAAATCTCTTGGCTGGTGGCTGCTCAGGGTACCAGTTCTGCCTTAAGCTTAGTCTGAAATGTTTTGATTTAGAAATCCTACAGTGAACATAAAAGAAGAATGTTACCTGTCACAATTTTTGAAGACAAATCAACTAAAAGTAGCAGGGCAAGTTGTAGTACATACAGAAACCTTCAGGGAGTGAACGGGGACCTTTGTTCAGTGGCCCTTGGTTCCTAACACTGAAAACTGTTTCAAACAGGCTTAACTAAGCCATCTGAACTCAGTCCATATTTCCCAATAAACATAAGTAATTCAGACCATTTCTAATTCCTGCTGGCTGAATCTGATACAGCGATGCATGGTGACATACAGTGGCACCTCTGTTTTCCAATGTCTCCGTGATGAACATTCTGGTTATGAACACCATAAACGAGGGAGAAAATGCTTCAGTTTTCGAACATGTCTCGGAAGTTGAACATGCCCCGCAGCTTCCGCTGAGTACGAGATCCTGAGGCCTAGCTGTCGGCTGTGGATCCCTCGGGTTTTCCAGCTCTAATGGTCTTCTGGGATGGATCACATTAGAAAACCGAGGTACCGCTGTAGAGAAAAGCATAAGGGCAGAAGCCAGAATCTGAACCAGCTTCCCCTTTTAGTTCCCTGCAGTCCCTGTTCCACGTAGCAGGGAGAATAATCTCGAAATCACAAGTCAGAGGGCATCACCCATCAGCTTTGCACCTTCGAGGAACCCCCGTTGCTCTCCTAACCTAAACTCGTCCTCTTCGTCTCTGTTGTTTGAACAGCCCCAGGCTTTGCAGCAGCGGGTTTCGTTTTCATCGGAACACTCTTCCTGGGCTATTTGAACGGCTAGTTCCTTCTTATCACTCAAATTTCATCTTCTCAAAGAGAAAGTCCTTAAAGTAACACACCCTGACATACTGTCATCACACATCTTGATTTAATTCAGTCTCTTATTACCGTTTGTGACTTGACCATTTACCGTTTGTGACTTGACCATTTACCGTTTGTGACTTGACCATTTACCGTTTGTGACTTGACCACTTCTGTGTTGCCTGTCTCCCAGCCTGGAAGTCAGGCCTTGCTGCCCTGTTCCCCCTGAGCCCCGTGGGACACCTGTCACACAGCTGCCGCTCAGTTAAGGTGTCGATTACATGAATAAAATTTTCCTCAAACTATATGACTATAATTATATCTGAATTCTTCTCTGGGTGTGAGGGCAAACATATCCTTGCTTAGGACTTACAATAAGTTGTTATTTTCTCTTCTTCACTGCCTTGCCCACCCCCCGAAAATAATCAGTAAATGAGGGAAATAAGTTGCCTATGGGGATCACATTTTTTAAATATGTTTTTAAAATTGATTTCAGAGAGAGGAAGGGAGAGAGAGAGAGAAACATCAATGATGAGAGAGTCATTGATCGGCTGCCTCCTGCACGCCCCCCAATGGGGATCGAGCCCACAACCTGGGCATGTGCCCTGACCGGGAATCAAACTGTGACCTCCTCGTTCATGGGTTGACGCTCAGCCACTGAGCCACACTGGCCGGGCAAGGATCACATTTTAAGATTAACACAGGACAAAGTGAATCACAGATAAAACCAAACGAGGCAGACAGAATAGCTTCCAGCTCTTCGTACCTTGACCATATTGACATATCTAAACAATTTCTAGTCAGCAGTGTAGTTGATCAGTCTTGAAGGAGCTGGAGGCGTACACTGGCAGGGCCCGCCAGCACAGGAAACCCCGTTAGCTCTCTGATTCATCATTTTCCCTGGTCTGGGCCCCACACTGGGCAAGCAGCCTCGATTATAACTTGGTCCGATGGTGTTTGGCTCTGCCTACACGGAGAAAATATGCTGACTACACACACTTTGAGTTGTCCAGTGGCTGTGACAGTGTTCTGTCATTGTAAATTACTAGATCTGCATCCTGGGTCTTTCTCAGTCCTGTGTGCTTTTTTGTTTCAATGAGTCAATCCCTCCTAGCCCATCACCTACAGTCACTCAGAGGAGCACTCCTTTGGTCCATGGAGCAGAAGGTTGGGTCCTGGGCCTTGGTTGCTTAGTTTAGGGATGGCTCAGCCTCCCTGGGGCAGGGACAACAACTACAATTCAGTTCTGGTGTATCCATAAAGCAACCAAGTGTGTGCTTAGGGCATCAGCAGAGAGGGATCACAAGCCCGTGCACACGCACACACAAACACACACACAAATAATAATAATAGAAGTAATTTAATGTTTTAAAATATGCTCCAAATAGTCTTCATCAAAGAAATTATAGCATTATTGGAATTTCTTCCAATTATTTTACAGTTTAGGACAGTTTGTATTTTGAGTGGGTGGGGATGTGGAAGAGCAGGGAAGGGAGGTCTCCATATTACTGTTAGTGTGTCAGCCGACAGCAAACCTTAGTCCAGCCCAGAAATGCTTCAGGCTGGCCCTCGGTGAGCTCAGCAGCCTCATGGATGCAGAGGAGGGTGAGGCCAGGGTGCTTACTCCCCGGAGCTGGACGGGGAACCTTCCTGACGTCTGCATTTGCAGTTCACTGCTCCTTGCCCTGCTTACCACACATCTGACCCCTGCCTGCGACCTACTTCATCTTCTCCTGTCCTAAGACTTTCTGCAGGGCCCCGTCTAGGGGAACCCTAAGGTTACTTCCAGGTCTAGCCTTCAGTGATTCTGGAAGAGACTGATGGAATGAACCACCCACCGAGCTCTGCTCTCAGTTTACACCCAAGTGAATATCATAGAAAGGAAATGCCCCTTTCCCTCCACCCCACTCTGGCCCTGGACCACAATTTTCAAATTTTCACCTCGCTTGAGGACAGGGACTAGTCAGGGGTGAAAGCATAAATATTTTGAATTGTTTGAGGACATGCTGCAGCTGCACAGCTGGGTGCCCAGTTCCAGGCTCCTAAGCTGCTTTCAGAGCAACCTAAGTGCCTACATTATTTAAGGCCCTGCAGGGAACTACAGAAGCAGCATGGTTAGTGATGGGTCCAATCAGGGCAGAGACTCAGTCAATGCGGGAGCGCTTGGTGAGGCCTTTGTCTGCACAGCATGCTGATGAAGACGATGGGAGCAGAGCAGGCAGGGGACGGAAAAGACGGGGGAGAGGGAGCAAAGTCCAATGTGAGGGCACACGGGGGCCTCCCTCCTTCTGCACCATCCAGGAGGTAGTGGCGTGTGTCCCAGGGCTTAGCACAAGTCAGGTACCCAAAATGTTTATTCATTGTCCAAATGGGATAAGTGAAATCAAACCAAGGAGAGACTCCATTGCCCCTTGTTAAGGAAAACACCAGTGGTCTCCTAAAGAGAAGAAAACTCTCAGAGCTGGGTCTCTTTGCTGAACTTCTAGAAATATTTCTCCTAAATGACCCACAAATGTGGAAGTCACAAAGAAACACAACTTGGATCTTTTTTCCCCACCACTGTGAGGCCCTTCCCTTTAGAGCGGCGAGCCAGGCCGAGTGTGGGAGGGAACCCCAATGTTGCTGGCAAAATGCGCTCTCGGTCCCAGACTGCGAAGAGCACAGATACTGCCCACGGAGCCCACTGGCCACAGTCGCCCACACCAGGTCAGGTGACCAAGCCTCCAAACTGCTGCGGAAGGCAGAGAGGAGATCAGCTCCTTTCTAAACGTGTGTGTGATTACAACCCTTCAGAAGTGCTTTCCTTCCGAAATCAAACCTTTATCCATGAGAAAGGTAAGCTATGTGTGTAACCATTTCAAAATGATCACCTGATTTAACAGACAAAAAAATTAGTTTTTGCCTGATATGAACCCCTGTGATGTCCTCTGAGCGGGTTAGCACTCCATGCCCCACGGCACTCATCACGAGCCTCGTGACTCCTTCCCACTAGGCCACATCCTGGCTTTTATTTCTGTCTCTGCTTAGAGAGAATCTTGGAAGAAGAGACGTGTCTCATCCATGTTTGCATCATCGGAACCGAATCCAGGTCGGAATACGCAGAAGGCAGTCGACAGTGTTTGTAAAGCTGAGTGTCAGAAAATCTGAAGGGAAAGAGGGGAACGAGGGAGTGGCTGGGGGTGAGCGTGTGGGAACAGGGAGGAGCTGAGCGCGCCGAGGTGTCCAAGCGCTGGCTCCGGCAGGTGAGCATCTGGATTCTGGAAAACGGCTCCATTCGAGCCGCAGGGAAAATGGGAGAGGTGCGGGAGAGGATGGATTTATTTCACTTTCGCCCTGCAGACTCCCCTGTCCTCCGGGGTACCCAGCCCACGTGGCCCGGGGTCTGTGCTGTGTGCATGTGCGCTGGGTGCCCGGCGCAGCAGCTCTTCGCCAAGGAAGGCTGTGGGGGGCAGCAGGGGGCCGGTGGAGCAACGCCGGAGCCGTGTTGTGCAAATATGAGCCAGCACTCACACGCGAAAAAGAGAAAGAAAGGAAACAGAGGCCTGTGGAGGCTCTGCCCAGGCGGCACAGGGCAGAGCGCCAGCTCAGCAACTGGCCACCTGACAAGAGCATACGTGTGAGGGCCAAAATGTTATTTCAGAGAGGCATTAAAACCTAATTTATTCATATATACCAGCATACCTTGGAGATAGTGTGGGTTCAATTCCAGACCACCTATGATAAAGCAAGTATCGTAATACAGCAAGTTGTAATCTTTTTGCTGGTGGAAGCTCTTGCCTTCAGTTTGTAAAAAACGCAGCATCTGTGAAGGGCAATGGAGCGAGTAGGCCTGTGTCTACAGGCTCTGATGGCGGTCCCACTGCCTTCCATCCTGCACTGAGACCCAGGCCCAGCCTCGGCCAAGCCCATCAGTGCTCCTCCCCACGTGCTCACAGGGGATGTGGCGCTGCACCATCAGTACGAGAACCAACTATGAGAACCACGTGCCTGGTTGGCCTGTGTCCACTCCAGGAGGGCCTTGCGAAGAACAGCACATGAGATGTCTGGGGTCTGTTCTGTCGCAATCGCCAGAACACCAAGCACGTTTATGTTGTTTTGCAGACTCACAGAAGTATGAAAACTGAGCATAGAGAGAGCACGTGTCTCCAGCATCACCTGCTTCCTAGAATTCCTTGCTTTTTTTTTCAGTACTCAACTGAGAGCCCTCAATACATTTTTGTCATTTCCTCCTATTTTGGCAATGAGGATATTATTAATGCCACTGTATTTGGACAGAATTTCCCTTTTAAACATCAGATCAAACCAACAGATTAGCAACTCAGCTCCACTGAGTCCGGCAAATGACAATCGTTTCTCCAAGTTTGGGAGGCAGATTGCTGGAATAGCTCCTGGCTCTTGGTTGAGTTGAAGAGGAAGGCCGGACGATGCTCATGCAGTCTTACATCCCCAGAGAGCCTTAGGTATGTTTTTCCTTCATCAAATTCCTTTCAGGTCTATCATTGCATTTAATCTCATGATGTTCCTATGAGATAGTTAAGGTTCTCATCAGTAAAGCATGATTTATGTTTGACCTTGGGCACAAGAAAAACAAGAAAATCGCTGTAGAATTTGTTTACAATCATTTATGAAGCATGAATTATGGCATTAGAGAAATGTTCAAACTGACAGCCTTTAAAAGCCAGTCAGCATTCCTCATTCTATTCACATGGCATCCAAGTACCAGGAAAGTGAAGTGACTTACCCAAGGCCACACAGCCAGCAGAGGCCAAAGTCTATTCTAATTCCAGACAGCTGTTTTTTGAACCTAAAGATAAGATGACTACTGAACAAAGCTGGCGAGCCATCTGCCCAACAGCGGAGTGGACGGAGGCGTGGCTAAGGCATTGCTGCCGCATCACTTGGCGGCCGGGCAGCCTCTGCGTCCGATGCCACCGGGGGCCGCAGCCACTGTGCCTCCTGCCGCCCAGCTTCCCACAGGTTGTTCCTAGTTTCCCAACCTGCATCTACTCGACTCTTTAAAAAGTCTGCTTTCTTCATTTCACACTAGACTTCATTTTTAAGGCAGGGTTTTGAACATTATTTTTAAATAGCTTTATCGGAAGTGTATTTTACATATTATAAAATCCATTTACTTAAACTGAACAGTTCAATGATTTTTAGCACGTTTAGTGAAAGATGCAGCCATCACCATAAATCAGTTTTAGAACATTTCATCCCCTAACTAGGTCCCTCCCTCCCCTTTACAGCTAATCCCCATTCAAAGAGTTTGACCTGCTACCTGCTCTCCAAAGAGCATTTTGCACCCGTGAAGGTGATATTCTCACTGCGCTGGCTTATCTCCCAGAGGCGGCTCCTGGGTTGCTGCGCTAGGAGAGTAACCCCCATTTAAGCTTTGAGATGTGAGTCTCTCCGCCGCCTTCCCAGAACTGGGTGGGCACGACTGCTCGTTTTTCTGGGTGTACCCCTTTCCTCACCTCTGTCTCAAGGTCATCTCTGTTTGTGTGGCCAAGGGGGGTAAGGCCTAGAGATTAGGAAGGTTTTTCCAAATCTCCTTCCCACTCAAGAAGCTCTCCCCCTTTCCCCATCCGACTGGCTCAATGCTTAGCCGTCGGCCTTTGTCCTTATGAGCCGGAGGGAGCACGCGAGGAGTGCGTTTCCTGTGGCAGCCTCTCTGGATGACAGGCTAGCTCTTCGGGTCACCTTCACTTGCTCTGCCCCAGTTCCTCCCTTATAGCATTATCAGAATGACACAGGCTCAACCATCAGGCAATGGCCAAACACATCATCAAAGACACATTTCTAGGTAACCGTTAAAAATATATGGAGAATATCTCATGATGTAGAAAAGTCCTTGTGATACCATATGAAAGCGGACACAAAATTACGTACAGAGCCTGAAGCCGCTGATAGCCCGTGTGTTTATGTCTGTGTGAATCTGAGAGTGGCTATCAAGTCTGGACACAAAAAACAAACACCAAAATATTAGCAGTGGTTACCATGCATAGCAGGTGTACAGGTAATTTATACTGACTTATTTATATTTTTCTGAAATTTTCAAATTTTCCCCAATGGACACATAACACTGTCCTAAAGAGAGAGAAAACCGTGAGTGCTACAATAGAAAGGATGAGAGGCTCGCTCCCTGGGCTGAAAGAGCGTCTCCCTCCGGCCGGCGCGGCCAGGTGCGCTGTCAGCACCAGGCCCTCCTCGCTACCACCGCTGTTATTACGGAGCTAATCACAGTGTGCGGAGCTCCTTCCTCTGCACTAATCACCCGCCGCACCTGGGAGGCGGATCTTGCCGAGGAGACGCGGAATCCCGGCAGACAGACGGCTTGGCCTGAGTTCAGAGACGAGCGAGCCAAATGATCAAGGGAGCGGGAGGATTGTGGCTGGCGAAGAGATGAAAGGGGCTCCAGTTTTATAGCTCCGCAGAGCAGAGGCTGGGGGCGGGGGGACTTGAAAACAGACCCCAAACATATGAAAATCATGAGCAACGAAGAGGAGGAGGGAGCCGAGCGTAGCCGGGCCCAAGCTGCTAATGGCAGGCTGTGGGGAGCGGAAACACAGCACATTAACATCAAGGCGTCTCCCGTTGGCACGGCCCGTCCAGGTTCCGCGCCGACCCCCACGGGAAGGGGAGCCCCGCCACTCAGTAAGTAGAACACGATGTTGCCTTGTTCTGGGAAACCCTCTGGCTGCACAGAGCAGGGTGAGCCTCCAGTTCCACATTCCTGAAGGTGAGGAGAGGCCCTTCTGGTTAGAGGCCCAGATGCAAACTGCGCCCATCGATCACAGGCCGGCGCTCCCGCCGCGGCCGCCCGGCGGCTGCAGCCCCGAGGGCTGCCCGCTCTGCCGCCCTGGCCAGGGCCTCGCTGTGCTTCATCTTCCTCACGCCCAGTCTTTCAGAGGGACCTCCTCAGAGGCCCCCGTTGCCTCGTTTTGCACTAAGTGCAGCTGAGAAGACTAGCTAAACAAGAGACTTGATCTTTGCCCTTAATGATCTTTCACAATAATCATGAGGTCAGAGAAGGGGACTTCTCCTGGGTGTTGCCCGCAGCGCTCTGGCACCCCCTGAAACCCCGGGGGGCCCGGAGCCTGAGGAGTGTGACAGAGCAGGGCCACTCCAGCAATGTCAAGGGGGGTCCGTCAAACGCTGATCATGCCCAGCAAGGTGAAGTGTCACTACTCCATTGTCCAGGCCTCCAATGTCCATGACCATCCCAAAGGAGGAGACCTCAATGTGACCTCCATACCAGGAGGTTCTGAGCAAGACTACATCAGATTTTTCTTTCAAGAAGATAATTCTGCTGAAGTGAATGTGGAGTGGGACAGTAAGGGACAAGACACAAGGAAGACCTGTCAGGAAGCTGTGACAAAGGGGCAGGGGCGGGACAGGGAACGCTTGAATAAACCAGAGGCAAAGAATTGGGGGAAAACAATGGATGGCAAATGCCACTCCAGAGTAGAACCCACCAAAGCTGGTGGCCACTCTGACGTCAGGGCCCAGGCCTTTAGCATCACAGGCCAACAGGTGTTGATTCTAATTAGTGCCTGGAAAAGAGAAGGAAAGCCCCAGGGTTTCTGGGAGCGGGAGGTGTGGTTTAAATATGTTGATTTTAGAGTTTGAGCAAACCCTCTCTTTATTTCAGGAAGCAATTAGAAATGCAGTTCTGGATGGAAAGGGTGAAGAAACATGGATTCATGACACAACCCACACAGCAGCGGCCGGAAGGGGTGGGGTCACTCAGGGAAAGGATACATTGGGGATGAAGGGGTGCTGAGAGGAATCCCTAGGAGAAGGTCTACTTTTTCTTTTCTTTAATTTTTTCTATCCTCACCAGAAGATGTTTTGTTGAGACAGAGAGAAGCATCGATGCGAGAGAGACATCAATTGGCTGTCTCCCGTTACGCATCTGAGCCGGGGATTGAACCCACAATGGAGGCATGTGCCCTGACCAGGAATCAAACCCACGGCCTTTCCGTGTATGGGAGAACGCTCCACCCAGCTGAGCCACACCAGTCAGGGTGAGAAGGTCTACTTTTAATGGAGTGTATTTGGAACAGGGAGCGTGTTCACAGGAAGAATTGACAAAAAATATCCAGGAATGTTCAAGAGGTGGCCTATAAAGAGAAGCCACCGAATTAATTCATTTTCATTCAATATACACACAAAGAGCTCTCTCTGAGCATCAGGTACTGTGTGCTTCTGGGGGTAGAGAAAGGGATTTGAAAAGGGCCATGGTATCTCGATGCTCACAGTCTCATGAGAGGGACATGCATATGAGAAGATGCCTGCAGCTATGTGACATGAGAGCTCTAGCAGAGGATGGGAAGGCCCAGGGAGAGGACACCATGGAATGACAGAGGCAGGGACTGGAGTGGTGGTGGCCGTCAGTCCAAGGAACCCAGGACTGACGGCCACCACCCGGAGCTCGGACACGTGAGGAAGGAAGCCCTGCTGACACCTGGATTATGAACTTTTGGCCTCCAGAACTGTGAAAGCACAAATTTCTGTTGTTTTAAGCCTCCCAGTTTGGGGCCCTTTGTTCCAGCAGCCCTAGGAAACCATTATTCTCAGGTTCAAAGCCCCAGTCGCTGGCTGTGGGTTCAAGCAGACCGTGAGAGCCTTGTGGGGAATTGCGCAGGTGCTGCCGGAGGGGGGGTGACAGTCCTGCCCCGCTGCCAGGCGCTCCGTGCTCCGCGGGGCCACAGAGCAGCACTGAGCGGCTGGAGCTGCGTGGTCAGCCCGCAGCCCGCCGAAGCCGAGGAACTGGCCACAGAGCCACCTGGCTGCCTCGCTTCTTGTCTGTTTTCTCCTAACAGACCGGGGTTGCTTTATTTCTAAGTAAGAAAAGGAGGAAGAATCTTAGATATAAAAAAGGACCCCAAAGCAACTTATTCGAAATTTATCTTGTGTGTCAACCTCTGCCCAGGAGACTGAGCAGAAGGCCCAACGGCCTCTGCGGGAGGAAAGCAGCGGCAGACTCTGTTCCTCCGTGGTAGCCTGTGCATCACGCAATAGCCCAGCTCCCTGGGAAGCTTTTCTTCATATAAAGCCAAAGTACACTTCCCCGGACCCCCCTCCTTTCATCTCCTCTCCCCTTCTGAAAAGACACTGGACAAATCCTTATAATGGTTTCCAAATATTCAGGCAGTCGTCTCATGTAACCCCTTTGAGGGCAGATGCTCCCAGGTTTTCTGCGAGGACATGAATTCCAGACTTCCTTCACCCCACCAGCTTCTTCTTCCTAGAAAAACTGTCCCAGATCCTGAGATGTAATGTTCTTATGAAAAAGACTAGTTTCTGCTCTATTCAGAAGGATGTTGAGCACCCAGTCAATCCTAGGCATTATCTTTTAAAGGAAACAATATCAGTGTATCTGTTCAGTTTTATTCCAGGGGGTCCCCTCAGAAAGGAAATGGAAACTTGTGTGGAAGCTCTTTTCATCTATCCACAAGGGAGGACAGCTGTCTGAGAACGCAATAGGCTACCTCTCGGAACCCAGTTTCTCTACTTCGAGGGCTCTGTAGACCTTTGTTTTTCTGGTGTAGTGGGGAGCAGGGAGTTTGTTCAAGGTTCTAGTTGTACCTGCTCACCTTTGCTCACCAGTCCTGTTTGCAGATACAAAAAGCTGATGAAGAGAAGTTTGGGGCGCAGACAAGAGTGGTTGACCCTACTTGGCATGGTGTCTTCAATGTCTTCTTCATGGATGGAGGGGTCAAAAAGGCCTGGAATGGGAGCTTCTACATTGGACCTGTCTAGAGAAGACTGACTCAGTCCTACACATTTGGGGCAAAGTTCTTCTTCCTGGATGGTGCACTTTAAGAAATGGATTGTTTCCTTATGATTAGCTGGGGGAAATACAGAAGGCTAAGATTTCAGAATAGGGTGGGAGGAAGGAGGAGGCAGCTTCCTTTCTCAGGTCAAAGGAATCTGCCCATGGTTCTGAAGAACTTACCAGGGGGTCTCAGTGAAGCATGGAACACAATGACATCTCACTCAAGCATGGCCTGTCTCCTGCACATCTACATCCTGGGACCCTTGTGGAAGGGTGGCTATGGCAGGAAGAGACTCAGGTTTCAAGACCCCAAGTCCTCTCATGCCTCGCTATCATCCACCAGCCATGAAAATAACTTCTAAGGCCTGGCCAGGTGTGGCTCAGCGGTTGAGCGCCTACCTAGAATCCAGGCAATTGGGGTTCGATTCCCGGTAGGGGCACATGCCTGGGCTGTGGGCTCGATCCCCAGTTAGAGGCGTGCAGGAGGCAGCTGATCAATGACTCTCTCATCATTGATGTTTTTATCTCTCTCTCTCCCTCTCCTTTCCTCTCTCTGAAATCAATAAAGATATATATTTTTCTTTTAAAGAAAATAACTTCTAAGATATTCACAGAACTAGGTAAAATGAGGAGTTAATCAGTTAGCAATGGGGAACGTAAGAAGGAGATTCTCATCAATGGATCTGACTCTTTGGGGCCTATTATTCAAAGCTTCCTGATTTGAGGTGTCCCAGGCTTAAGATGTGAGGAAGGGCTAAGCAATGGGCAATGGCCTTGAAGGGCATGCAAGGTAGACCTGATTCTAAAAGGATTTGAGTGTTGGAGGAGGTCATTGAGAGAACATAACTGCCAGTTGACCTGACAGCTGGACCCAGGCAATCAGATGTTCCTCACCAGCCCCGTCCTTGGAATGTATGTTCCACCCACCATTTCCATAGCCAAAGCCATTTTAAAAATGCAGCTTTGAGAGAGCAGTGTGTTGTTGAGACCATCTGGGATGAATGTGTGATGGAACTGAGTTAAAGCCTCTATATAAACTTTTAAGATTTTGGTGGGCAGGTGTGGAGATCTACCTATCTTGCTGCACCCAAGACAAGCCTCATGCGTAAATCCCCTTGCTTATTGTACCTGCCGCCTACCAATCTGTAATGGTCCCCTGCTTTCTTTCCTCACTTCCTGCCCTCCAAGTATGGGGGCCAATTTGTGAACTGACAGAGAGAACAAAAGAGCAACTCAAGGATAGGAGCAGGAGGAAAGTAGTAATCAATAATAAAGGAACATGTGTGTGTGAGCACATGCACACGAATGAATGTGTGTAATTTTAAATCCAGGAGTTAATTCCTTAAAGAGATTAAGAAAATGTACAAAGGAGTCTTTTCTCAGTTTTTGTTGACTGTCATACTCTATACTCTGGCTTGGGGAGTGAAGAAAATTAGAGATCTTTGTATCCAGAGAAAATAAAAAGGTTGTTGTTTTTCTTTTTTCAAAAAAAAAAAAAAAGGTTAGAGTAAGAGACAAAAAAGATGATTACATAATGATAAAGGGTTCAATCCATCAAGAGGAAATAACTCTTGAAAACATTTATGCCTCCAACAGAGGAGCACCTAAATATATGAAGCAAACATTGATGGACATAAAGGGAGACATCAACAGTAATACAATCATGGTAGGGGACTTTATATCTTTTTATATCAACAAATTGATCTTCCAGACAGAAAATCAACAAGGAAGCAGGGTTATTAAATATAGATTTAATTGAAATTTTCAGAATATTACACCCTAAAACTACAGGATATACATTTTTCAAGCACACATGGAATATTTTCTGGGATAGATCCCATGTTAGACCTTAAAACAAGCCTCAATAAATTTAAGAAGATTGAAATCATTTCAAGCATCTTCTCTGACCAAAATGGTATGAAACTAAAAATCAATTTCATAAAACAAAACAAAACACAAAAAAACTAAAAACACATAAAAACCTGGAGGCTAAATAACACTTTGGTAAATAATGAATGGGTTAACAATGAGATCAAGAAAGAAATCAAAAGGTACCTTGAGATAAATGAAAATGAGAACACAACAATCCAAACTCTGTTGGACACAGCCAAAGCAGTTCTAAGAAGGAAATTCATAGAAATTATGTCATACCTCAGGAAACAAACAAAAAAAAATTCAATTAACAATATGACATTTTACCTAAAGGAATTTAAAAAAGAACAACAAACAAAGCTCAAAGTGAGTGGAAGAAAGGAAATAATATAGATCAGAGTGGAAATAAACAAAATCTAAAACAATACCAAAAAAATCAATGAAACCAAGAGCTGATTCTTTGAAAAGATAAACAGGATTGATAAACCTTTAAATGGACACACCAAGAAAAAGAGAGAGAATACTCAAGTAAAGTCATAAATGAAAGAGGAGAAGTAACAACTGAGAGCACAGAAATACAAAAGATGATAAAAAAAATATGCCAACTAACTGAACAATCTGGAAGAGATGGATACATTTTAGAAACATACAAACTCCCAAGGCTGAATCAAGAGGAATAAGAAAATCTAACAGACCAATGACATCCAATGAAATCAAAGCAATAATTTGAAAACTCCTAACAAACAAAAGCCCAGGACCAGAAATTACTTACAGGAGACATGAGACTGTATACAGAGAACCTTAAATATTCCATCAAAAACCTACTAGAACTGATAAATGAATTCAGTAAAGTAGCAGGATACACAATAAATGTTCAAAAATAGGTTTCATTTTTATACACCAAAAATGAACTATCAGAAAGTGAAACTAAAATAATCTCATTTACAGTTGCATCAAAAAAATAAAATAAAATACGTAGGAATAAATTTAACCAAGAAGGTAAATGAGCCGTACTCAGAAAATGTATAAGACATTGGAGAAAGAAATCAAAGAAGATACTAATAAATGAGAGCATTTACCATGCTCATGGATAGGAAAAATTAACATCATTAAAATGTCCATACTACCCAAAGCTATCTATAGATCCAGTGCAATTCCTATCAAAATGCCAATGGCATTTTTCACAAGAACTAGAACATATAATCCAAAAATTTGTATGGTAACACAAAAGACCCTAAATAGTGACAGCAGTCTTGAAAAAGAATAACAAAGTGGGAGGGATCACTCCACCTAATACCATACTGTAATCCAAGGCTATAGTAATCAAAACAGCATGGTACTGACATAGAAACAGACACATAGATCAATGGAATGAATAGAGAGCCCAGAAATAAATCCAAGTCAATATAATGAATTAATAATCAATAACAAAAGAGACAAGAACATACAATGGAGTAAAGGCAGTCTTTGCCATAAACGGTGTTGAGAAAATTGGATAGATACATGCAAAAAAAAAAAAAAAGAAAGAAAGAAACTAAACCACCAACTTATGTCATACACAAGAATAAATTCAAAATGGATTAAATACTTAAATGTAAGCTAAAATTCCTAGAAGAAAACATAGGCAGTAAAATCTCAGGCATTTCTCAGCAATATTGTTTGTGACTTACCTCCTTAGGCAAGGGAAACAAAAGGAAAACAAACAAATAAGACCACGTCAAACTGAAAAGTTTTTGCACAGCGAAGGAAGCTATCAACAAAACAAAAAACAACCTAGAGATTAGGAGAAGATATTCATCCATCGATGGCACATCTAATAAAGGGTTAACATCCAAAATTTATAAAGGACTCACACAACTGAACATGAGAAAAACAAACAACTCAACTAAAAAGTTGACAGGTAACCTGAACAGACACTTCTCCAAAGAGGACATACAGATGGCCAATAGACATAGGAAAAGATGCTCAGCATCACTAATCATCAGGGAAATGCAAATCAAAACTGCAATGAGATACCACCTCACATCTGTCAGAGTGGCTACCATCAATAAATCAACAAAAGACAAGTGTTGGTGAAGATGTGGTGAAAAGGGAACCATCATGCACTGTTGGTGGGAACACAGACGGTGCTACCACTGTGGAAAACAGTGAGGAGATTCCTCAAAAAATTAAAAAGAGAATTACCTTATGACCCAGCAATTCCACTTTTGGGTATATATATCCAAAGAAACTGAAAGCAGTAATTCAAAAGAATATATGCACCAAAATGTTCATTGCAGCATTATTTACAATAGTTAAAGTAAGGAAACAACGCAAGTCCCCATCAATCGAGTAGTGGATAAAAATGTGGTGCACTTACATAATGGAATACTACTCAGCCATAAAAAATAATGAAATTTACCTTTTGTGACAGCATGGGTGGACCGAGAGGGTATTGTGCTAAGTGAAATAAGACAGATAAAGACAAATATCATTTGATTTCATTTATATGTGGAATCTAAAGAACAAAAGACAAACAAAATGGAAAGAGACTTATATATACAGAGGACAGACTGATGGTTGCCAGAGGAGAGAGTGGTTGGGGGGTGGGGAGAAAAAGGTAAAGAGATAGAGAAGTACAGATTGGCAGTTTCAAAGTAGTCACAGGGATGCAGAGTACAGCATAAGGAATGTAGTCAATAATATTGTAATAACTATGTATGGTCCAGGTGGGCACTTGAAATATCAGGAGGACCACTTTGTAAAGCATATGACTGTTTAACCACTATGCTGTACGCCTGAAACTAATGTGCAATAATATTGAATGTAAACTGTAATTGAAGTAAAAAATAAACACTGATTGAATTCAAAAATAAAAGAAAATGTACAAGCTCTCAGCCAAAACCGAGAAAATAAATTTCACTGTCATACTTAAGAAATGGCATATACCCAAGAAACAAAGTAGACTGAAGATATTTTTACAAACTAGCTGTGAAACTTTATACTAATTAGTTTGAAGTCTCAATATAATGGGTGGTTTTCTATAAAAATATAAATTATTGAAATTCACTAGACAAGTAAAAAAGCTGAAAAAGAAATTAAAAATACTATAAAAAACTTCTCCAAACAAAGGCCAAGGAAGCATGTATGTAGTATAGTTAGTGATATTGGAGCTCAATTAATATCACTGTCTATAGTTTAATAATAGTATTAAACTAAAATAAGCCCAGCCAGGCATGGCTCAGCGGTTGAGCGTCGACCTAGGATCCAGGCAATCGGGGTTTGGTTCCCTGTCAGGGCACATGCCTGGGTTGTGGGCTCGGTCCCAATGACTCTCTCATCACTGATGTTTCTGTCTGTCTGTCTCTGTCTCTCCTTTCCTCTCTCTGAAATCAATAAAGATATATTTTTTAAAAAATTAAAAAATAAAATAAACACTAATCAAAAATGAAATGCATATTTTTTACACATAAGAGAAAACAGAGTTTCCATATCTGCTACATTAAAATAAATTAACTAATAAATTAATTTTTAAAATACATTTTACTACTGATAAATAGGCAAAGAAGATGGATGTAAATGGTAATGTATTTATATGAGAACATTCAAGCTTATTGATAATCAAATAAAAGCCCTAGCCAGTAGCTCAGTTGGTTAAAGAGTTGTCCTCATGCACCGAGGTTGTGGATTTGATCCCTGGCCAGGGCACATACAAAAATCAACCAATGAATGTGTAAGTGGAACAATAAATCAATGTCCCCCCTCCCTTTCTCTCTCCCTTCTTTCCCCTCTCTCTCCCTTCCTGTTTCTCTAAAATAAAATTAAAGTTAAAAACCAAATAAAAAGAATGAGCTATTATTATTTTATCTATCAATTATAATTTTTAAATAAAATATCCAAATTTGTATGAGGAAGCATTTATACCTTGCTGGTAGGTGTGCAAAGTGGTTTAATCTTTCTGGGAGACAGATAGGTAATTCATATCCAAGAGTCTACAATTTTGCATTTCCCTTTACCCAGCAATTTCTCTTTAAGAAATGTATCTTGAGGAAGGACAGTGGCTAGGCCTAAGGACTTAGCTCCAAGGATGTTTGTTGTTTGCATTGTTTATGGTATTTTATATTATATATAAAATAAGTATCAATCTTATAATCAGCCTGCATAACAGTTCTGTTTAAGAATAATTTTTATCATGAAAAATATGTTACAAAGAAGCATGTTCAGTATGATTTCAATTTTTAGTTTTTAAAAGAAAGAAAAATAAAATGTGTGAGAGAATATATATAAAAGGAAAGTATTAGACATTTATAAAATATTTCTGTTCCTCCATGTGGTGAGATTTGAACAGCTTTATATTTTCTTTGTGTTTTGGTTTGCTTTTTGCTTCTGCTTTTTAAAAAACGTTCTCCAGTGTAAACATGTGTTACTTCTGTAATGGAAAGGATAACAGTTATTTTTTTTTAAAAATGTATGGACTAGTGTATGTTACAGGAAATCGCTGATTTTCAGCACCTACATTGAAGAGTTTTCCAGTGTAATATTCTGTTCACCAGAGTAAAGGAAATTTTCCTTTCATGTGTAGAGTCAGAGATAGGCAAGAACTCCCTCAGCTTTCATTTGATTTAGGGGTTCAATTTCTTAATCCTGCCACCTCCCCCACATTTTTACCAGATCTGGGAACTATAAAAGTGTGCCAAATAAAATGGAAGCTCTTCAGTTGTCTTATTTTCCTGGGTCCTAAGAAGTCTTCTGATTGAACTAAAATCCTGCTGACTGTCAGATGTTTCAATGAACACAACAGTTATACCGCATACAACAGTGTAAACTAAACGCATTCAGGACTCCCCCAAGTTGCAGAGAAAGGCTGGGTTCGAAGAGTTGCCTTGGTCACTGTCACTCAGAAATCTCCCGGGAGCTGGAACTCGGGGGAAAGAGGCTTCTCGTGGCTGAACCTACTTTCTGTGCCATTGACACCCCAGGGAAGCAAAAATCAAGGGAAATGGGAAAATGACTACAGTACTTGAAAATTAGACCTGGAAGAAAACTGATTTTTTTTTTTTTAAATATATCTTTATTGATTTCAGAGAGAGGAAAGGAGATGGAGAGAGAGAGAGAAACATCAGTGATGAGAGAGTCATTGATCGAACCCACAACCCGGCCATGTGCCCCAACCGGGAATCGAACCCCTATCGCTTGGATCCTAGGTCGATGCTCAACCTCTGAGCCACGCCTGACAGAGCGAAAACTGATTTTGATTACTTAGTCCTAGAAAGAGAAGGCTCATCCGAAAGCCACTGTTTTCAAATATCCGAAGAATTACGATGAAGAATAAAAGTAAATGAGATTTTAAGAGATGTGAGGATGGAAGGAAACCTCTGGCAGCTGATTAAAATTTATGGAATGCTAGGGCAGGCCACGGAGGGATGTGCCAGCGTTTCTCTCTTAGAAATTCTGAGAGACAGAAGAGTGTCTGCGGGCGGTCGTCCCCAGTGGTGGAAAAGGGTGGTGAGGAGAATTGTAATGAATCGCTCTCAGTACCCATCTGTGCAGCCCAGTGCCTACCCCGTGTCCTTGATGAGCTCACCTGCGTGGAGCAGACAGGTGCACACGTGGAGGTCACGGGGTCCTGAGGAGGCGGGAGGCCACAAAAATGTTGAACCATTTTGCAAATGTCTTGGGATTAGCAAGAAGTCTTTAACTATTTTTCAAGTGTTTTCAGATCTGCTAAAATCCAACTGTGGTTTGCCCCTGAGGACTTTTTCATCTAAATGTTTTATGCTTGTTTATTTTAAGAAAAACATAGGTTTGGTGTTTCTGGGTCCATTTACATTTAGCTCATTACATGGGTTTGTAAGCCTGTTCAGTGTCCAAGATGTCTTATGGGATTCAAAGGAAGTTGCCTCTCGGTTGAAGAGTTACGTTTGACCAGCGTAAAACAGAAGCAAACTGCAAAAGGCTTTTGGTTGAGCTCTCGCTTCTCCAGAAACTCGAGCAGAGTCTGAATTCGGCAATCCTCCAATGGTTCTTAAGTTGCATTTGTGTTTAGGTATCAGTGTTTCCCTCCCATTGTCCGGGCTGAAACCAGTAGGTTGCTTGAACATGGGAGAGTGTGTTAGAATTAGAACTGATGTGAGATAAATGGTCTTGTTGGATGAAGCTTTGCTAGGAAACATGCACAAGTCAAAAGTTCAAAACATCAGCTTGGAAGAGCCCTCATCTGTTGGTTTTCCGATCTCGTTTTCGTTCAATGCCAGGTTAAATGGCCAAATGTTTAACTGTGAAAATGTCAGTCATTCAACCTTTATGCCTTTGTTCATGCTGTGTGCACTGAACTGTGTTGGCTAGAAAGTTTATGAAACAGATATAATAATATATGGTCCATGCAACCTTAGGAGGCAGAGTTTATAAGTGCAAAGCAATTAACATACAATTAACTATGAATTACATGGTACAGAGTTCAAAGGTGATAGAAATTCACGGGAGAAAAAGATCTATTTAAAGATATGGTTAAACATAAGGTGCCCCAAGTTAAACATAAGATGGCCTTAAGTAGAATGTATACAGAGAGATAGAGAGGTGTCTAAGCAGGACGAATGCTATTTATAGGCTTGTGGTAGGATGTGGCATGGCTTACCAGCCCAAGGAAGTCTTGGCCATCATGGCCAAGCAAAAATGTTTATTCTTGATGCAGAAATCCTTAGGGCACCATTGTTGGTTTTGAAGCATTAAACATGGAAAAAGCAGTGCTTCCTTGGCCTGTGTTGCTCAGCAGTTGAAGCATTGGCCTGTGGGTTTGATTCCCAGTCATGGGCACATACCTGTATTGCAGGTTCAATCCCTGCCCCAGTCCGGGCATTTGCAGGAGGCGACCAATCAATGTGTCTCTCTCCCACTGATCTCTCTCTCTCTGTCTGTCCCCCTCCTGCTTCCACTCTCTCTAAAATAAATGGAAAAAATATCCTTAGGTAAGGATTAACAAACAAACAAAAAAAAAGCAGTGCTGCAGCAAAATTAATATAAAGGGAGTGTGTAGGATGAACCACAGGCAGACTTAGCTAAAGTCAAGGAACCCAGCTATATAGTAGTTGGAATGATCTAGGTACAAAGCGTACATACAAAATGCTGGTAATCTCATCTCAAATAATGTTTTCTCTGGCTTTTGTAGTAGGACAACAATAGTCAGACATTGGCAACATCATATCATTCAAAATAATAGCTAAAAGTCCAGAGGTATATAGACTTCAAGTGTGGCTTGATCCAGAAATTCAATGATGTCACCTAGATTCCAGTTTCTATTTCTCTCTCTTCTCTCTGCCTTTTACTATGTCAGCTTCCCCCAAACTCTGGCTCCTCTCTCAGGAGAGCACTGAATGGCAATTCCTTTAAGAAAGAGGAAGAGAGAGAGAGAGAGAAAGAGAGAGAGGGAAATTGTCTTCCCAGAGCCCTTAGCACATGTCTCCTCTCAGTTCCTTAGTGTAAAATAAAATGCTCATCACTGAACCAAAGACAGTGGCCAGGGCAATAGGACGAGGGAATTATATTAAGCCAATTAAGGTTCACCTTGAGCTGAGAGAGGGGTCAATCTCACCCAAAGACATATGGTTTTAAAATTTGAGGTCTCAAATGAACATGTGAAGGCAATCAACAGCTGTCCACTACAACATCACTTAACTGTTGTGTTTGACTTCTTCTGCTATACTGTTGCTCCCAGAGACACAGGGGCAGTCAGGTGCTAGGACCAGGAGACCATCTAGCCAAGAAGGCTCTGTCCAACATAACATCCAGGTAGTCTTAGGAAGCAAATAAGGGAGAAGGTGCCTCTCAGCCCAAGCAGAGGCCCTGTCTTATACCCTATGCTAGTTGGGGAGGTGTGGATACAGCGGAATCCAGAGATTATCAGCGGCATACATGTGGAGATGCTTCTCATTGATTTAAGGGGAAAGTTATTAAGATCATCAGAAGGTCCTGAAGTAGGTCATCATGAAAATGAAGCAAATAAAACTGGCCATGGAATTGCAGATCTTATAACAAGGGTAGAATACAATTCTCTATCCTGCCACTAGTACTCATTGTGGTGCAGCACAATGCTTTCATAATAGTACTGACAGTGCCTAGACTGTCCCTAACACCCCAGCCCCATACTGCAGAACTCTCTCTCGGGCTGTAACCAGTACCCAAGGGCCCATTCTTCTCCTGCCCCAGTGTATTACTTCTGCCTTAGTTCATTACCAGATATTTCCTCTCCTTGAAACTCATCTGTCATGTTCTTGCCCATCAACACAGCCTCCGCAGCAATTCCTGCAGTGGATCCCCATCCACATGGCATGGCAGTTTCTGGAGAACTTCATGTCATCTGCCAATTTAAAAATTTCATGGTGCCTGTCTGTCTGGATCATTTATTTTGGAAGGAGAAATAAACAAGACCAATACCCACACCCATCTCTGGGAACAGTCTATTTTCCACCCACTGGGCACCAAAGCCAATTTTTGGTGACTTATAGCTGTGCTCTGTGTAGTGCTATTTTCAGATCCTTTTGGTGCCTTTGTACCTGGAAGTGTTACAAATGATGCTTTTGTTTGTAGGTGCAACAGTCACAGGGCAGCCAGTGTAAAATAAGACAGGTGTTTGCATCATAAAACAAATCAATGGCCTCAAGGGGGACTTGGTGCTCCCCTGCTTTTTTTCTGATTTCTTCAGATGCATGGTACCCACCAGGCACCATTTACTCCACCAGGGAACAGCTGGCTGAACAAAACCAAAGAGAGCTGTTGGCTGGATGCTTCTATTATGATGACTCAACAGCCTAGCAATAAATAATAATAAAAAAATCAGCCTTAACCACTCTTTCCAAATGCACTCCAGCCTGTGAATAGTTTGCAGTTTTCATCTGAGTGCACAGATCCCAAGGCTGGCTTTTCCTGAAAATGCCCCAGCAGCAATTAAAGACTAAATAGGATTTACAGATGCTGGTAATATGCAAGCTAGCCAGGGAAACACTAATCTAACCAGATGTGTGGGCAGAATGAAAGCAATCTTAGCACCTGAAGATTGAATAGATTATAATCTAAAACTGGGGGTTGGGGGGCAGGAAGTGGGAGGTGTGCAAGGATAGGAGGATACACAGTTTTGCAAGGTTCCAGCTTCATTACCAGGCATTTAGCAATGTGAAGGAAGACTAGAAGAATGAGCTGTACTTAGAAAAACAGCATCTTATTTGCAATGTCATTCTAAGTACATCTGTCACTATAGAGGAGATGCTGCTTTGCCCAGGAAGAATCTACTACTGTTTCTCTTAACTGACAGTCTTCAGCTTATATCCTGTTAAGATCTAAGATACAGCTTGACCTCAATACAATCTTTTGTTTACTTATTATTAATATCAATGAAAACACTAATAAGAAAAGTATGCATCTTTCCTCGTAACAAAGAAATGCAAAATAAAACAATAATGTACCATGTTTCACCTGCTAAAGAGACAATATATTTTTTTTAATAGCATGATTCAGTGCCAGAAAGAATGTGATGTAAATAGATACAGTTTCTGGAAGACAATTTAGCAATACATATCAAGAGCTTAGTGACTTCTTTGGCCTAGTAATTTCAATTTCAGATGCTATCCTACAAAAGTAATCAAAGATGCCAATCATAGTACTACGAAAATGATCAATAGAAAAATTCAATCTAAAGTCCTCAAAGGGGCCAGGAGCATGCAAGGACAGAGGAAAGACAGTATAAAAACACAGCAAGAAGGTAACCATCTGCAAGCTAAAGAAGTAAGCTTCAGAATGAAATCAAACCTTCAGACACCTTGATCTTGAACTCGTAGACTAAACTGGCTGTGGCAGCTGAGATACTGGAACCTCTGATAAAAGCAAGAGAAGGGCGATGGCAGCTGCTGCTTGAGTTGACAGCAGAGTGGGGGGGCCTTGCTTGCAACACCTCCCAGAATCACACTGGAAATTACAGCTAAATTGGGGAACAATCAGCCTGAAATACTAGCTGGAGACCATCTGAAAAGGAGACTTTTGACTGAGGATGGCAGAAGCCACATGGAGACAGGACCTTGCACAATGTGATCGGAGTTGAGCCTCAAAGTCAGCCAGCCTGAGGGTTGATTCCACACATGAACAGGCCAACAGCAATCAAGACTCAATTACAACAGCAGGGCCCACATAATCCACACTGGGACATTCCTAGAGCATCCACCTCAGTAGATCAAGGAGACTGTGCCCCTGGGTCCCACGGGGCACTTACTATATAAGACCACACCATGAAGGCTAGGAAGCACAGAAGTTCTACCTAATACATAGGAACAAACACAAAGAGACAGCTAAAAAGGGGAGACAAAGAAACAACTGTTAAATGAAAGAAAAGGAGGAGTCTCCAGAAAAACAGCTAAATGAAATAGAGACAAGCAATTGATCAGATATAGAGTTCAAAGAAATGGTTAAAAGGATGCTCAAACAAATTAGTGATAATTATGAGAAACTTAGTGGGAACTACAGCAGAATAAAAATAGAAATAGAAACTATGAATGAGAACCAGTCAGAAATGAAGAATACCATATCTGAAATCAAGAATACCCTGGAAGGAATCAAAAGTAGCTTGAATGAGGCAGGGTATCAAATCAGTTACTTGGAAGACAATATAGAAAAAACAACACACAAGTAGAGCAATAAAAAGAGAAAAAGAATTGAAAATAACGAGAATAACCATTAAGGAAACTTTGGGACAACATGATGTGTAAGAACATCCGCATCATAGGAGTACCAGAAGGGGAAGAAAGCCAGCAAGGAATAGAGAACCTTCTTATTTTACTTTTTTAAATTTTTTATATATCTTTATTGATTTCAGAGAGAGGAAAGGAGAGGGAGAGAGAGAGATAGAAACATTAATGATGAGAGAGTCATTGATTGGCTGCAGCCCACAACCCGGGTATGTGCCCTGACTGGGAATCGAACCCCAATCGCCTGGATCCTAGATCTACGTGCAACTGCTGAGCCACGCCAGGCCGGGCAGAAAAATAGAGAACCTTCTTAAAGAAATAATGACAGAAAACTTTCCTAACCTGGTGAAGGAAAAAGTGACACAAATTCAGGAAGCACAGAGAGTCCCAAATCAGGATGAATCCAAAGAGACCCACACCAAAACACATCATAATTAAAATGACAAATGTTAAAGACAAATAAAGAATCTTAAAGGTAGCAAGAGAGAGACAGAAAGTTATTTACAAGGGAGTTCCCATTAAACTGTCAGCAGGTTTTTTAACAGAAACAATTTAGGCGAGAAGGGATTGGCATGAAGTATTCAAAGTAACGAAAAGCAAGAACCTGAATTCAAGACTACTCTATCCAGCAAGGCAATAACTTAAAATTGAATGTGAAACAAGAGCTTGCCAGACCAAAAAAAAAAAAAAAAAAAAAGGGTTAAGGAGCACATTACTGCCCAATTAGCATTGCAAACAATGTTAAAGGGACTGCTTTAAGAAGAAAGAGAGACAGAGAGGAAGAGAGAGAGAGAGCAGAACATAGGTATAAAGAAAAAGGGCAATAAATAAGTATCTCTCAATAATAACCTTAAATGTTAAAAGCTCCAATCAAAAAACATAGTGTAGTTGAATAGATAAGAACACATTACCCATATATATTCTGCCTACAAAAGACCCAACTAAGAAAAAAAAAGATACACACAGATAAAAAGTGAAAGAATGGGGGAAAAAACATTCCATGCAAATCGAAATTAGAAAAAGCTAAGGAAGCAATACTCCTATTTGACAAAATAGACTTTAAAACAAAGGCCATAACAAGAGACAAATAAGGTCACTACATAATATTAAAGGGACTGATCCAGCAAGAAAACATAACCCTTGTAAACAAATATGTACCCTATATGGGAAAACCTAAATACAAAAACAAACAAACAAAAATACACAGCAACTCTTGGTGGAGTTTACTGGAGAGATTGACAGCAACACAGTCATAATAAGGGATGTTAACACCCTACTTACATCACTGGATAGATCTTCCAGATAAAAAAATAAAAAGAAACAGAGACCTTAAACAACACACTAGACAGATGGGTTTAACTGACATTTACAGAACATTTCATCCAAAAGCAGCAAAATATATATTCTTTTAAGTGCATATGTGATATTCTCAAAGATAGACCACATGTTAGGACACAAAATAAGACTTAACAAATTCAACATTATTGAAATCAGCCCAGGTGGGCATGGCTCAGTAGTTGGGCATAGACATAGGAGCCAGGAAATGGTGGTTCAGTTCCTGGTCAGGGCACAGGCCCAGGTTGTGGGCTCTATCTCCAGTCAGAGACGTGCAGGAGGCAGCCTATCAACGACGATTCTCTTATCACTGATGTTTCTATTTCTCTCTCTCCTTGTCCCTTCCTCTCTCTGAAATCAATAAAGATATATTAAAAAAAAAAAAAAAAAAGAATATTGAAATCATACCAAGCATCTTCTCAGGTCACAATAGCATGAAACTAGAAATCAACTACAATAAAAAACCTCAAATATTTAAACACATGGAGGTTAAATAGCATGTCATTAACAATGAATGAATGGGTTACCAATGATATCAAGGAAGAAATTTAAAAAATAGCTGGAAACAAACAAAAATGACTAACCAATGACCCAAAATCTATGGGAAAAAGCCAAAGCAGAGAGGTAAGTTCACAGCAGTATAGGCCTACCTCAAAAAAGAAAAAGCTCAAATGAATAACCTAACACTGCAAAGAAAAGAATTAGAAAGAGAGCAAGAAAAGCTCAGAGTAAGTGGAAGGAAGAAAATAATAAAGATCTGACTGGAAATAAATGACATAGAGAATAAAAAAAAAAAAATACAAAAGATCAATGAAACCAAGAGCTGGTTCTTTGAAAAGATAAACAAGGTTGATGAACCTTTAGCAAGACTCATCAAGAAACAAAGAGAGAAGACCCAAATAAATACAATCAAAAATGAAAGAGGCAAAGTAACAGCTGACATCCAAAAAACACAAAGGATTGTAAGAAAATACTATGAAAAACTAAATGCCAACAAATTGGACAACCTGGGTGAAACAGACAAATTCCTAGAAACATACAATCTTCCAAAACTCAAACAGGAAAAATCAGAAAATCTGAATAGGCAGATAGCAACTAATGAAATTGAGGTAATAATAAAAAAATTTCCAGCAAACAAAATTCCTGCATCAGATGGCTTCATAAGTAAGTTTTACCAAACAGTCAAAGAAGAACTAACACTTATCCTCCTCAAACTATTCAAAAAAATCCAAGAGGAAAGAACACTTCCAAGATCTTTTTACAACGCCAGCATTATCCTAATTCCAAAACCAGATAAAGACACTCCAAAGAAAGAAAATTATAGGCCAATATCCCTGATGAACATAGATACTAAAATCTTCAATAAAATATTAGCTAATCAGATCCAACAATACATTAAAAAGATCATACACCACAACCAAGAGGGATTTATTCTAGGGATGCAAGTTTGGTACAATAGTCACAAATCAATAAATGTGATACATCACATAAACAAAATGAAAGGTAAAACCCCCATGATCATAGATGCAGAAAAAGCATTCAAAGAAGTCCAACACCCATTTATGATAAGACTCTCAGGAAAGTGGGAATAGAGGGTCATACCTCAATGTAATAAAGGCCATATATGAAAAACCTACAGACAACATCATACTTAATGGGCAAATACAAAAAATGTTTCACTTAAGATCAAGAACAAAATAGGGATGCCCACTTTCACCACTCTTATTCAACATAGTACTGGAAGTTCTAGCTACAGCAATCAGATAAGAAAAAATAAGAGGCATCCAAGTCAGAAAGGAGGAAGTAAAACTGTCATTACCCACAGATGACATGATATTGTAAGTAGAAAATCCTAAAGATTCCACCAAAAAACTGCTAGATTTAATAAATGAATTCAAAGTAGCAGAAATAAAATTAACATCCAGAAATCAATGGCATTTTTATACACCAATAATGAACTCTCAGAAAGAGAAACTAAAAAAAAAAAAAAAAAAAAAATTACCATTGCAACAAAAAAATAAGATGACTGGGAGTAAACTTAACCAAAGAAATAAAAGACCTGTAGTTGGAAAACTATAGGACATTGAAAAAATAAATAGAGAAAAATACAAACAAATGGAAGCATATACCATGTTCATGGATTGGAAGAATTAACATCATTAAAATTTCCATACTACCCAAAGCAATCTATAGATTCAACACAATCCCTACTAAAATACCAACAGCATATTTCACAGATGTAGAACAAATATTCCAAATATATATATAGAACCAAAAAAGACCCCTAATAGCCACGGCAATCTTGAGAAAGAACAAAGTTGGAGAGATCACAACACCAGATATCAAACTATACTACAATGCCATTGTAATAAAAATAGCCTACTACTGGCGCAAGAACAGGGATATAAACCAATGGAACAGAATAGCGACCCCAGAAATCCATCCATGCCATTATGGTCAATTAATATTTGACCAAGGAGGCAAGAACATACAATGGAGTAAGGACAGTCTCTTCAATAAATGGTGTTGGGGAAATTGGACAGGTACATGCAAAAAAATGAAACTAGACCACCAACTTGCACCATACACAAGAATAAACTCAAAATGGATAAAAGACTTAAATGTAAGTAGCAAATACATAAAAATCCTAGAATAAAACATAGGCAGTAAAATCTCAGACATCTCAGGTAGCAGTATTTTTGCCAATACACCTCCTAGGGCAAGAGAAACAAAGGAAAAAATAAACAAGTGGGACTATATTAAACTAAAAAGCTTCTGCACAGCAAACGAAATAATCAACAAAATGAAAAGGGACCCAGTGTATGAGAGAACATATTCACCAATGATACATCTGATAAGAGGTTAATTTCCAAAATATATAAGGAACTCATACAACTCAACACCAGGAAGACAAACAATCCAATCAAAAAGTGGGCAAAGGACCTGAATAGACACATCTCCAAAGAGGACATACAGATGGCCAAGAGACACATGAGAAAATGTTCAACGTTGCTAATCATCAGAGAGATGTAGATTAAAACTATAATGATGTATCACCTCATACCTGTCAGAGTAGTTACCAAAAATATATCAACAAACAAGTGCTGGCGAGGGTGTGGAGAAAAGGGAACCCTAGTACAGTGCTGGTGGGAATGCAGCCTGGTGCAGCCACTATGGAAAACAGTATGGAGTTTTCTCAAAAAATTAAAAACGAAACTGCCATTTTATCCAGGGATCTTACTTTTTGGTATGTATCTTAAGAATCCTGAAACACTAATCAGAAATAATATATGTACCCCTATGGTCACAGCAGCCATATTTACAATAGCTAAGATCTGGAAACAGCCCAAGTGGCCATCAGGAGATGAGTGGATAAAAAGCTGTGGGACATTTACACTATGGATACTACACAGCTATAAAGAAGAAGGAGCTCGTATCCTTTGAGACAGCATGGATGGACCTGGAGAGTATTATGCTAATTGAGATAAGCCAGTCAGAGAAAGACAAGTATCACATGATCTCACCTATATGTGGAATCTAATAAACATAATAAACTGATAAACAAAATAGGTCCAGAGGCCTGGATGCATGGAACAGACTGACAGATCTCAGAAAGGAGGGTGATGGGGGGGATGGGAAGAGGTTAACCAGAGAACATATATGAATATAAGCATAGCCCATGGACACAGAGAATAGTATGGTGAAGGCCGGGGTGGGCAGGGGGCTGGGTGGAGTGGGGCAAATGGAGGGAAAATGGGGGACATCTGTAAGACTGACAACAATAAAAAATAAATAATCCTCAAAGGGAGGGGAAATTAAATATGGTACCTCAATAAATTAGACTATTATGCAAACAGTATACATTCTGTGTTTACATGGCCTTACAAATGCTTGTTAAGTAATTGAATAAAGTAACTGAACATACACAAAATGGACTTACCTTAAGAAGTTCCAGTATGTAGGCATGTATATGATGCTTTTCAAAGTAAAAGAACATTTTTCTTTAAGCAGTTCCTTATTTTTCTAAATTTCCTGAAAAATAATGTTTATTGAAAAAATTATAATTTTGAAAAATTTCCTTCCTTATTTTATTTAAATAACAAAGATGTCCTAACCCAATAAATTAAGCTCCCTTGAAACTATTTCATTCATCAAAACAAACCTGAAGATGCTCTCTCCCGAGGTTTTTGTCTTTGAGAATACAATCTGCGGATGCCCGGAGTGTGGGGCCACATCCCCCCTGGCTTGCCAGGCCCTGGCCCGCCCCTCCTCACAGCTGCCTGTCTAGTCAGGAAAAGGACCCTCAGTCTCCAGGGAGTAGGGCCGTGGTGGCTTGGAGAGGGAGCATTTTTAACACTTCTTGTCTGATGCTCTGCATCTTAGCATCATGTCTCCTGGACTGCGAGCCAAACCTCTGTATCCCAGACCTGATAGCAGGACTTCTGAGGCATCCTCAAGAGCCACTGTCCATCCGATCCCTTCTGTGCCCTCCTGCACTGAGTCAGTCCTTTCATTCCCACCTCTCCAGAACCATGGGTCCAACTTAGTTCTTACTGGCCCTTGGCTCATGGTCCACCTAGTCCCTGCAATCAGTTGTCCCCCCAAGGTTACAAGGATCCCAATCCCCCCACCCCCTCACCCCTGGCCCTCCTGGGATCCTTCAAGCCTGCTCTCTGGTGGCCTTCTGATAAAATGTTCATTCTTTGGGTGGATTCTGCCCATCCCCTGCCTGGCTGGACTCTGTCTGGGGGCCTATGGAAAGGTAGGAAGCTCTTGGACCACGCTGTGGACTGTGGTTCTGTGTCAGCCATTCCCAGTGGCTGACAAAGGTGGCGTTTTCTGAAGACTTCTTGCCATTCTACCCAAGTCAGTTCTAAAGGAAGTCCATTCTCAGCACACATATCTTTCATTTATTAATGCAGCTTATTGGACACCTAGTCAGAACTCCCATGCCAGATATTCCTAAAATAAATGCTTGAGTTTCCCAAATATATTTTATAAGAAACAAGCAGGATTCAGAGCGACTGTCTGCCTTTGGGTGAAGGGCACGCGGGGGGGACGCTTTCCTTCCCTAGCACTGAAGTTGCGAGAGGGCGCTGCCCAGGCCCAACAGGGGCCTTCCACGTGGCGTCGCTGCTAGAGGTGCTGGGCAGAGGCTGTGTGCTCACAGCAGGGGGTGTGGGCAACAGAAATGGGCCTGGAGGCGGAGTGAGACAAGGGTTTCCCTGAGGGCCTATGACCCCCAGTCAGGACTCAGCCTTCAGACAGGTTCGGCAGTGAACCTCCCCCGGGGCCTGTGTCATTCATATTGCACAGTGTCCCCTGGGTGCCTCCCCTGGACCAGACAGCATGGCCACGAGATGATCACGACAGAGCTCCTGCCAAGCTTAGCCCCACGAGAAATACCTGCTGACGGGTGTCCAACGGGACAGTATTACCTCCTCTCCTGTTGTTTACTTTAGAAACTGGTGTAGCTCTTGGATAAATAATGAGAAGGGTCAATGTAAAAAGAAAGCTGTGCTTTACTCAGCTCTTACTACATGCCAGACTCAAGGCTGGGCCCTCTATGCATGGTACCTCCACAGCCCGCTATTCCCAGGGCTCCCCGTCTGTAGATGGGGTGGCATTAACATTCACACCTGAACGCCCCTGGTGCTCAGGGCTCCTGCTCCATGTGAGGATTCTAGTCCCTGGCAAATACCTTATAACTTGGGAATTTCTGAGCGTCTCCAAGGAGAATGCTACCTAGTCCCATGGCCCAGACCTGCTTCTCTTATATTGTCGTCTGCAGCTTTAGTCTCTTCCCCTGCCTGGTAACCGCCCCTGTAAGACTGGCCTCCGCCACTCCACCCTACCCACCCCCAGCAGCCAAGGGGAAGCCGCCGGCTGGTGGGACTGACCGCGGCCGTCCCAGTGTCGCAGGGCGGCTGCTGCACAGGGCCCACAGGGCCCACAGGGCGGGGGAAGCAGCGGAGCCTCCCTGAGCCTAGTGGGGAGCCCGCAGCAGAGACGCGCGCACCGTAAGGTCCTGCCGATGTAAAGTCCTCGGCTTTAATTGCACAAAAGCACACACTCTTGGCCACATTAGCTGTGAATCGAGGTCAGATTAGTTCAAGAATCTGAGGCTCATATTTTGCCTTGTCTTAGTTCATACACACAGTGTTGTCTCCATGGGAGTGGACGTGCCCCTGAGGTGTCTGGCTTGGGGTAGTTTCAGCAGTTGCATGCTGGGAAACCAGTTCTCAGCACTTAAACAGACAAACAAAAAACCCGACCTGTGACGATTTCTAGTTTTTATAGCGTGAACGCTGCTGCTGTGGCCAGCAGCCCAGAGCTGAGCTCTGCTGTGCACGCAGCGGTAGGTGGGGCTCCTCTAGCACCCCGATGGCCGTGACGGACAGGGACCAGCACTGCCTTTGGCGACAGGCCTGCACACCCGTCTCTCTGCCTGGCACCGTGTTCCCTCACAGAGAGCTCTCCCTAGGGCTCTGCCATCGGCCCACAGCCTGCTGTCTACCGCCTGCCGCTCCCATGCCCCGGAAACATATCAGACATGACCTCGTATCCTGAACATCAACTGTGGAACAACTTAAGTTGAAATGTGTCTCCTACACCCACTCAACTGCTATGACCCTCAACTCCAGTTTGGTAAGCTAAACAAGCAGGCTTCCTGTGTCCAAACAATCAAGAAAACAAACAAAACCACGTCACCCCCAACTCAACTCACTATGAAGCTAGTTCTTCATTCCTTGGATGAAACCTAAGGCCTTTCTGTCTCCTGCTGTTCTTTGTGGGTTCACTCGATACAACCCAGGTGCACGATGGATTCTCTGGTCCTTCAGCTGGTCACTGGAGGACAATTTGATGCTGCGCCAGCCTCCTTCTGAGATCCACGGTCCTCTCTGAGTGACCCCCTTAGTCAGAGCCTAAAACCTCTCCAGGATTCAGCCCAGCAGAGACCTTATTTCAAGTCATTTACTTGCTCACAACACCTTCAAGAGACGCAGCAGTGTTACCGTTTGAACAAAGCAGGAAGCCTGTACTAACAAGAAGAACCCCATGTTTTGAGCACCTACTATGTGCCAAGTCCTGGGCCAAGGTATTTATAGGCACTAGTTTATTTATTTTATACAGCAGCTGACACATGAGGCCTTGGCAATTTTTATACCCATTTTAAAAATGAAGATATGGAGCCCGGCTGGGGGTGGCTCAGCAGTTGAGCATCGACCTAGGATACAGGCAATTGGGGCTCGATCCCCAGTCGGGGGCATGCAGGAGGCAGCCGATCAATGACTCTCTCATCATTGATGTTTCTATCTCTCTCTCTCCCTCTCCTCTCCTCTCTCTGAAATCAATAAAGACATATTTTAAAAAAGAAAAATGAAGACATGGAAACCTGGAGACTCCAAGTACTTTGCCCAGGAGTAATCGGAGCCTCTGGCTTCCTCACTTCTTGGTTTGGCAGGAAGGTGAGGCTGATGGTCTCTGCCTCACTAAAGACAGAGACTTTAGTCAAGGACCATATGATGCTAGAAATGTTTGATTTGTGCTTGGCCTGTTTCTGTCAGGAGAAAGAAGTCAACAACAACTACATCCTCAGGGACCTGCTAAACATTTCCCTATCACAATTATGGTCCATCAGATTTTAGGGGGTTTGTACTTAACCATTCGGGCAGGTTTTTTAGAATAAAGGCTGTCTTACCACTAAGTATACTGTGCAAATCAAACTTAAATTCTCCTGAAATAGATGTGGTGATGGTGGGCAACATCTCCCATCAGAGATGTTCACACTGAAATCCTCAGGTGACCTCAGGACTCGGGGGAAGCCGGTCACCCTGAGCTCCACGGGGCAGGAGCTCTTCAGCCCCACGTTCTGGGCACCCGGCATTGCGACTGCTACACAGTAACTGCTTAATCCATGCCTGTCGAATGAATTTTGGAAGAACTGTACCAAGGTTTAGAGTAATTTCTCAGTTTTCTCTGTCACTTCTGAAAAAGAAGGTCAATGTCAGGAGGTCAAGGTCAAGAAGAGCCAATGTCTCCTGGCCTCATTTATAACTTCTTGTTTTTAAAAATCCTCACGATATACTGAAAAAATATTCTTATATGAAATAAATAAAATCCGTAAAATTATCAGCCTGCCTCAGATGTTTAATAAATTGTTTGAGGTGACCCAGGTAAATGTAGCCGACAGCTCCGGTTTCAGATCCTGGTTCCCGGCCTTGCCCCTCTCAGGGTTGACAGTGAAGACGCAGTTTTCCCATTTAACAGGAATAACTGCAGCGTTACTTATAACAGCCAAGACCTGGAAGCAGCCCCTGCCCATCAGTGTGAGTGACAGAAAAGCTGTGGCACATTCACACCATGGAATGCTACTCGGCCACAAAAAGGAGGACAAGTTTACCCTGTGCCACGGCCTGGATGGACCTGGAGAGCATTTTTCTAAGTGAAGTGAGTCAGAGAAGGACAAGTACCATATGATTTCACTCCTATGTGGAATCTAATGAACAAACAGAACTAACAAACAAAATAGAGGCCGACTCAGAGGGAGCAAGCAGGCTGAGCTGGGGGCGCAGGCGCGGGGGGCTGGAGGGGTTGAGAAAGAGAGAGAATAACTCATGGACAGTGATGACAGTGTGGATTGCGGGGGCACTGGGGGGGGAGGGTGCAGCGGGGGATAAATGCTGATGGAAAAAATAAAATAAATATTAAAGAGACTCTGTGGCACAGCTTTCCTTGCATTTGCCGGAGCTCTGAGTGATTGTTGACAAGGTGCATGTACATAAAGAATGTCTCCCTGCTTCCCTCTGGGACAGACACAGGGACAGCCATCGATCTGACTCGTGTCACCCACTCTCTGCCAAGGGCGCTGACAGAGAGCTGGTCCCATAAAATGCTACTCTCCCTAGACCTGACCTCGGGAGGCCAAATGATCAGCTGGGGCTCAGTCCAGGGACCAGCACGCTCTCCAAAGGGACTTCCTCTAATTTCACGTCCCGATGAAGCCGCGATGAGGTCTGTGAGGGTTTTTCTGCTAGGAGACCTGAGCCCAAGAAGACAGGATGAGCTCAGGTAGTGTGAAATGTGCAGAGCAATGTGGATCCTGGAACAGAAGAGGGAGTTTGCTAAAACCTGGGAAACCTAAATGAGTATTAGCTTCAGTCAATAATAACGTATCGACACTGGCTCATGTGTATCACACTAATGGAAGATGCTAAACAGAGGAGAACCTGGGTGTGGGGTGCATAGGGACCGCACACTATCTTTGGAGTGTTTCTGTAAACCTAAAACTGTTCCAAGAAATAAAGTATATGTGTAGATTATATATATATAAGAAATTGTGTGTGTGTGTGTGTGTGTGTATACATATATATGGGGGGGGGATCTCCAGAGTTTACAGTCATCTCTTACTTCTCAGTATCCAGTCAGTGACAACCCTTTGCTAGTGTGTCTGAGAAGCTAGAACCCGGTTCTGTTTTCCCTCTGCCCCTTTCGGTACCAGCTGCCCGGGAATGCCCGCTTCTCATTTCAGGCCCCTAAAGAGTCAGCAGACCTGGGGGCCTGATTGGCGACTGACCCCTTGCTGTTCCAAGCCTCTAAAAGCCTGCAATCAAGTATTGAGTTTTCTTTTTTGCTTTGGCTCCACAGTCTTCACAAGTCCTAGGTTTTTGCAGATAGATTTCTACTCAAGGCTCTGCCCCTCCCATGCATAAGCCCAGTTCTGGCTGTGGGTTGCCACCCGCAGCTCTCAGCCTCACTCTCTCCCAGCCCTTCCCTGCCCCTCCCAGCCCCTTCTTGCCTCTTCCTGCCTCTCCCTGCCTCTTCCTCTCCCTCACCTTCCCTGCTTCTTCCTCTCCCTGCCTCTCCCTGCCCTTCCCTTCCTCTCCCTGCCTCTCCCTGCCCTTCCCTTCCTCTCCCTGCCTCTCCCTGCCCTCCCGGCCCCTCCCGGCCTCTCCCTTACAGCCTGGTACCCACCTGCAGCTGTGTTTCCTAGGAAATGAGTTCTCTGTGTGCCAGTAGAGAAGAGATTATAAAATCTCATAGGGAGGGAAGTTTTCCTTCCTGCTTGAACCCCGTATTGTGAAGAAACATGAATTCCTTAATACTTTCTGTGCAACACAGGTACCTCCCCCATGGTGCCTGGGTCACACCCCAGCCCCTCCGTTTGCGTGTGGCTCTCGGCCTGGAGAGGACTCCCTCGCCCCCTGACCCGGGGCAGTGTCTGGCCTGTCACTCTGTCACCCGCTTTGTCTGCCTCCACCGGCATTACGCCGCCTCACTGGGTTAATGTTTCACTGTTAACTTGTGCGTCTTCCATCTCCTACCACTAAATGGAAATTCCCACAAGCAAACATTTTCTTCTTTTGTCTGCTGCGGTATCCTCAGTGCCTGGAAAAGTGTTCAACTGTTTTAGAATCATCTGGGAAGCTTGAAAACCCCACGTACCCAGACCACACTCCCAGAAGATTAAACCAGAGCCCCTGGGGACAGGGTCCAGGTGCTGGGGGTATTAAAGCTTCCCCAGTGTGATGGTTCATTTTACATGTCAGCTGGGCTATGCTTTGTGCCCAGTGTTTTTGGTCAAATACTAGTCTAGCTGATGTCCTGATGTGGGGTGGGGAGCTCTTTAATTAGTGCAAGGCCTTAAGAAAAGACTGAGGTCCTCCAACCCCACTCCATTACACCACTACCACCACCAAACTCAGGGAGAGGGAATTCTGCTCCAGATGCCTTGGGACTCAAGGCTGCGAGGGTAGCTCTTCCTGGGGCTCCAGCCTGCCCTTCAAATTTCAGACTTGCCAGCCCCACAACCACAGGGCCCAATTTCTTAAGATAAATCTCTCTCTGTGTATACACATCCTGTTGCTTCTGTTCTCTGAAGAAGCCTCACTAGCATGCCCAGTGATTCACGGTTGGGTATCGATGACCCAGGAGAGTGTCCAGGGCATGGCAGGCGGGCAGTCAATACTCAGATGAATGAATATCTGTTCAGTTTTCCCTGTAATGTGTAGACTGCAGTGGATTCTGGGAGATCTCTTCTTGGGGACACTCAGACCCTAAAGCCTACGGGATGGAAGAGAGGTGGTGGTCAGAGTTAGGAGGCTTTATCCAGACATGGAGCTCAGCCCTGGCGGGTCAGCACAGCTGAAAAGGAAGCCAGAGCTGGTCCTTCCTCAGACAGGGAGCAAACAGCCAATCAGAGATCCAAAAGGAAATCACACCTTCAAAACAAACAAGATTCTGTTTCTTTCCACTTTAAAAAACAAACATGAAGTAGATGGAGTCAAGGATAGATTGTGACTATCAGCTTTTAAAAGTTGGTCTCTAAACTGTATGGAGGTTTCTCAAAATATTAAAAATGGCACTGCCTCAGGACACAGCAATTCCACTCTGCGAGTAAATCGGAAGAAACCTGAAACACTGATTTGAAAAAATATATGTACCCTTATGTTCATTGCAGAGTTGTTTAGAATAGCCAAGTTCTGGAAGCAGCCCATCAATAGATAAGTAGATAAATAAGCTGCAGTACATATATATGCAGTGGAATATTACTGGGTCATTAAAAAGAATGACATCTTACCATTTACGACAGTATAGATGGACCTAGAGGGTATTATGCTGAGTGAGATAAGTCAGTCAGAGAAAGACAAATACCATATGATTTCACTCATATGCAGAATCTAAAGAACAAAATAAATGAATAAATGAAAATAGAAACAGACTCATAGATACAGAGAACAGACTGATGGTTGCCAGACGGGAGGGGGGTTGAAGGACTTGGCGTGAGAAAAGTGCAGGGATCAAGAAGTACAAATAGGTAGTTGCAAACTAGTTACAAGGATATAAAGTGCAGCTTAGGAAACAGAGCCAATAATATTGTAATAACTATGGACGGCGCCAGCTGGGTACTGGAGACACTTTGTAAAGTCCATGACTGTCTAACCACTATGCTGTCCACCTGACTCTAGTACCGGATAATATTGAATGTAAACTGTGATTGAAAATAAAAGTTAAAAAAATAAATAAAAGTAAATTTAAAAAGTTGGTGTCTAGAATTAAGACCTGTTTTGAATAAGAATAAATGATTGGATTAGAAACATCCATCCCGCTTTCCCCTTTTGGACCCACCAGGCCCAGCTACCATGAGCTTTTCTAAATGCCTGTTGAGCTGGCCAGTGGAAAGCTGGATCAGCTCAGAGCCGGAGAAAAGGGCTGTCCATAGGTCTGCCTCCGGAAGGGAATTAGGGGAGACCAAATTGCCAGAGGGTGTGCAAACCCACAGTTGGCCCTGTATGAAGGAAACCGTCTCAGGTGGCAGCTGTCGCTCAGAGCCGCACCCTCGCTGAGGACCTCGCAGGGAGGGAGAGGGGGAAAGTGCTGGCCTGGGAGCACTTCCCCCGGAGCCCCCAGGGCCTGATCTTGGGAGGGCCGGCTTGTGGGCGCACGCTCGCTGTGGAAGGGGCAGAGACGAACACCGTGGGTGCACGGTGGCTGCCCAGCCCCTGGAGCTCTGGCTCTGCAGCGCAGCGGGCCGCCCCTGCCCTCTCGTGCGTGGAGCCTGCAGTTTTCAGCGGGGCTTAAGGCTGACAGAGTCCATCTGAGCTGCTGAGAGTGGGGAGACACAGGCCCACGCCCACGGCAGCCCCATGCTGCTGGGGGACAGGGAGCGAGCATTGGCACTTGGAAAGAAGTGGCGGCCAGCTGAGGGGTGGGGCCCTGTACCCCAGGAAACAGAGCGACTTCTAGAAACAAGGGAAAGATCTCCTCAACGTCTGTGATTCTGGAGAAAGAACGTAAGGTGACAACATGTGGGACACACAGAGGAGCCCCTGCCAGGTCAAGACCAAAAGATGATAATTGAGAAATATCAGGTGTGCCCTCCTGGAGGCCTCACGTTTCCCTTTACCCCTGACGGTTGAGAGAGAGGGACCGCCTTCCTGGGAAGACAGAACACGCTGCCCAAGGGGGCAGCTCCAGAGTCTGGAAACAAGGAAAGGATGGGATGAGACTGTGCCTGTGACAGCAGCTTCCGTTGCTGTCCTTTCCTTTCCGTCCCTGGCCCCTTCCCGGGTACGTCCCAGAGGCTCCCAGCAAACGCGGACCCCAGGCGTCTGCTTGCTTCTAAATGCGTGGTCACCGCTGGGCTTCCTAGAGGCGACAGCAAAACCTTACGGTCTCAGCAAACTCTAGCACCGATGTCTTTTTAATTTGTTTGGGTTTTGCCTGTTTGCTCACCTGTTATTATGGTTTTTTGTCTTATTTACCAAGAAAAGAGGAAATCACATTTTCCTTGGAACTCAGAAATGGGACAACAAGGTTAAAGGGGAACGAGCTACCTTAAAGTCACGGAGAATTTGAAGCAAATTACTGTGTATAGATCTTTATGCAGATAGAGCAGCCTATGGAAACGCAGCGAAGGGCAACGCGTTCCCATCCCAAAACTGGGGCAGGGGAAATTAGAAACAACTAAGTTAACCGATTATTAATTCTAACGCTGACAAGTGGTAGAGAATCCACGATGCCTTGGGGGTTGCTGGCGACCAACCCCCGCATCCTGCTTTGTCTGAACAAAGGCCCCGCTTTCTGTCCTGCGCAGCATCGCCAGGGAGGGGCCAGCACCAGGCCGGAATGGTTAATGCTACGGAGACGGAAAACGCCTGAAGAAAAAGCAGATGGCAGCTCCTTTTGCAGGAGCCATATAATTTCATGGTGCATTTTCTCCTCATGGCTTCACTGAAATTCAAGCCCAGGGGCCAGTTCTTTCCAACAGCGGGGATGGGCTCAGGGGACAGGAGGGAGCAGCAAGGATGGGGGAGCCTTGACAAAAGGTGGGGCAGGAAGATCTCTGCTTCCTGGGGAGTGGCTGCTGCTTCCTTGACCAGTAGCTTTCCGGGCTTGAGCCCCACCAAGGCTCATGATGGCCACACCAGGCCCATGACTGTTGGTCAACAATCTACTTCCCTCCCAGTCGCCTCATTTAAATTCCCGTCGGCTTGGTGGAGCGAGTGAGGTGACACAAATGGAAGGTCAGTGGCCAGGTTACACATAAATGCCCCTTCATGTCAGCACCAGGCCACTTAGGACGTAAGGGCTACATCTGTGAGATCCCCCAGGAGAGACTGGCTGAGTAGCTGCCCTATAATGTGTAGTAGGCGGCACGTGGGAAATAAGTGAACTGGGTCCCTAGAACAGTGGTCCTCAAAGTGTGGTCCCAGGACCAGCAGCACCTGCACCAATGGGGAACTTGTTAGAAATGCAGATTCCCAGGCCCCATCCCCGACTTACTGAGTCAGAAACTCTGGGGTCAGGGCCCAGCGATGTTTCAACAAGCCCTCTAAGGAATTCTAATGTGCACTGAAGCTTGAGAATCGCTGGTATAAAATAATCCCCAAAGTCTTCACGCTCCATGCATAGAAACCGAAAGTGAAGGTAAATTTTATCCCCTTAAAAAAGACTCTGGACCACCCTTAGTGGCTTAGTTGGTTGGAGCGTGGTCCTGTACACCACCATGGTGTGGGTTCAGGTCCCGGCAGGGCACACGCCTGGGCTGTGAGTTCCATCCCCGGTGGGGGTGCTAACAGAAGGCAACCAATCATTGTTTCTCTTTCTCTCTCTCCCTTCCTCTCTCTCTAAAATCAATAAAATCATATTGATTTTAAAATAAAATAATAATAATTAATAGAATTATTAATTCTATTAATTAAAATAATACAATTATTTTAAAATAATAACAATTAATAACAATTACTAATAATTAATAAATAAATGTAAAATCCCTTAAAAAAAAGGCAATGGACCAATGTCCATTGGTGGGTGAATGGATAGACAAAAGGTGATGTATACATGCAATGATATATTCTTCAGCCTCTAAAAGCTGGGAAAATGTGATGTGTGCTACATGGAGGAACCTGAAGGACATTATTCAGAGTGAGAAAAGCCAGTCACAAAAGGACAAATACTGTACAATTCCACATCTGTGAGGTACTTAGAGTGGGCAAACTCATAGAGGCAGAAAGTAGAACAGGTCACCAGGGTAGAGGGAACAGCGAGCTACCTGTAAATGGGTACAGATTTTCAGTTGATTAAATATTCTGAAGACTAATGATTAGTGGTGGTTGCACAACACACACACTCAGTAGCTCAAAGTAAGGGGACAACCCAAAGATTTAATACAAACTCTCTTTCTCTGAAACCGATTTGTGCCATAAAACTTTTAAAAAATCACTTCCGTATTTTCTATAAAATTTGAAGAATATTGCATCTCCAAAATGAGAATAATCTGGTTATTAAAAAAAGGAGGTACTGTGATATGAAAAACAACTTTCTAGCATTTCATAATAAATTTAAAGACCTAAAAAAGGTGAAAAAACCACAATGAACCTGCACGCACTCACAAGCCCAGATAAGAACACAATGAACCAAAGCCGCAGCCCTTCCCTGCATGTGTCCTCTCCGGGGCTGAAGCATCTGGTTACAATCTCCAGCTGTGATCCCCAATCTTTAAGCATCGAGGTGGCCGGAAATAGATCCGATACTTAGGAAGCTATAGAAATACTTGTGATAAAATGGACAATGATTTGTTGCAGTTTTCATATTTAATAGACAAGTCTAACTCATTTTCAAAAAATTTAAAAGATGCTCCTTGACCAAGTAAAATTTACTTCAGGAATGCAATAGAGTTCCTTTGTTAGAAACTCTATAAAATTTCATAATGTCAGCAGATCTAAGAAGCCAAAATGCTCATTGTAAAAAATACTCATAAGAAATATGATGAAATATAACATCCATTTCTTATTAAGGGGAATACCCATCATAAATCACCAGTCAGAATATTCTTTTTCAGTGAAACATGGGTTATAGCAACATGACTTGACAGAATTCTAAAGCACCAGGTAAACATTTTGTAAGCTATCCCATCCTATTTGTGGACGGTAGGCACCCAGAAAGTCTGAGAGAGGACACTAACATTTATTCAAACTAGAAATGCGGTGAGTTGTCAATGGTAGAACACTGTGCAAAATGTAATACTGTTACCACATACCAACAATGACTAGGTACAGAATACAGTTTATTATACTTTAAAAATATAGTTTGTCAATTTAAAAAAATGAATACCTAGAAATAAATTTTAAGAAATGGCATGGTTTTACTGGGATAGACTTTTAAATAGAAAGATAGAAACATGCTGTGTACTTAAAAGTAAACCTCACTGTCCCGCTTGGGCGGCACCTGTACTAAACCTGGGACAATACGGAGAAGGTCAGCAGGGCCCCTGCGCAGGGCTCACACGCAGAGGTGCGAAGCATCCCTATTTCTTCCTTTCTAGAGATCTGCTGCAGAACACAGTGCCTGCACAGTACTAACTATACAATCTTATGCACCTCAAAATTTAAGAGGGTAGATTTCATGGTAAGCGCTCTGACTAAAAAATACAAAGCAAAACAAAACAATCCAAAGGGACACCAGGGAATTTGGAAGGTGTGGGTATGTCTATCACCTGATTGTGCTGCGTATGTCCAAACTCGTCAGATCGGACACATTAAAAATGTGAACTTCGTTATATATCAGTTACACCTCAATAAAGCTGTAAAAAAAATTTTTAAAGTAAACTTCACTATTATTGCAATGTCAGTTATCACTAAGTAGTAGGCAACCTCAATAGATTATTTTGAAATTGGAAAAAATGATACTAATGTATATTAAAAGACTAAATATATGAGAATAGCTGATTTTTTAAGTAGAGTAAGAAAGGGATGTTTACATGTCACAAACAGTGTCTAGAAGCAAAATAGACAAATATTAACATAACAGAACAAAAGAATCAAGTATGTATTGGAATTTACTTACTTACTTATTTCCCCCCTTTACCCTTTACTACCCCCTTTCCTCTGGTAACCACCATGCTGCTCTGTGTCCATGAGTTCCACTTTTATATCCCACATATGAGTGAAACCATACGGTTCTCAGCTTTTCTGACTGACTTATTTTGCTTAGCATGATATTCTCAAGGCTCTCCATGTTGCTGCAAACAGCCTTCCACAGCATGCATGTCCCTCATCTTGTCCATCCAGGACTCTCTGGAAGGACACTGTAGTTGTCTCCGTGTTTTGGCCGCTGTGACTAATGCTGCAATGAGCTTAGGGGTGAATATATCTTTGTGAATACATGTGTTTTAGTTTTTCAGGTAGGTACCCCGGGGAGGGATTGCTGGGTCATATGGTAATTCTATTCTTAATGTTTTGAGGAACCTCCACACTGTTTTCCTTAGTGGCTGTGCCAGTCTGCATTCCCCCAGCAGTGAATGAGGTTCCTTCTCCTCCACAGCCTCTCCGACACCTGTTATTACCTGTCTTGCTGATAATACAGCCACTCTAACAGGCGCGAGGTGGCCTCGCATTGCAGTTTTGACTTGCATTGTCCTAAGAGCTAGGGAAGTTGAGCATCTTTTCATGTATCTGTTGGCCGTTTGTATGTTTTCTTGAGAGAAGTGTCTGCTCAGGTCCTCTGCCCATTTTTTAATTGGATTTTTGTTGGTTTGCTTGGCATTGAGTACTATGAGTTCTTTATATATTCTGGATATAAACCCCTTGTTGGAGCTGTTGCTTGCAAATCCCATCTCCCATTTGGTCGGTCGCCTCTTTGTTCTGTTGGTGGTTTCTTTTACTGTGCAGGAGCTTTCTAGTTTGATCTGGTCCCACTCATTTACTTTTGCCTTCACTTCCCTTGCCTTTGGGGTCAAATCCATAAAATGTTCTCTAAGACCAAGCTCTATAAGTTTAGTACCTATGTTTTCTTCTATGCAATTTATTGCTTCAGATCCTATATTTGGGTCTTTGACCCATTTTGAATTAATTTTGTACATGGGAACACACTGCAATCTAGTTTTATTCTTTCGCACGTGGCTTTCCAGTTTTCCCAGCACCATTTACTGAAGAGGCTTTCTTTTCTCCATTGTGTAATTCTGGCTCCTTTGTCAAAAATTATTTGCCCACATACGTGTGGTTTTATTTCCGAGCGCTCAGTTCTTTTCTACTGGTCTGTGCCTCTGTTTTTCCCTGACAATATCATGCTGATCTGATTGTCATAGTTTTGTGGTGTAATTTGAAGTCAGCTAGTGTGGTACCTCCAGTTTCATTCTTGTTTCTCAGGACTGCCTTGATTACTCAGGATCTTTTGTGTTTCATACAAATTTGATTATTTTTTTTCTATTTCTTTAAAAAATGACATTGGGATTTTGATGGGGATTGCATCCGACTTGTACGGGGGGTGAAGGGGAGGGAGAGAGCAACATGGATTTGTGTTCCACCCACTCATGCATACATCAGCTGATGCCTGCATGTCCCCTGACCTGGGCTCAAACCCCTGGAGCCTTGGCCTTTGGGATGACACTGACCAACAGGGCTACCGGCCAGAGCGTCAAGCTCTTTTCATAATGCTTTGTAGTTCTCAGTATATGGGTCCTTCGCATACTGTGTTAAGTTTATTCCTAGGTTATTTTATTCTTTTTGTTGCAATTGCAAAAAGAATTGTGTTTTTGTTTGGTTTTTCATTTCTTTTTCTGAAGTTTCATTTCTAGTATGTAGGAAAGCAGTGGATTTTGGTACATTGATTTTGTATCCTGCAACTTTACTGTATTTGTTTCTTGTTTCTAATAGTTTTTTGTGGAGTCTTTAGGGATTTCTATGTACAGAATCATGTCGTCCACAAAGAATGACACTCTTATTTCTCCCTTCCCTATTTGGATGCTTTTTATTCCTTTCTCTTGCCTGACTGCTGTGGCTACACTTCCAGGACTATGTTGAAGAACAGTGGTGAGAGTGGGCATCCTTGTCTTGCTCCTGATCTTAGAGGAAAAGCTTTCAGTGTTTCACCATTGAGTATACTGGCTGAGGGCTTGTCATATATGGCCTCTGCTAGGCTCAGGTACTTTCCTTCTATACCCATATTCTTGAGTGTTTTAATCAGAAATGAATGTTATATCTTCTCAAATATTTTTTCTGCATCTATTGATAAGCTCATATAATTTGTATCCTTGTTTTGTTTATGTGGTGTATTTCCTTGATTGATTTGTGTGTGTCGAACCATCCTTGTACCTCTGGAATGAACCCTATTTGAGCGTGAGGTATTATTTTTTTAATGTAGTGTTACATTTGATTTACTAGTATTTTGTTTAGGATTTTTACATCTGTATTCATCAGAGATATTGGTCTGTAGTTTTCTTTTCTGTGTGTTATCCTTGTCAGGTTTTGGTACCAGGGTTGTGTTGTCTCATAAAATGTGTTAGGAAGTGTCGCCTATTGGAATTTAAAACTAAACATTCATCATTGTAAATCCATGGGAAGCGATAGATTATTTAATAAATGATGTGACAAAAACTAAGCACTTAGGAAGTAATAAAGTTAAATTTCTTCCCCATACCCACAATTCAAATAAAATTCAATTGGCTTAAATACTAAAAATTAAAATCAAGAAAATAGAAATTAAAGAAGAAAACATGGATAATTTTTTATATAACCTTGACTTGGGGATAGCTGTTCTTGGAGGGAATGAGGTTGTTATCTTATGCATAAAATTTAAAAAGAAAATCTCTGCATGTAATAAATTATCATAAATAAGGTTACAAGGCAAATAATATTGTTTTTGGGAAAAACTGCAATACACATGCCTGATAAAAGCCTAATGTTTCCAAATTATAAAGAGATTTTAAAAATAAAATGACAAGATAAAATTCTCCAGTGGAAATATGAGCAAAGATAAAAAGAGACATTTCATACACACACTCCTCACACTCACACTGCACAGGTAGGCTATTAACAAATTAGACACTCAGTCTCATTATTAATTAAAATGCATGTCAATACACAATGATACATCATTTGTAGTCTATGAAATTGGTAATAATCAAAAAGAAAGAGAGTATCCAGTGTTGACATGATTGCAACAGGTATTTATATTTACTTCTGATCAAGTTAAGTACAAATTGTTATACATTCTTAAGTCTATAATAAAAACTGGTTTTAAACTTTCAAATCTTACAATAGAGATTTAACTTCTAGAATTTAATCCTATAGAAATAATCAAAATATGTGCACAAGCACTCATGCTATAATGATGGAAACATAAGCCAATATTTCTTAAATTAAAAACAATGAACACATTGTCACCCCAATAAATTTAAGAAAATAAATTAATTAATTAAATAAAAACAGTGAACAAATATATGAATGAATATGCAGGAATGCTTAGCCTTGAGCTGTTAGTAACACTAAAGCTGACTGAAAACTGGGATGATGACCGAATAGTCCAACAAATGAAGACAATGCAACCATTTTAGATGCTATTTTAGAATAATATTCAATGTATATATTTTAATACTTTTTAAAAATATATCTTTATTGACTTCAGAGAGGGGAAAGGAGAGGGAGAGAGAGATAGAAACATCAGTGATGAGAGAGTCATTGATTGGCTGCCTCCTGCGCTCCCCCAACCGGGGATCGAGCCCCCAACCCGGGCATGTGCCCTGACCGGGAATCGAACCCCGATCTCCTGGATCCTAGGTCGAAGCCCAACCTCTGAGCCACACCCGGCTGGGCAGTATATTTCTTAATATATAATAAATACAATACCTGTTGCCATCTAAATAAATAAAAGATAGAAGATAGATAGACAAATGATAGGTAATTTTATAGAAAAAGACAGAAGGATATACACAAAAAATTCATAGTTGTTATCTCTGAAAACTATGATTCAAGCGTGATATTATAAAATTAGTACTGTGTGAGCACTTTCAGCCCTCTCTCTCTCAGGCCATGGGGGAGGATTCTAGCCTAGCTGCTCCAATCCCTCCCCACGCCCGTCCTCTGAGGAAGGCTCTCCCACTGCCTCAGGAGCTGTTTGGGCCGCAGGGAGGAAAGAGGAAAGGACCAAAGGAGGTTGGGCCAAAGCTGCTGAGATGTGGGATTGTTCTGAGGAAAGAGGCGAGGACCTGCCGAGTATGTGAAGCAGGCATTTAGGAACAACTGGGATTTCCAGGAGAATTGTAGTTGCTTATTTGATTCCTTTTGCAATTAACAAATGCAAGTATAATATGAGATATGCAAGTATAATGTGTCAAAAGTATAGTTTTGTAGTCACTCAAATTTTCTTGAAAGTTGAAATTCCAATATAAAATGTGAAATTGCCTGTGGCGGAGACTGCTGTTTACTCAAATCTGTGTCCTCCAGAGGCTCGCGGCTAGACTGCATTTCCCAGCCTCCCTTGCAGCTAGATGTGGCATGTGGCTGAGTTCTGACAATGTCACATGGGAAGCAGTGATCCCGGCCACTTCCAGACCTTGCCATAAAAACGTTGCCCCATATTCCTCCTTGTTTTTTTGTTCTTCTACATAGATAGCGTGGCTCGTCCTAAGGCGGTCGCTGAGTGACCGCACAGAGCGGCGCACCCACCTCACAGAACCAGCCCCCTCCTCTGTCCAGGACCAGCTCCCGGCGCAGGACCACAAGTGAGCAAGGAGCAGACGTCTGCTGGGTTAAGCTACTGTGTACTTGGACCCACTTATTACGTTTGTTGTGTGACCTCCATTAACACATCATCATATGCAGATTTTCAAGATAATGGCTGAGAAACTATTCCAAAACCCTGGAAACTCCTTACCCACTTCAAGGACTTCAGAGAGTTAATATCAATATAAGAAAAACCAGGAAGCAGGATGGGGAACAATTTCTATGTACAGAGGCGTTGCTGCTCTGGGACATGCAAGGAGAGAAATAGGGATGTTTCCACCTCCCAAGCCCAAGCCTACAGTGGGAGCCTTCAGGAAGATCGTGCACAGAGCCTTAAAGTGTGGTCTTCAAAGTGAGAGACAAGGCTAAGCGTCTGGCTCACACTGAAGACAGTTACAGCAGGCTGTGGGGCAGCCTGGCCTCCCCCTGCGTGTCCAGAAGGCAAGGAAAGCAATGAGCGACTCCTCCAGGGGCAGAGCCAGAAACGTGTAGCCACATGGGGCACCCCAGAGGGATTTGCGCTGCTGTTTTCAAGAGGACCTCTGCAGGAAGAAGCTAAGGCTGGATGCCAGGATCTAGGAAAATGGTGCCAAGCAGCCACCTTGAACAGGTATGAGTTGACCCAGGTCAAAGGAAATTAAGAAAGAGCAACACAGCAGGGAGCTCTGAAGGGCTCAGCAAAGTCCCCACAAGAGCAAGAGGCATCGCTGAACATCGGTCAGGTGAGAAGAATGTGAGATGTCACATTACCAGTTTCCTTCACCGTCCCTATGTGCCAGCCCATTGGCACTGAAGCCACTAGTCTAGTTGGAGGAGGCGAGGGGAGGGAGGGAGAAACAGAAAGAGAGAGAGAGAAAGAGAGAAAGAGAGAGAGGAGAGAGGGAGGGACCAAGGAAGCCTTGTCTCCGTTGCAGGAGTCCAGCCTGGGTAAGGTGCGCAGGAAGAAGACCTCCTAAGCTAAGTTTAAGGTTCAATTTTGCCTAGGAATGTACATTCTAATTCTGCAGAGAAGCTGAATGGGGCCTTAGAATGATCTCTGTGGGACTTTCTATTACCTGGGCATGAGCAGGGTCACGAATGCCAGAGTTTTCATCCGACAGGCCGGGGCGAGAAAGAGCAACGCACTCACTGAACAGAATCTACAGGGACCGTAAGAGACAAAGCTGCATTTCAGTTATGTCATGAGTCACGCTTGCTGAGTAAAGATCATGAGTTTGAGTTATATTGAAATGGACTTCTGGTTGCTTAACAGTTTTGATTCTGTGCATTTGTTTTCGTTTGTGCCCTTGCCCTGGGCTGGGAATCCTCCGAGAGGAAGGCCTTCTTGAGTCAAGAATGGGCAGGCAGGTGGGAATTAGGCAGCTAAAGAAGGGGCAGGGTTACGCAGAGGAGATTCTGAAAGGAGAGGACAGAATGTGCAAAGACTGTTTGGTGAAAGGGCATGGCCACTTTAAAGAACCGAAAAATCAAAACTGATAGGACAAGCAATTTTGAAATAACTGACAGACAGCACCACTTAGCTCAACAAGGCGTGGGGCATGGCCAAAGCAGTGCTCAAGGGAAGCTGTACAGCCTCAGATGAATTATTTTAAAAGACAATAAGACCACAATAAGTTAAGGATTCAACTCAAAAACTAAACAAAGTAAATTTTAAATAAAGGGTGTGTGTGTGTGTGTGTGCACAATTAGAAATACTAATAGTTGTCATAGCTGAGTTTTCATCAAAGCCCACTTTTTTTAAGCTGCAGATCTAAGAGCATAGTTTTTTCTTAAACGTTTGAACACAGAGATCAAATTTTGTTTATGAATCCAGTAATTGCCTCAACACTTAAAATACCCACCTACTCAATTTTTGGTTTATCGACCTTTAAATCTGATAAATGTTTCCTTAAATAATTCATGATATTTATTAGCTTGATGAATTAAAGATCTTCAAGTGTTTTAAATTATAATCATAATAATCATAATTTTAATAACAGATTTTGTCAAGCACACTAAACTTTTAGCAAGTTTACATGCCTATCAGGCTTTTAACCCTTTTAAGTTTAAATATTCAAAATGTTCAGTTTAGTAAATTAAATGGTCTTAGGGGTTAGGCATTTCTAACATTTAAAATCAAAGTATACACCAAGAAGTATAACATGATGAAAGGCCATGCTACACTTGAATCTAATCTCACATTGGGTTTAATCATTCCTATTTAAATATTCTTATTTATTCAGTTAAATGATCATTTTGAAACATACACAAATATGAAATTATTTTGTACACCTAAATAATAAAATAAATGAGAGGAACAGAGTTATCACGTCACAGAAGCTGAGATTTCGTGGATTTGGGTTATGGGTTAAAAAGCTGGGATTGGGCTGAATCCTGAGGTATCCTCTAAGACTTGAGCTTCACTTGTTAAGTTGGACCCTGTTCTGTAAACAGAGCGACACCTGTCAATTAAAGAGGATATTTAATGCACACTCTTCATCTGGGACTTCCCCATCAGTTTCGAAGGTACTGTCTTTTCCTCAAATGACGTCTCCTTAAAATTAGAAGGTACTTCTTAGACTTTGAGTTTGCATGGGCTTTTCCAGGCACTCAAAACCTTCCCTTTTCCTTTTTGGGGATCTTTGAGACCATCCACATTCAATTTTCCATCCCTTGAAACTTAATGAGTCTTCTAATATTACAAGATCTAAGGTGAAAAGTCCAAGCCCTGAAACCTAACCCATTTTTTAACTGCCATAGTCAGTGTTCTCCAGGGAAACAGAACCAATAGATCTATTATCTATCTATTATCTATCTATCTATTTATCATCTATCTATCTATCTATCTATCTATCTATCTATCTATCTATCCGTCTATCATCATCTATCATCAACCTACCTATCTATCTAGAGAGAGAGATTTCTTACAGGAATTCGCTCGGGGCAGCTTTGGAGGATGAGAACTTCCAGAATTTGCCACCTTCCAGCTGGGGAGCCAGGAAAGCCCATGGTGTGATTCAGAGTCCGAAGACCTGGAACAAGGGGACTGCTGTGCTGGAGTAACTCTTGGAGCCCAAAAGCCCAGTATCCAAGGCAGGTCAAGGAGAGGAAATTCGCCCTTCCTTCACATTTTTGTTCTCTTCAGGGTCTCAAGGACTGGATAATGCCGCCCACACTGCTGAGCCGGGATCTTTTTTACTCAAATGCTCTTCTCTTCCAGAAACACCCTCATAGGTATCCCCAGAAATAACGTTTTACCTGCTATGTGGACATCCCTTAGTCCACTCCCAATGACACATAAAATTAACCACCACAGTAACCATTACATAATCTCCTGTGGCAAACCTGAAATGTACACCTCAGATTCCCAGATCAGCTATTGAACCAATTTTGAAAGCAATATTCGCATAGCTTCATTGTTTAAAAGACATTGTTTTCTGTAAACTTTATGGAAAATCATGCATGGCACACTCATATAATCTCTTCTCTTGAGCACATAAAGTTCTCATGGCTCCCAGAGACCTAACTTGTATCAACCAGCCCCAATTATTGCCTTCACTGTGATCTCTCAATGGTCATAACTTGAGTAGGGGATGGGTGGAAGGGGAGGGTGTAAGCTGGCCCCTCTGTCATTTTCAGCTCTGTGCCATCCTTGATGTTCCAGCCCCACCCTGATTTTCTCTGCACCAAAACATGGACTCAATTACTTTCCAGGGAGCCTTGGTTATTCCTCACTGGAATTAATGGCCAACATGGATCCTAGTATATGTCTATGAGTGTTCCACATGTGGGGGAGGGAAATTTTTCCCTCTTTTTCATCTTAATTCTTCTGGCTGGTCTAATAATCAAACTGACATGAGACTGATTAACATGGAAAAATAATGAAATGTATTATGTATGTACATACAGGAGTTCCATAAGAATATGGGGTTTGAAGACATGTTGGGGGGAGCTAAAGAGAAAGGAAGGTTGTGGTTTGGGACTTCAAAGGGAAGGAAGGCGGTTCTCGTGGAGATGGAAACCCAAATGTTTGGTAAATAAATGTTTTCTGGGCCATCTTTAACAATGGGACACGGAGAGGGCTTTGGTCAAAGCACACCTTGTTCATATTAAACCCTAATTATCTATGATGATGGCCCGCTTCCTGGAGCAGGTCCTCTATCTAAATTCTTTTAGTAAAGGGAAGGTCAAAATTCTTCCTGAGTCTTTATTTTTTCTTTTCTTAAAAATAACCAGCTTAAAATAGTTAATATCCAAAAATGGCACATTTTGGGGTGGCAAAATTCTGACCCCCACCCCCAGCCCATCCATATACAAGAACTGGGGAAAGATACTCCTCTTAGACCTCCTTGGTGATCCAGACAAAAAAGGTAATTCTCCTCTAAAAGAGCATGAATTCATGTTGATGTTCAATTTTAACTAATTTTACTAAGTTCTAATTTAATCTTGTTTTCCTATCATTTTTACTTTTTCCACTTTTAGCAACCAACTTCTCTACAACCACTTTATATCATGTTTAAACTGTAACATCATTTAAATTTTAGCAAGCTTAATTTTCTAAAAAACAACAACACTTGGAGATGCTTAAATTTGCAACTCCTTCACCTAGGCTAAAATTATACCCCTACTTTTCACAATCCTTTCATGTCCCATTCAGCATCATTCTTCATTTCACAATGTTGACAAAAAATAGAAACCAAATAACCCCAAAAAGAAGACAAAAGGAATTAATAAAGATAAAAGCAGAAATTAATAAAGCAGAAAACAAAAACAGAACAGCTGCTTCATAAAATTGCCGTCTGGTTCTTTGAAAATACCAACAAAATAGGTAAGTCTTTAGGAAGTCTAACTGAGGATAAAAGATAAAAGAAAGAATTAGATGACGTTTACAATGAGTGTGGGCGCAGCTGCAAACAGATGGGATTTTAAAATTTTTAAATGATAAACCTAGTGAATGGGAAGGGCTTGGGTTTATGCCCTGGCTCTGTTTTTTGCTGTGTAGCCTTAATAAGTCACTTAACCCCTATTGGCCCATTTATTTATTTATCTGTTTATTTGCCTCTGTTTTTTGTTGACACTCTTACATGTGCCCCCATGCCCCCCTTTGCCCACGCCCACCCAGCCCCTCAGCCCCTTCCCTCTGACCGTCACCGCACGGCTGTCGGGTTATTGGTGAGAGCGGGCAGGTGTCCGCGATGCCTGCGGGGCCGGCAGGGGAGCTGAGCCAGCCCCGCGACGCTCCCAAGCAGGGCCTGCGGGGGGAGAGGCTCGGCCTGCGGCCCGCATAACTCCCGCTCCCTCGCACTCGGCACCTCTGCTCTGCAGTTTGCAGCCTGGACCCCTCCTGTTCTCGCAAACCCACGTCCAATCCAGAAGCCAACCGAGCCTTTTCTGCACGCGGGATACCCGCCCTCACGCTCTGTTGCTGTGAACCGCGCTCCAGGCGCCTTTGGGCCAGAGCACTGTGGGGGGAAGCGACAGCCAGCGGCGGCCTGCCGAGCTGCCCTCCTCTCCCGTGGTCTATTGTCCACGTCGCAGCCGAAGGGGGCTTCTGAAGAGCAAATCGGGTGACGTCAGTCCTTGGCTCGGGTGGTTCTCTCTCCCTAGTAGTAGCCAGAGTCTTAAAAATGCATCCAAAACTGTATCTGATCTTGCCCCGCGCCACCCTCTGACCTCACCTCTCACTGCTCTTGTCTTCAGCCTCTCCGCCCTGATGTTCCCTGTCCTCGCTGTCCCTGGCCGCAGCCTGGCCCGGCCCGAGGGCCTGTGCACGTCCTCTCCGTCTCCCCGCAGTGCTGTCTCCCAGGCAGAGGCGCCACTGTCTCCCTCGTTTCCTCTGGACGTCTTCTTTCCTGTCACTTTGCCAACACTCTAAAGCAAATGTCCCTTGAGGATAAAATTTCTCAGCAAACTAGACAGGGAAGGGAACGTCCTCCACCTGACCAAGGTTATCTACAAAAGCTCCTAGTAGACATACTAACATTTAGTTATAAGTATCATTCTAAGGAAACGCCAGGTTCACAGAGAGGTAGACGGACTTTTCCCCCCCAGTCTTGTTCATTATAGGAAAAAATTGAAAAAAACATACATTTACGATAAGGTGAATATTTCATATACTATTAAATGTTTTGCTGCATTTACAAAGAATAAAATAGGCCCACACTTTTGCTTGCAGAAGGATCCCCAAGCATGTAGCAGAGTAATTTATAAGTAACCATTCTAATTATTTAATAGCCATGAAGCAAAGCCATCCATGCCCGCCTGTCCTTCCATGTGCCTGGAACTGACCAGCAGACGGTAAGGAAGGCCCTCCGCCAAACTGGTAATAATGAGAGGTGGCAGTGGGCGGGCCAAGGGAGCTTTGAAATCTCTTTATTTGAAATGTCCTGTAACAGGAAGGTATTTATGAATTATTGGTGTAGTAAACAAAGAACTAAACAAGAGGGAAATCTGAATAGTGAAAAAGGAACAAGTTGATCTTGTGATATGAACACTTAGTGAAGCACCCAACTCAGCTTGGGCAAGGATTAAAAAATGGGGAGATGAATTTCCTCTGCTGTTTGTAGAAGGAGAAACTCTTTTGTCTGAACCTGAATTAGGACAGGGGATCAGGAGTGGGGCCTGGGAGGGAGAGCAAGGACATCGTTCCCTGGGTACCCTGCGTCCTCAGCTCTTTAATAAAGTGGCGGGATTGCCCCAGCCCACCACCCCTACCTATTGGAGAGGGGTAGCAGGGGGGCTGTAGCTCCATTGCCTCCTAGACATGCCTTCGAATGAGCCCCACCATTGCGGAGTCCTAGCAGGAACCCCTGGGCTGGGCGGGGAGGGTGCCGCGCCACGCCCTGCAGGTGCCTGACAGGGCGACCAAGATCCCTCCCGGGAACGTCTCTGGAATCTTCCCCGATGCATTGCAAATGCCACCCCAGGGAGAAAGCTGAAGTCTACTGAGAACATCAGACTCACCAAATCTGCAGAAGACTTGCAGATGAGTCAAACTAAAACCTAAACTTGGAAGCCACAATCAACCATTATTTTCCTGACACGCAAATGACATGACAATGTCCCTTTTGGAAGTTTCACTCATAGCTATCTATTCATCTCGCTCTCTTTGTCTCTTATCAAAACATTTCATCTGAATTTCTCAAGGGTAATTTAAATAACTCTTATCTGAACATCATTGTAAACTGAATTATGCAGCACACCCTGTATAACATTTCAGGTTAAAATAAGATCTATTTGTTAATAGCCTTCCTGCACCACCTCCCCCTCAAGTACCAAAGTCTTCCTTCCTCTTGCTTTAAAAGCCTTCCTTTAGTCCGGTCTAATTTTCAAGATCATTTCCAAGCAAGTAGCCTTGAACTTCTACCTTAAAACATAATTTACCACTTCTGCAAAACCAAGGCATACCTATTTTAATTCCTTAACACATTTAATTTATTCTGTATGTTTGGAATTACTGGCTCACTTTCCTAAACTCCCTGGGGGCCAGCAGAGACTCACTGTCTAAAGTGGGCTGGGAGGCACATGGTAGTGACTAAGCAGCATCTTGATGTTGTTCCAAACAACTGATCAGTCCTAGAAAGAAACTGGGGTAGGGAGAGGGAGAGGAGGGGAAGAGCAGGAGGAAAGGAGGAGGGGGGGAAGAGGGAAGGAGAGGAAGCGCAGCTGAAATGATTCTGCTCTTTTCACTCTTTCTGCTTGCTGTTTAGCCAAGAATCAAACAAAAGGTGGTGTCTCCTTATCAATTAAATGTTAGGCCGCATGTTCTGATTGCAGTACTGAGTCTATGGTTCATGGTGCCAAAAAACTACTCAACCAAGCTTGGTTTTCCTTCCCCTTCTCCCCTCCCTTGTCCTTTAGCTGAATGATTTTGAACAGCACAGTGGACGTTGTGCTGATCCCCCAACATGCTTTCCACTCCCCCTCAATCCTGGAACCTCAGTGGTGCTTTAGGAAATAATCCCAGTGGCAAGAATGAGATAAGTATGGATTGACCAAAGCCACTGATGGATCAGTAACTCATCAGATTGGTGGAGTGACCTGGACTAAAACCACCCAGAGTGGGGCATTCTCCCGGCACCGGCTGTTTCTCCAGAGCGCACCCAGGACCACTGATGGAAGGGGAGAATTCTACTTTAAGATGGGGGAATGAGCTCTTTCTGTTTCTTCTACAATTGTGAAGGGAGCCAGCCCTACGCAGAAGCCAGCATTAGGGGTGGCAAAGGAAAGGGACCATAACATCTTGTGTTCTTTTTCTTTTTTTAGAAACAAAAGCCAAGCTTCTTTGTCCATTTCCCACATTTGAAGCACTCCTCGATGGCACCCTTGGCCAGAGACGCTTCGCCATAGTCCACAACCACCACACAACTGCAGCCAACCACTCATGGGGTTCACATGACCCTCCCCTAGTTCCTTGTCTCAGCCTCAGCGAGGTAGACTCTGTGTTCAGCACAATGGCCCCCCAGCCTGACACACTAGCTCATCACAGTTGGCGGCAAGTGCACGCAGGGGGACAGGGGGGCAGGAGGCCCAGCAGCTTCGGGAACTCCGAGCGAGGCCGTCGTGGAGGAGGGTCTCCAGCCCGTCTTGTAAAGCAGCAGGAATGCCCACTGCAGTGGCCTGGCACTGTGCTAGGTGCTGAGATATTTGAGAGACAGGCGAAGATCGTATGTCAGTTATAAGGGCAGAGACACACGCAAATGTTTAAACGTAATAAATGTTGTGAACAAACTAAAAGGCATCTTACCCAGTTTGATACATGAGAGGAGACGGAGGGCAGAAGCCGCAGGGCAGAAACAGCACGGGAGGGCTTCTCAGGAGAGAGGGTGTCTGAGCGAAGCTGTGGGGAAATGAGGAGCTGACAAGCAGAAGAATGCAAGGCCACCCCAGGCGCGAGAAGCCCGGGAGCAAAGGCGTGGAGGCAAGAAGGGGGCCCACTCCGGTCACGGGGGGAGCTGGCACGGGCAGGACCCTGAGGCGTATCGCGTGGAGACTGCGACGCAAGTAGGCAGAGGCCAGGTCATGAAAAGCCTCGTGCAAAATTCTAAACAGTTTTGAAGTTATTTCTAGGAAAATTTTATGATTTAATCAAAATATAGTTAAGGTAACACTAGATGATGGACCGAATAATTCCTTAATTTACAGTAGACTAATACGACAAAAAGGTATTTGTTATTTATGCTACAGCCCAATTCCTTATGTGTTTCTGGTGGCTGGCTTTCCTCCAGGGAAAGGTTCAGGGACCCAGACCCATGAACACTGTGAATCCATAGTGTTTGCACGAAATTTCTAGGGTTGCTGTGAATGAGGAAAGAACCTGTCTAGGAAAGCTCACAAGTGCTTAACTGTTCCAGCCCAGAAAAGACACAAACATCACTCCTGCTCATACTCAGCTGGCAAGAACTAATCATATGGCTCAGCCTAACCTAAATGCAGTGGGGGTCCCAGGATATGTACTATGTGGCCCCTGCCTCTGAAGGCGGCCACTTCCCTGCGAAAGCTCAACACGGTGAAGAGAGAACAGCAGTCTTTGGTGGTCACTCTGTCTGACGGGAGCAGAAAGCATCATGATTAGGTTAGCGTTTTAGGGATCCCATCTGTGGCAGGGCAGGGGATGAGTTAAAGGAGTGGGAGAAGAGAGGGGGGAGCCCCAGAAAGAGTCTGTGGCTCCCATCCAGGTGACAAACGGCAGAGGCCACCTGCTACTCCAGCTCAGGAGTGTTCAAGATGGAAAGGGGTCAAGAAACACTCAGGAGATGGCAATGCCAGGACTTGGTGTCCAAATTCAGGGTGACATTCAGAATGAGGAGCAGAAAAGTGGATGGGTTGACTTTCCAACTTGGGATACGGTCAACAGGTTGGCACGGAGTGTAAGGGGTAGAGCAATTTTGGAGGTCATGAGCAGAGAAGAGGGATTATTAAAACAGATTTAATTTTCATGATGAGCTTGAAGTTATCTGGTAGATATGTTAAACATGCATTTTGTAAACCTATGCCTGGAACTCAGAGAAGCCTAGGTTGGTAACATAGGTTCAGAATTATAGGTATGGATATATACTATATAGAGCCTCTTTAGATTTGAAACTCAGGTGTAGCTGGCCATTTGTTGCCCTGGAGTCCTCATTCTTTCTCTGATACCTACTATTTTCTTTCTAATCAACCAATCTCTTAAATATTATTAAATAATCTTCCCCAAACTCATATTTTTTACTAACTGCATGATTGTACTTTACAATATATTTTTTCTTAATTATAAAAATACCATATATTTATTGTAGAAAATTTTTGGACTTCCAGTCAAGATGGAAAGATGCAAGCTCAGCATTTTCCTCCTTTAGCCCCATCATTCAAAACATGTGCATTTTCTTTTCTTCTCTTTTTTTAAACTGTTCATTAAGGAATATATATTTACATTTAAAAATGTGAAATTTTGGAGTTTACAATCAGAGATAATACACTCAGATACTCAATCTTCCAAGGGACCTGGATAGGATCTGTGCCTTAGGAGAAGAAGTTATAATTCTCTGTGGAGGAAAGGATAGAACTTTCTCAATCCTAGGAGCAGACCTGTAAATTTCTACCCACTGGGCCAGGGTCTGGACCTATAAGTGAGCCACACCCTACGCCATGGGTAGAAATAGTTACTTGTGAGAAGTTGGAACCCTAAGCTATATTATGTCAGTTAAGATATGAACTCCCATTACACACCGTGAAACAGAGCTCTGAGTTATGAAACAACTTAAATATAAGAGTCGACCTCATGACCTCCTCAAGGCTGAGACAGAGACAACTTTGCAATCCTTCCCCATCCCCCAACCCAGGATGTCTTGGCAATCTAGTTCACAAGCTGGATTTCTGCTAAAGATGAGCTCATGGTAAAAAATGACAAAACACATGGAAACAGTCTCAAAGGAGAGTCAATAGATGAAAACCCAATCAATAAACTTTAAGAACTAGAAACAGTCCAAACAACATATTTAATCAATATGTTATAATTGTTTAAAAAATAGAGATAAAGGAAAGAAATTAATCTTTCATGCAATAATAACAAAGATCATTTGAAACAGTTTTTAAAGAACCAAGTAGAAATTCTGCAAGTAAAACAGATGATGAATATAATTTAAGACGCAGTAGAATTGTATATAATAGAGTATAATGTTCATGAAGGCAGAGTTTGTTTGTTTGTCATGTATGCTTCGTTTCCTTTTTAAGCCTAGAATTTATATTAGTACCTGAATATATATGCAATCAATAAATATTTTTAATTAATTAATGGGATAAACAGTAGAACTGGCAGGGACAAATTAATGATTTGGAAGATAAAACTAGAAAAATATCACACAGAGGACATATAAAGAAATAAGAAATGAAAGAAAGAATAAAGAGAGAGAGGGTAGGGAGGAAAGGAAGAAAGGAAGGAAGAAAAAAAGAAAAAAAAAAGAAAGAAAAAAGTTAAGAGACCTGGGCAAAACAAAAAATATTTCAACATAATTTAATAGGGGTTCCAGAAGGACAAAATAAAAGGACTGGAGTAGAGGCAATATTAAAAGGGATAGATGCTCTCCAGTAACTTTCCAGTATTTAAAATGTATAAAGACTTAAAAAATAATAAAAGTTAAAAAATGGGCAAAAGTTATTAAGTAAGAGACAAATCACTGGAAAAGGTCCAAAGTGTTAATTTGTGTATGGAAAGATACTTGAGTCCATTAGTAATCAGAAAAACTCAATTAAAAACAGTAATTGCAACTTCCAGACAAGATGATGGTGAATGAAAGTCCTACAACTACAGAATTAAAGAAGAAGCCACATCAAGACTGGTAGGAAGGGCAGAGACATGGAAGGATTTGTCCCACACCCATGTTTGGTGTATAAAAATCAGGAGGGATATCTCAGCTGTGGAGGTCCCCCCTAAGAGTGAGGGATCCCTGCCCCACACCAGGCCCCCCAGCCCAGGGTCCCAGTGACAGGAAGAGAAGTCTCCATAACTTCTAGCTGTAAAAACCAATAGGGATTGAGGTTAGGGGGAGAAAGAGGCTGTCAGAGTCTCAAGCAGTTCCTCTTAAAGGGCTCATGCACAGACTAACTTGGACTCACTTTCTTTAAGCTTCAGTGTGGGGGCAGCAATTTAAAAAACACCAGAGACACATGGGGAGGAACTGAATTGTTTGGGATCAAGGAGAATTGTGCGTCAGCTTTCCCCCAGACAAAGTGCTGGCAGAGGCCATTGTTCCTTTGATGAGCCCTTTCCCCATATTGCCAGCAAGTAGAGGCCATATCTGAGTCTCTGTCAACCTGGCTATCACTGTTTTCCCACCTTAGTGATTCCTTGAGGCCCCAACCCATCCATCTTTTGAGTCCACCGAAGTTGTTTCCAGTGTCTTTTCCATATGAATGGTTTGTCTTGGGTCATGCTTCAAATTTTCTTAAAATCTCTCAGACAAGCAGCATCTAGCCTTAGCGAGCCCCATACCTCTAGCTAAGTGGCCCCAGGACCAGCTCTAGCAATAGTCAGCCTTCATTGACAGCTTGGCCTCACTTGGGCACCTCCAAGCCCAGCACAAGAAGCAGCCACCTGCAGATCACTTTGTAGGTTATGCAGGTGGAGTTGGCAGAACACAGGTGGTGGTGACCTTGGCCTGCACCTCCCAGGAGGCTCCAGAGCCAGCACACCCAGTAGACAGCTTCAGACCACATTGAAACACCAATACCCAACCACCTGCACAAGTGACACATTTAAGGAGCAGACTCAGTGGGTACCAGAGCCTTGCTAAAGTAAGTCCTGCTCTATGTGATGGGCCCCTATACAGCTGATCCTCCTCCATAGTAGTCAGAGGTCAGTGGTCAGTGGCCACAGCCATTCCTTGCAGGTGGTCAGCCTGAATAAATCACTCCCATTGACTTGTCAATAGCAATCAAAGATCAACTACAACAGGAGAGTGTACATATGGCCTACAAGGGGCCTGGAGGGCACACCTTGAGTACCCAGCTTGGGTGACTGGGGAGATTGTGCTACTGGACCCTATAGGGCACCTACTACATTAGGCCATGCTACCAAGTCTAGGACACATAGCAACTCTACCTAATACATAGAAACAAAGACAAGGAGGCTACACTAATTGAAATAAAGATTAATTTACAGGGAACTGACAGTAAAGTAGATGAAGCCAAAATTCAAATAAGCAATTTAGAATATAAGGAGGAAAAAAAAACAGCAAAAAGAAAAAGAATCCAAAAAAAATGAGGCGAGTGTAAGGAGCTTCTTGAACAAATTCAAGCATGCCAACATTTGCATCATGGGGAAGCTGGAAGAAGAAGAGAGAGAGAGCAAGAAATAGAAAAAGTATTTAAAATAATAATGACAGAATACTTCCTTAACCTGATGTAGGAAATAGGCATGCAAGCCCAGGAAGCACAGAGTCCCAAAGATACATCATAATTAAAATGCAAAAGGTTAAAGACAAAGGGAGAATTTTAAAAGCAGCAAGAGAAAAACATTTATTTACCTACAAGGGAGCTCCCATAAGACTGTCAGCTGATTTCTCAACTGAAATTTTGCAGGCCAGAAGGTAGTGGCAAGAAATATTCAAAGTGGTGAAAAGCAAGTACCTACAACCAAGATTACTCTACCCAGCAAAGCTATCATTTAGAGCTGAAGGTCAGATAAAAAGCTTCCCAGACAAGGGGAAAAAAACAAAGGAATTTATCATCACCCAGCCAGTATTATATGAAATGTTAAGGGGTCTTTTTTAAGAAGACAAAAAATATGAACAAAAAAATGGCAGTAAATACATATTTATGAACAACACAACCTAAAGGTAAAATAAATGAACAAGCAGAACAGAAACAGACCCAAAGATACGGAGAATGTTTTGACTATTGCCAGCTGGGAGGGGGGCTGGAGGGATGGGCAAAAAAGAGGAAAGGGTTAGGAAGTACAAATTGGTTGTTACAGAATAGTCATGGGGATATAAAGTACGGCATAGGGAATATAGTCAATAATATTCTAATAATAACTATATATGGTATCAGATGAATGCAAGATTTATTGGGATGATCCCTTATTAAGTTATGTAATGTCTAATCACTGGTATGTACACCTGAAACTAATATAATAATTTATGTCAACTGTAATTAGAAATAAAAAATGATTAATAAAGCAGTAATTAGATATCATTTTACCCATCAGATTGGAAATAATTAAATAACCTTGTAACATCAAGTGTGGGAAAATGACAACTTTTATACATTGCAGGTAGGACTATAATTTAGAACAATTAATCTTGATATTAACTAGTCTAGCTAAAGATGTGCACCTTAAAACACAATGAGTTAGTTTCTAGGGTAACATTTATAATAAAGTTGATTGTCACATTTTACTGCCCTTCAGTGAGGGAATCTACAAATGAATGGTGGTGTATCTGTACCATGATATTGTTATAATAGCTAGTAAAATAAATGAATTGGACCTGCATGTGTCAACAGGGATAATTTCAAAGACACATGATGGGAAAAGAAGTGCGACTAAGCTGCAGTAAAACAAAGCTGAAGTGAAGTACTAGCTGAAAATCACATGAAAGGAGGGAGAATGGAAGCTGGAAAAATGGAAAGCCTGCTTATTTCTTAACGTGCTCAGGGACAGGATAGAGATAGTAAGTTTAGACTTTGCTAACAAAACATAAAGTTCAATATATGTGTTGATAATTTTAGGGTGGCAGCATACCAATGCCATGTATGATTTCCAAATCTATACAAAGAGAAAGGGAGGGGACTATACAAGGTTTTATTAATTCAACTGAAGAGTATCAAAAACTAACCAAAAAAGAAAAAAAAAGTATGTTAATGGAAAACAGAAATAAAAATATAAATAATCAAAATAAGTGTTAGTAGCTTTATTCACACACTAGTCAGAGATTCTCAGATTTGATAAAGAAAATAATGGATATTATGCTATTTATGAGACATTTCACCCCTATTAAATAAGCTATACCTAAAGTTCTAATAAAAGAATAGAAGAATATAAACAAAGAAAAATAAACAAAACAAGCAAATAAAAAAACAAAAACACTACCAACAATAACAATAAAACTGAAAAAAGCAAAAGGAAGTTGGTACACCAGAGGTAACATTCAATAAAATTGAAAGCAAACTAAAAACACTAAGAATTACAGAAAGGAAAATGTAAGTCATGAATAATGCCAAGTGCTGATAATAATCGCTAATATATTTGTATATATATTTCAGGAATTATAATTCTGTTAAGCGTGTTTTTTATTATTTGTTTTAATCATTTATTGATATATTAGATTTCATCATTCCTGAGAATTGTTCAATGCCATGTCTGCTACTTTCCAAAAGGTCTATAATTTATGATTTTTGTTGTCAGACACTAATGTCCTGTCTAAATTTTTGCTGGTATAAATAACCCTGTAATGAACATTCTCTTGCATAAATCAGTATGCAGTTTCCTACACAGCTTTACATATGTCTTTAGCAGAAAAGAGTATGAGAAGTTAAAGATACGTAGGTAGGAAATTATTTGTTCTTTGACATTTTAGGTTACCCAGTGTGATGGCTGTCATGAAAGGGTTGGGTGTGTTTAGATATGGGGACAAATCTTCCCCCTAATTGATGGAGATGCCCAGAAGGGACAAGAGGAATTACCTTGGCCCTTTCTCCCAACTCTCCCAACTTCTGGCCGGGCTATAGCGTGGTCCAGCTGCCTAGTGAAGCCTCTGCTGATACAGCGGTGGAAAGACAGAAGCCCTGGCCTGCTCAAGCCCACGCACTTCTCAAAAGACAAAATGTGAATGGACAGGAAGGCCAATGTGACAATTGCTGTAAGGGAGGGCCCCAATCAATCTGATGTGGCTTTTCAGACTTCCATTTCTTTTTCACTTAAATTAAGGGTAGAGGTTGTTAAGATAACTAAATTATTGATTGCATTGGTTAATAAATACAAAATACTAAGTATCAGAACTACTCAATACATATGTGTAGTCTCTAGAAATATTCTTTTCATTTAAATGTGTCTAGGATTATTACAGTTTCTTAAACGGCAATGCAGACTGAATTCCTGACGTCCCAAGTCTAATCCATGTGTGCAGTGCACAAGGCCTGAGCACAGCATGGCCCTACGGCCGCCTGGCACTGAGGACTCGCCCTGCACCTGCGGGGACTGGCCCTGGGTGAGGGATGTCCCAGTGACCTTGCACCGCCAGCAGGGACTTCCTATCAGTGATATATAAAGACTCCATGGCCCATTTGATATTTTGTTAATGAGCTAGTTCCAGAAAGTGCTAAGATAAAACCAGGACTTGAAGAAAAGTTATAGCCTTTTTTTACAATGAAATTTCACAGCATTGGCTGAAAACAAGGCAGACGGTGGAGAAAACAAGCAGTGCCAAAAGTGATTTCACCATGAACACCCCTAAAACGTGGTCCCCCACTTGTAGACCTGCCTGCCAGAAACGGGAGGAGATTTCTGCACAATGGGGAGAACCGAATTCCCTATAACCCAACGCCATCACTCGGAGGCTTCAGGCTCATTGAACAGGGTTTAAAATCGGTGAGCAGAAGTTGGGGGGTTGCCAGGAAATAGTAATATTCCAATAATGGTCTTTACATTAAAAACAGGCAGTGATCAACCAACAGGTATTTCTGAGCACTGTCCACCATCGGCCTGAAAGCAACAGTACATGTAGGACAATACTAGGATGTGTGGTTAGTCACCTGCAGTTAGGTGTTAGGGAGTTTTTGAAAACCTGTGTAGCTAAATAACCAAAAACCAAACACAATGTGTATTAGGCTGAGCCGATTAGCTTGCCAGGCAAGGGCAACTGCCTCACTCTGGAACGAGTTCAGCAAACTCCCCCAATGGGTATGTGTTGGGGTGTGGGAGACGTGACACAGGCAAAGCAGGATTCTGAAAGGTTCCCTTTGACTGGTGACAGAGGGAATGAAAAGTCCCCTTGGTACTGATCACTTTTTGCAGGGCAACGACACAGGGCCAGCTCACACGAGGTGCAGGTGAGCTGCGTGAGGCTCAGGCGGTCTTAGCCATGGCACTCAGCCCCTGTGCACCGTGCAGGGACTGGGAGGGGTTTCCTCAGCGATAGGGAGCCCCTGAAGATTCTTGAGGAGGGGAGCAAATGATCGGATAGTACTTTAGAAATACGACCAACCTGATATCCCACTATTGCCCAACATACACCTGTTATTTATCACAAAGGTAAGACAGGCATGGTGCTGATGTCAGCGTCAAGAATGACTTTGGTTTGCTTCACCTGACTTCCACCCCTTGGTCATATTTTTGAGCACTAATTATGTATGGACTTGGGACACATTTGAACATGGGTTCTATCCCTGTACAGTGCTCTAGAACACCACGTGGAACGTAAGCTGGTGGGCCAGCTTGTCTTATAAGGGACCCTTTGGGCTGGGCAAGTTCAGGCCGGTGCCTGGGAGACAAGGGTGCAGATGGTGCCTCTGAGCCAGCAGGGCTGGGATAGGGCTGAGGCTCCAGAGCCGGGGCCCATGGGACCTGTGGGGAGGGCGAACTCGAGGAACCGCCGGGAGATGACGCCAAAGCTGGCAAGTGTAAGGACATCCCAGGTGAGCACTTGGGGTGCAGGATGTCTGCCCCTGTGCCTGGGCTTTACAAAGCTCAGAGGGCCCTCTTAACGGGCCTGGGGCGGCCAAATCATGATTTACGGACATAGTTTCCTTCAGACCAGACTGAGAGCTTCTTCAAAGGAGCCGGTCTACTCATCTTGCGCCCCGAGCGTCTGGCACGTTGACTCACAGACTGGGATCCTCAGTGCGTATCAGTTACACTTTATTAAAAAGCTTCTTTCTTCCACAGTCAGAAACCAAAGGAGATTCGAGGTGGAGGCAGTCTCTGCCCAGCTGAAAGCCGCAGGTAACGCTCTCTCCCCTCACCTCACGCAGCCTCTGACCCTGGCCCCAGGGAACACCAAGTCCTGCCCAGGCCTCTTTCTCCCCCCAGATGTAAGTTCTGCCTTCCCGGGCTACGGGCTGCTTGGCCCCCACTGGGGTGTCTGCGCTCCGAAGGGCAGGCTTCCTTTAAAAGAGCCACGTCCCCTTCCTGGTGCAAATCTAAACCATGCCAGACACAGCTTTATAAACACACCCAGCCGAGCCGACCAGGGCTTCCCGCCGGAGATTAAAGCAGCAAAGGGTTTCCACACCTGCCCTGGCCTGGGGACAGCTCGCGCTGATGGGCACGGGAGAGGCCTGGCTGGAGCCAGCGCTGAAGGTGGGACTGCCCGCGGGAGCCCTGAGGGAGCGAGTCCTGCCACCGGCCACTGCCCCTCCCACGGCAGCAACCCCTGGGACACACGGCGGGGGCTCAGTCCCACATCCTTGTGAGTGCACACTGCCCGCAGTGCACAGGGGGCAAATCGCTATTTCCTTTTACCAACTTTATTGAGGTGTGATCTACATATGATAAAGTACAGCCGTTTTAGCTATACAGCGTGGTGAGTTTTGACAAGTGTATGCTAGTGCCACCAACACCGTAACCAAGACAGAGAACACTTGTGTGGCCCCGAGTGGCTCCTCGTGTCCCTTTGCAGTCCAGCCGCACCCCCGGCTCCAGCCCGGCAACCACTCACCTGCCTTTTCTAGAGCTTCACGCAAACGGCACGCTGCAGTGCGTGCTCTTCCGTGCCTGGCTTCCTGCGTGCAGCCTGACTCATCTGTTCTCACGTGTAATGGTGGGTGGCTCCTTCGGTAATCCTGAGCTGTTTTTTGGGGTGTAGATGTTGCAGAATCTCTCCTGCATGGTGGCTATTGGGGTTGTTTCCTGTTTGGAGCTGCTGTTGAGTAAAGATGCCAGGGACTCTCCTGTGCCAGTTTCACCGGCGCGTTCTCACGTTCTTGGGTGAATACCTGGACGGAACTGCTGGGCCGCGTCCAAAGTGTGCGTCTAACTTTGTAAGAACCGATAGCTGTTCTCCCAGGCGGCCGTTCTGCGCATCCCCACCAGCGATCTGTGCAGGTCCGGGCTGTTCGGCTCGTTCATCAACGTGGCATCGTCTGTCTTTTTTTTTTCCTTTTAGCTGGTGGCTGTTGTTTTAGGTTGTATTTCCCAGATGCCTAATAATGTTAAATGTTTTTTTATGTTCTTATTGATCACGCACATAGCATTTTTTGTGGAAATGTTTGTTTAAATATTTGAGACAAGTTTCTTTTAAAAAGCCTTGGACATAATGGGAAGACTCTGGATTGAGGGCCAGAGGACTAGTGTGTAAATCTTAGCCCTATGGGTGGCTGCGTTACTTTCAGAAATGATTCGCAGGCTGTAGGTATCAGTGTCTTACTGTTACAACAAGGAAAAATGACTGTATTATCTTCAAAGTTCCTTTTTCCCCCAGAGACTATAGCTACAGTCTCCATTTCTTCATTAGAAGACAGACACATCCTCGGGGCTCAGAGAAACATAGCAACAGATGTGAAAACAGAAAGGGACACTGGCAATCTCCTCCAGCTCCTGCCTAAATTCCACACCGAGAGTTTCACATTGTCAACATCAGACAGCTATTCAACGGCATAGGTGCAACTAAACCCGGCCTCCTGGCTCTAGGAACTATTGATATGAGTTTGAGAAATAGGCATATATTCTACCTCTGATTTAAGAGGAAATTCTTGGGAGTAAGAGCTGGGTAATGTGACTTTGTTTTTGTGTGTTTTTGTTTTTAACCAAAATGAGGATATTCTCATTCATGCCCCCAGCATTCATAGGAGCAATAGACGGGAGTTAATATGAAGGACCTGAGGGGCTCTGAGCCCAGGCATCCGTCTGGGGAAGCTAGGACCCTGGTGCTGCAGGTGCACTCCCATTAAGACACAACGCCAGTGTCCTCAGCCCAGGCAGCCTGGTAACAGAGCTGTGGCTGCTATAAACACTGCCATGCAAATTGCATTTGCACTCTGGTCTATAGAGTGGGTTCTGTAAACTGACAAGTACTTAGGGGAGGGTATATTCCCCTGTAATTACGGCACGCCATTCCCATGGGCGTTAATGTTTACAGAAGGATAGTTAACTTAGCACAGGATCTGGGATCGCAGGGCTGTGTGTGCCATTAGCTGCAGAGCTGAGGAAGGCATTTCCATGGCCGGCAATGTGTACCAGTGCCGGGGGACAGTGGCGGCTTGTTCTCAGGCTGGGGCAGAGCCCCTGGACCTAGTTTGCATGACCTCGAGTCCCCTGATTGCTCACCCAAGACCTGGAGCTTCATTCTCCCTGAACAGCCCCAATTAATGGACTGTGGTGATTGGTCTTACACTGAAATTCTGTCCTGTTACTTGAGCAAACAGCAAACCATGTAGTTACACATTTGTTTGTAACTTTCCAAGACCCCTAGGAAAGAAGGGACCATTGTAAACCTTTGAAACAGAACCCAGACATGCTGAGAGGCTTGGAGATTGTTTCAGTAACACAAAGCTGCTTTTCATCAAGCACTCAAGGGCTAGGAAGAGGGGCAGGACACGGTGCTTTTGTTCCCAAAGTCTGCAATCTATCGTTTTTGGATAGACAAGGCCGGCATACATGAAAAATTCAATGAAGCACTGGAGGGTGTAGAGGTTAGTCCATGAGAGATTCAGAAGTGGACAGGTCGCTGTGCCTGGCTAGAGGGAGGAGATGGGCATGACCCTGGATGGGTCAGGGGTTTGGATAGCGAGTGGATCAGGGTGGAAAGGTGCTCTGGTTGGAGATGAGTCCGGTCTGACTGAAATCACTGAAGTCAGGGATGGAAAGCATGGGTCGTGCCAACAGGTGCTGGGCACAGGAGAGAGCGAATTAGTAGTCATGTGTTGGCTGGTTGTTCAATACCCTCCAATGTCTTCTTAACTCCCTCACTGTAAAAACCACAGTCCCAGCAATGGCCCTGCACTGTCGGCCCCCTCTCCCCATTATGGCCCTGACCTCAATACCTACCTCTTCCTCTTCTGCTCACTCCACTCCGCCTGCGCTAATGTTCCTGTTCCTGCAACACTGGAGGCAACTTTCCACCATGGCCCTATTGTATTTTCTGTTCCCTCTGCCAGGAATGCTCTTCCCGCTGGTATCCACATGGCTTCCTATCTCACTGCTATCTTTTATTTAAATGTCCCCTGTTGGCGATCTTTCTCTAATAACTCAATTTAAAATTGCAGTAGCCCCCACCTTCACCCTCTCTACGCTCTTTCTCTGGTTCATTGTTTCCCTCAGGCACTTCATTATCTAACGTCACATATTTATTAACTTAGTTTATTGTTTCTTTTCCCTCATTAAAAGCAACCCATGGGGGCACAGAATTTTGTCTCAGATTCACTGATGCATCCCCAGCACCTAAAATGGTCCTTAGAAGCTCAGTAAGTATTTGCCCAGTGAACAGATAAGCAAGTGATTTTTTAAAACACGGATATGACACAGGAGCTGCTGTGGGTGCACCAGGGACGCACCCAGCAGGATGCGCGGCGCACGGAGCAGGCCACAGGAAGGTACGTGATTTTGGCAGCTGCCCCTATAGGACAGGTTACGGCAGGTATTAGCTGGCACTCCTTTGTTGCAAGAAACAAAAGTTAAACCTGGCTTAGGTTAAAGTTAATTTACTGGAAAGGATCAGGAGCTCACAGAACTGACTAGAGGCCGGAAGATCAGGCTGGAGACAGAGGAGAAAGCAGCCCTGGGGACCAGGGGCAGAGACGAGACATCTGCTCTGGCAGGGACCATGTGGTCAGAAGCCTGCAGATGAGGGGAAGGCCAGCGCTTTTCCCTTGTTCCTCTGCTAAGGAATTTAGTTCCATAAAGGAGCACCCCGTCGGCCCAGGCTGGGTGGCACGCGTGCCTTGCCCCTCCTCATGAGGATGTATTGTGCTTTGATGGTCCCACTCCATTGTCTTTTCCTACTATCACCCCAGTCTCTTCCCCCCACTATATAGAGTTCGGTGGGATTGTAATCACAAATTTCTCTCTCCTCTGCCAAGGAGTTGACCTGTTTTTATTGTCTGTGCTTTTACTCAGAAGATAAAACCTGGGGAGCTGAATAAACAAAGAGATTTCATTCTCATGATCTTTTGAGAGCTTAACTTAATGCAAATAACTTTGAAGTACAAAAGACAGTGTTTACAAAACACTTCTACATCGACTGTGACATCTGAGTCACAACATTTCTGTAAGGTAGGTAGGTATCGTCTTCATTTTATAGATGCACAAACTGGTGAGGGAAGAGTTTGAACAATTTATTCAGATTCACTCTGCCAGGTCTTTTTAACATTTAATCCTGTTATCCTTATGGCCAGCGTTGATGAGCACTTGCTATGCATTAAGCACTATTACGCACATCACGCATATTAACAATATTAATTCTCCCAATAATCCTACAAGGTGAGTACTAATATTCTAGTTAATAGATGAGACTGAAGTAGGTCCATGTAACTTACCCCAGGTGACATTTATAAAGTGCTAGAGCCAGGCTTCTATCCCTGAGTCTGTACCATGAGCACTGTGCTACGCTGCCTCTCAAATTTTATTAACTAAATGTCAGTGGATGCATGCGACATCAACAATATTTATGTTCAGCCAAAATTCCAGAAAAACTCAGGCTTGCGTGATTCAAGTTTATAGGTCCCAAGAATGCACAGTGCCTCTCCCATGGTGGTCATTCACCAAATATAAGTTGAATGAATGAATGAATGAGTGAATGAGTGAGTGAATGTCTTTCCCTCACAACACTTTGCAGCGAGAGGCCTTGTCTTTCAATTAACACTGCAGATGCTAGAACTTAGAAGGTTTCATTCTAATGATTGTTGGTACATTTTTTTCTACTTGATGACCATACGCTGGGTTCCAGGGAGAGACAGATCGCTTATGTGACTTCTTCCCTTCACTATGCTGATTCCTGAAGCACGACATACTTAGGAAAGAAACTAAGGATATCTTCATTCTCTGATATTCTGAATCTAGTCTCGTTCTGAGCAGAAAAACCTCTCCTGACTTGGAAAACAATCGAGTAGCACATTCTTTACGCCATCCCAATGGATACACTACATGCGAACTTTGGAAGCTCATGCTGATGGGTGTCTTTTGCTTGTGAATATTGAAGTAAGAAAGAAACAAGTTCATTTTTACTTTTTTAAGCAATTAGATTTTTATTCTTTTCAGCATCATCTTACAGAAAAGCAGGAGTGGTGTGACTGAATTATAGGAAGGCTGAAGCAGTAAATAAAAACCCAGGAGGCAGTGAGGGCGAGAAACAAGCTGACTGTCGCTGCCTCTCACTGGCTGTCCCCGCCGCGTGTGATGGCTCCGGGGGGAGAGCCGGCAGGACGCGGCCCTCGCTTCCCAGGCCTGCGGCTGCGGCTTCTGTTCGCAAAGGCCCAGGTTGGCCTGTGTGTAACACACGCCTTCTTGAAATATCTTTCAGGGCAGAGTTCCAACGAAGTGAATTTGATTCCGAACGGCCCGATCTGGGGGTCAGAAAGCCCTCGGGGAGCTTCGGTGAGGGTGCCCCCGCGAGAAGCTGAGGCTCCGGCAGAATGACACTCGGGGTGAGAAACGGAGGCGCCACGAAAGACGCGAGGCAGGGCCCAGTGATTCTCCACCACCCAGAGCTTTCGTAGATGTTCAATAGCATGCAGTCCTCTGAAAAAGCTACACCGGAGCCAGACATGTGCAGGCACAACCTGGCTGGTAGGCAGTAGGTGACCAAGTAAACGTTTGGATTTTCACATTCCTTTAAGGGGCTGCAAAATGTACTAAATTACCCAGGAATAGACTATATTATCAGTAGTAGCTTTAAAAAGTTATGCCCCACATAGTAGTTATATTTCAAACAGATACAACTGCTGATAACTGGATCGATGGCAGAGGAGAGCTGAAATGTGACCCGTGGGGATTTACCAGCCCCAGCCGTCCCTAATCATTCTGAAAGGACTCAGAATGGGCAGGTCAGCAGCTGCCTGGATGACAAGATCAAGTCATTTAGCTACATTCAGGCTAAATACCTAGCATCGCTTTAAAAAATGCAAATCCGTAAGTTCAGTGCAGCTTACAATTTAGATCAATTCTCCTTTACTCACACTAGGATAGAAATTGGCTTAGGCAGAAATTATCATTATGCTGAAGGAATGGAATGAAGAGTGGAGAAAAGAAAGGAAACCCTTGTGGAGAGATGGGTCTGCCCTACAAGAAGCCAGACAACACTAACTCTCATTCAAGATTTCCATGATTTTTCTTTTAGTTTTACTTTCTGTGTGTGAAATCATTGACTGTAAACCCAAGTCATTAAGATTTTCATGTGTAATTCGAGTTTGATAGATACTCTGCGGTACGAGTTGATACATGAAATAATTGCCAATGAGAAGACGAGATTTTGGTTATACTGTGCAAGGACAGTTTTACTCCAAGGACAGCATTAAGTTTATTCTTGGAAAAACACATGAATTTAGTTTGAGAAAAAACTCTCAATAAGGGCCCCAGAGTTTATGAGTAAACCATTCCATCTTTAGGCCTGAAGTTTCACACCTCCATGGGCTCTCTAAATATCAACAAAAACTCCAAGGACTTGATGGAAAAATGGTGTTAAGTCTCATGTTGTTTCAGGAATTTCCCAATATGCACTAAATTAAGTTTTGGGCCATATGAAGCTGAGTGGTAGGAAATCGCTCCATTGGACACAGATGGCAGCCCTAATGCTCCCAGCAGCTGCTGCACACACATGAAATCAGATTGGGATTAACACTCACCTTCAGAGTGGTCCCACCCGGACCCGGTGGCTTCTCTGTAATGTACACCAAGCTTAGCTATGTCTCTGGAACCACATGACCTCACAGGTCTTGGGAACATTTGATCCAAGAAATCTGAAACTGGGCAGAAATCATAAAGCATCAGGTACATGTTAAGCAGGAATTTATCTGCTTTTTGTCTGAAGTGGCCTCACATCCATTCAGCTTTTGTCTGACTCAGAGTGAAATATTTATAAGCAAGCTGCTTTCTAAGACAGAGTTACAGGCCTATTCAGGTTTGGTGTGAAATGTCTCTGCCCGTTGGCCACCTGCTGAAACTTAAATTTCAAGTGCAACCAGACCTAAGCTCATCTGTATCATCCTGAGTTTTAGCACTGGTGTCAGTCAGGATGGTAACCAAAGTAAAGTTTACAGTGAATTCTAGGTCACGTGCCAATGTAACTGGTTATTGGCAAACAGATTAAAACATCAAATTTGTGATTAATTGAGACCCCCAAAGACCCTTTTAGTCTTGCCCTGGGAAAGGGATACTTCCTTTCGTGAGTTTGCAGTTTTACAACTTCTGAAACTTTCTTTGATATTATTTTCAGAGCTTTGGCTCAATCATTCAATTAGATTTACAAGGATATCTTTGAAGGACAGACTTGATTTTTAGAAATAGCCAAAGGTCATTCAGAGCTAAACTTGTTGATTTAGGAAGATCAAGTTGGGTGATATCAATATATATCAAAATGAGGTGTGACTGTCAATTAATAAGGTGGATTTTATTCTATGGCTTACACATGTGGTCTTAAAGCAATTCCAAAACTTTTTAAAATAATGCCTATATTGTAGCAATTAGAATCTTTAAATTTTGAAGTGTTTAAAAATAAAGTTTTATTATATAATACTACAGTTTTCTTATGACCTTAATAAAGGCAAACTTACAGAAAGATATCAGAAACCTTTCCTTGAGGTTAATCAGCAAGAAATAAGCAACTCAAAATTCCCAAAGCCTAACTCTGATCCTCTTCAATTTTCAAAATTATTAGCCAAGGCCTGACATTTTCTTTGCTTTTATGTCTTATGAAAAATCTATTAACCAGTTTAGATTTCCTTCTATTATTACCTTTCATTATCCCAAATTTTATGGCTCATCTTTTGCAGCAAAGGCCAAAAGAGCAGTAGCTAAAACCCAGGTAAAGTTTATTTCTCTCCCATTCCACTAAAGGTTGAGTAGTCCAAGGCTAGTATGGTGACTCCAGAATTCTGGAAACCTAAGATCCTTCTGTCCTTTTGTTTTCTTTCCTTCACAAAAGGCTTCCAGCTTGTCATCCATGGTGGCTGCGCCAGCACCAGCCAACACATCCACATGCCCACAAAGGATGAAGGAGGAAGAGAAGTCCCTTTTCTTTCAAGCATGCGGCCTGTACATAAGTTGTGTGCACTATTTTGTCCTTTTGTGTCAGTTTTCCTGGCCAGAAGTTAGCTGCAGGCAAGGTTGGGAAACATAGTTTAACTGTAACCAAGTATCCAGCTAAAACTTGTGATTTTGTTACTAAAGTGAAGAAGGAAGAAGGAATATCGGGGAAAACAAGCAGTCTCTGACGCACGAACTCTTTTGTAAAATTTTATTTAATGTGATAGTTTTAGCAGTGCCTTGAGGAATTAGGGAAAGGGAGGTGTCCACATTGGGGTAAGAACAGCAGCCAAGAGACAGTAGTCATGAGACGACAAGAGTAAGGTGTGTGGGGCACTTGGCTGAGGCGAGAAGTGAGAGGGAGAGTCGGGATAGATTTGTGAAATGGCTAAAATTTCCTCAGGAAATCCCAAAAATAGCTAGACTAAACTTTATGCTGTCTGTCAGGATGGGCACAGTCTATTGGTGTTTAGATGTTAAAAGAAAAACAGTCCCAGAAAACTCAAGAGTGCGGGAACATCTAGGGTTAAGCTAGTGCCCCTATTACACAATGTTCCCAGTACTGAAATACCAACCTTTCATTCATCAAAGCAAAAGCCCATTCGGACATGTTTGTTTTTTAACAAATGGTAACAGACCAGAAAGGGATGGTGGTTAAAGAAAGAATAATTTAAGAGTATTTAGAATTACTAGGAAACAAGTTGGAAGGAATCATTAAACTCCTTGGAATACTTACTTGGCAAGTGCTTTGGAGTTAGCACTCTAATTGCTCCACAAAGTGAAAGAAAGAAAAAAACACATTTAATAAACTTGAGACCAAGAAATTCCACTGCATATGGCCCCATCAGCACTTTCTGTGGATTGATGTATCAACTCAGGAAATACCGCTTGGCTGGAAGGCGAGATTTTTCTCTTCTGGCATCAGTACCTTAATATTTATGAGAATATTTCTCTCATTGCTAAGATTTTCCAAGGCCAATTGTACCCAGAAGCCCAGAACAATCGTGTGGCTGACAACTGTCCACTCTGTGTGTGTTGATAATTATTATTGTATATATTAGAGTACCTTTACAAGAAGACCCTTACATTAAAAAATTGCTATCATGAGAAGTATTCTTCAGCTATATCCTCCAGCAAGCACGGCGGGAGTATCCAAGGAGAGGAAGCCCGAGTCGGTGAAGAGACGCATGAACCCCCTCCCGCCAAGGGCTCTGATAAGAGCTGTTGGGAAGACTTTCTAGAGGGTCGTGATTAAAACCTCAGTTATGCAGCAAGCCAACCAGTGGCCAACTGGTGGTGGAGAACACGGCGTGTCCTGATACCCCGAGTCCTTTCGAAGGAGAGACGAGAGCAGGAGGGGCAGCCGAGCAGGAGGGAAGGGGAAAGACGACTCGACCGCGCTGGAGGGGACAGGGCGCCCCCGGTGAATCGATGGACCAGGACGGTTAGCAGTTTTGAAGAGACAGAGCAGATAGAACCAGATCCAACGTATATAAACAAACTACAACCCGAACAAGAAAGCACAGCTCAGAACATATGCGGGTGGAGCTTCTTCGGGGTCCAAGCAGTTCCGAGGGACGGCGAGGCCGGAGCCGATGGGCGCAGAAGCAGGAGCCGAGCCCAGCTGACCGGGGCCGGCCCTCTGCCCCCCTCCTCTTCAGTGCTATCAGGGGCAGAGCAAAAAGCTAACAGTCCCCAAATGTAGTAGCCCCAGAAGACACAGGCACTCTCAATACCTGAAGACAAGCCACCAGCCCCCTCCTAGCGATGTCAGGGGGTGACAGATAAGGGGGGTGGTCTCTTTTAAGGGTGACGAACTGCTCTGAAATTGATTGTGGTGATGGTTGCACAACTCTGTGAATAGACTGATAGCCCCCGAATTGTATCGTATAGTATGTGAATTAGATCCCAGTGGAGCTGTCACCAAAAAACAAAGAAAAATCCCTCTGGGAACTAGTCATAGAAGAAAACTTCCTAACCTAATACAGGCGAACCATCAGAAAACTGCAGCAAATATCAAATCATGTTCCCACTAAAACCAGAATGGGATGAGAAGGTCAGCTCCTGCCGTCGCCCAGGACTGCACCCGGCCTGCGGTCACGTCGAAGCATCGGGAGAGGAGAGGCAGCGACCCTCAGGCTGGGGAAGGGGGGCAACGCTCTCGCCTGACCTTTTCAGGTGGTGATATTACCAATCTAGCAAACTTCAGAGAATCAGCCCAAAACTCTTAGATCGATAACAGGGTTCAGCAGAGCAGATGGATACAATATCAACAGAGCTTTTTCTGTACCAGCATGAACTGGTTAGAGAACATTTTAGGAAAAAACATTTTGTTTTTGTTTACCACAGCTACAGGAACATAACCCCTAAAAGTAATGCTTGAGACCCATGTGCATAAATCTATATATTACCAAGGCGCATAAAAGAATGAAAGAAATGGAGAGATATACCACGAAGAGTTAAGTTCTGCCCAAATTAATAGACAAATTCAAATAATTTTTTCTTTAACTTTTTAAAATCTGCACCTGAGGATATGTTTTTTATTGGTTTTGTGGGGGAAGAACATTGCTGTGAGTTGGGTGCCTACACTACATGCCCGGACTGGGGCTCGAACCTGCAGCCTTTTGGTGTAACGGGTGACGCTCCAACCAACTGAGTCACCAGCCACGGCTCAGACGAGCTTCTCTAAATCACTGGGAATGTTTGGCATGGAATAAGGGGATTTTAACGTGTGTAATGAAGAGAGAATGCACCGGAATAGCCGCAGCCAAAGGAAGCTGAGAAAGGGAACAGCGGGAGCCGTGCCTCCCCGTGTCAGCTTCACAGGACGCTGCCCCCCCCCCTTTGCCTGAACGCTCGGGGCCTTTGGATCCGTTAGAAAGGGACTGTGTTCACGTCTCACTTGTAGTGCATGTGGCCTCTTACCCTCTTTCCCAGAATATTTGTCTGGAAACGTCAATGTCGTGACACACTAACTTCTGAGCTGCATTTACAGATAATGCATTACTATTGATTCAGGTTGGGGGAAAAATGAAAAGAAAGAGCACTGGACCACTTTATAAACAAGAGACATGAGCCAAAGTCGAAGTAAACTGAGCAGCTCCTCGGGAAAGCCAGTGTGTGGGCCTTTACGAGTCACTGCCTCCCCTGGAACCCAGAGAGAGGCCACCAGGAGCTGGCTGAGTGACCTCCCTTATCACCACCACACGCGGTGGTCAGTGTCATTTGCTTCGTTGCTCTGAAGGGGTGGAGGTAATACCCTTACAAAACTGGGCACTTCTGGCCCCAAATCTTGTCGCACTCCCTGCTCCTTGGCCCAGGCGCCAGCAGGTGTGGCCCCTTCGGTGATCCCCACTAACTCAGGCTGAGCCTTTCTGTTTTATTTGAAACAGATGCACAGAAAGACCCTCAGAGGAAAATAGGTTTCTTGATTTATGAAAAGATTAGCTTTTGTATAATCATTCACAAGAAACGGAGTGTAAATAAGTGATAAAGCTAAGTGGTACGTGTCCCCAAGGCGCTCTGTTTGGACCTCTATTATCACATTTGTCTGCAATTATTTTAATTATTTGTTTACATGGACCAGCCTAGGGCTTGTCAAATCAGAGACACTCCATAAATATTTGTGGAAGAGATGAGAACAAATGGGGAAGAAATTCCCACGTTACAGGACAGCGGGGCCTTCTATCTAATCAGCACATTTGCACTTACTCTCGGTCTATCACTTGTAAATGGGTTTCTGTTTAAAGTCATCGGCGGTCAGTCGGGACCCCTCAGACTCTGACACTTGGGTGCCCTGCCCAGGTCACCCTCTGGGGGCTGACAGGATCCAGAGGGGCCGTTATCTCCAGAGCCCTCCGCTCCTGCAGCCTGCACAGGGAGGCCTCCTGGCCGCGGTCCCCGCACTGTCCCCGCACCGCCCGCGGCGAGCTCGCTTTCTCACGGCCTCGCTCAGCATCTTCAGCCAAAATATGCGCGGCAACGCCTGACGTCTCGTTAAACTAGTTACACTTTCATTTCCTTAACCAGGCTGCGGATATCCCATTACTGTTAAAATTAACCTCCGGCCCGCAGCGGGCCTTCCTCCGACGCGGACTTTCCTCCCGACGGGTGCGCACGGGCCCACCCGCAGCCCCTCCCTCGCTCCCTCGCTCCGCTCCGCGGGCAGAGCGGGGCTTCTGCGTGCACACACCGCGGCGAGTGCCTGTGGAAGCACACTCCTGCCTGCCAGCTTACAATCGTTTCCAGTTTCCTATTAAAATGCCTCTCAAAGCAGGAGAAAGTGAGAAACTCAGAGTCCTATCAACCAGCATGACACAGGCTCTGGGGGGATGTCTGCTAACCGAGGAGGCAGCGGGGCCAGGCCCGGAAACTTCTGTTCACAGGACACTGTCGCAGTATCTGTCCCCTCAGCTTCTTACCATCTCCCCAGAAAGCAGGGCCTTCCGAGCCGCCACGGACTTTACCAGAACATATCATTGTTACCTATTTAACGAACAGCACAAACAGCAAAATAAGTACTAATTTGTTTAAGCAAAATGCCCGCTAATAATAACAATTATTATTATTATTTTATTTTTTTACACATGGCCTACTTTCAGCTACTTATTTCCATTCAACATTCAGATGGATGGACATCTGAGTAGCCATTTTCAGATATAAGAGCGCTTCTAGGTGTCAACAGCCTGACAGAACTTCAGAGCCCTCCATGGAGCAAAATAACTCCCGGCAGGCACAAGGCAGAGACGGGGAAGAAAGAAAGAGGAAACAGCAAAGTATGAGGAATGAAAATGTTCCCCTCCTCGAATCCCACCAGGGAGCCTGACACACTTAACACAAAGTCCAAAGGCTCTGCCTGGTGGAAGGAGGTCTGCTCACAACCAGCGCCTGCCTCTCCCAGGCCTCCCTCGTCTCTGGGATGACTTCTCCTAGTGCTGTTTTCCCTATTGCTCCTGCCCCGGCCACATCTTACTATTCCTCCAAAGTGCCACCTCTGCTCCTGCCTCAGGGCCTTTGCACTCGCCTCTACCTTGCCAGGAACCCTTTCCTCCTCAAATACCCAAATGACTAGCTTTATTCATCTCAATGATCACTTTCCAGCCCCAGCCCCGCTCATTACACTGCATTACACATTACACTGTATCCCTTACCCTCTTCATAGCACCTTTTCACTGGTGACTTCACGTAAATGAAGAGGTAAGTGTACGTGTGTGTCTGTGCATTTTCTGTCTGCCCTCCCTGGACTGTAGTTCCAATCGGGCAAGGACATTGAATTGTTCACTGCTGGCTTCCTTTGCCTGGAACAGTGCCCGATATTCAACAAATATTTGTTAAATTAATACATAAATCAATAACGAGAATTTCAGGATTGCTTTAATCATCAACCTATCCAAATCATAGTCCCAGGAAATTGACCATCCTTGCCACCACAGCTTTCCCTTGTTAGCCCTGTGTACGCTGGCACATAATGTGTTCTATGTTATCAAACTGATGTATGTGGAAATCAGCTGGCATAAAGGGAAACAATATCATCAACAATATCATCGTCTGAGTAATACCACAGGTGTGAAAATCAGCTGCACTCGTGCCATCGGAAAAACTGGGAGAGACACCACCACCACATCATCGGAAACCCACTTTACAAAGGCTGGGAGGCAACTTGGGCTGGTCCCAGTCAGGGGCGGTGAGTCTGCAGGGTCAGGCAAGGAGCCTGAATGAGCGAGCGAGCGAGGCAGCCCAGGAGCAGCAGGAGGGGTGGGCACTGCAGGGGGCCCGAGAGCGCAGAAAGGGGGCGAGTGGCCACCCGCAGCACCAGGCCCGCTCCGTCAGGCTGTGAGAGACCAGCGTTGCCAGATCTTCCAACATTTCAAGAGAAAATGGAAATACAATTTTTATGTGAAATCACGGAGCAACTAATTTTTTAAAAATAAAGCAATGAGCTGAGGCAATTCTTCCTGGGGATGAGGTCCATTGGCCACCAGTTTATCATTTCTGTTCTATAAAAATAAATAAGATGTAATGCCACTGGGTTTGGGTGGGTTGAGGAATTTGTTTAAGTCAGTGCGCCCAGCTATTGGGCACCCCTAGCACATGGATATGATTGAATTTACTTTTTTATTACTTGGTCTAATTACACAACAATCATAACTTCCTATTGAAGTATTGTATACATACAGTCTGTGCAATTTATTTTCCCAAACTGAACACATCTATGTAATAAGTACCAGATCAAGAGGCAGAAATCACCGGAATCCCGGTGCCTTCCCTCCAGAGGGTCCTTGTTCATGACTTCTTTCCCCTAGATTGATTCGCCTGCTTGTACTTTATACCAAGGGACTCACACAGCATGTGTGAGGCTTACTGTACCAACATTATGTTTGTGAGATCTAGCCATGCTTACAGTTCCAGATGGTTCCATCCCATTGCTCTACGGTATCCTGTTGTATGAAAACTGCACATTTCTACATCCATTCCATTGCAGGAGGACATTGGAGTTTCCACATTTATTACAAATAATGCCGCTGCCAGCATTCTAGTATATGTCTTTTGGCGAACATATGTGTGCATTCCTGTTGTATATATTCCCATAAATAGATTGCTGAGCATGCATATGATTAGTTTGATTGACGCTATAAGACATTTTACAAGGTAGTTGTATCCAGTTACACACCAACGTGCAGCGTTGCTCCACATTCTCACTAACACTTAGTATTATCAGGCTCGTTAATTTTGGCAAGACTGGTGGGAGTGATGCAATAATGGTAACACTGTGCTTTTAATTTGCATTTCCCTGTCGACTAATGAAGCTGAGCACCTTTTCATATAATTAGTAGTCATTTTGGATATTACCTTTTCTGAATTATCTGGTCAAGTCTTTTCCCCAATTTTCTTTTTTTTTTTTAAACCCTCACCGGAGGATATTTTTTTCATTGCTTCTCAGAGAGAGTGGAAGGGGGGGAGAGAGAGAGGGAGAGAGAGAAACAGCAATGTGAGAGAGACATGCAGATTGGCTGCCTTCCACACTTGCCCTGTCACCCTGACTGGAACTGGGGATCAAGCCTGCAATCGAGGTACGTGCCCTTGGCTGGAATCAAACCCCGAACCCTTCAGTCCACGGGGCGACGCCATAACTACTGAGCCAAACTGGCTAGGGCTAGCCCATTTTTCTATTGGCTTTTCTGGCCTTTTGGTAATGATTTGTAGAACTTTTTGTTTATCTGGCTAAGAATCTTTTGTTGAGGGAGAGAGTTTTCCCACTCCATTGGCTGCCTTTTCATTATTTTTATGGTTTTGTTTTTTGCATTCTGGTTAAAAAAAAGTCTATTCCTCCACCAAGGTCATGAAGGTGTTCTCTGAGTTGCTTTTTCCTAAAAGCTTTATTGTTTTACCTTTCACGTTCAAGTCTGTAGTCCATCTGGAACTGATTCTGTGTATGGTGTGAGTTAGGGGTCAACATGGTTTTCTTTTTCCATATGGTTACCCAATTGACCCAGCACCATGCTTTGAAAGACCACTTGTGCCTCACCATTGTTTTTTAATTTCCATACTGCTGACTCGTGTTGAATTGGTGGTCAACCAGACAGTTCAGGGGCTTTTTGAATGGACCGCCTTAAACCAGGTCTCCTCCATCCTGCACAAGCGCTTTATATTCCTGTGTGTTTGTTTTACCTAAACAGGAAACCTGATGTTTATTCTTGATAAATCTCTCATTCTTTTCAAAGTATTATTTCTACTAATCAGAAAATTTATAAAATTTTATGCCACCATCCAATATATTGGCTATGTTCAATAAGATTTAATAAGAATATTTTATTTTTTTAACACAGAATACTTAAAATATTGAAGAGGACCGGGCTTACGTTGTCCCCATGCCAGGCCTCTAAGGAACGTCATCTAGGTAAACTGACTTACTCAACAGTAGCTTGACAACCCAGATAATGGGACAACTGCCTGTATATCATCCAACCATGTTTACCTCTTGACCCCACCACCTCCGTGATCATCTACTTTCAGACCTACTTTGGGTCACAAATATACTTTCCCCAAATCAGTGACTAAAATGCAAAACAATGTCCAGTTGGCAATCTAGCAGCACAGCAGTATCTTTCTCATGATCCAGGAAGCAAAGCTTCCCAGTAGAGCGCGAACTGTGCCAGCTCCTCTGCAAATCAGGAAGCCCGACGAACTCCTAGCCAACCGCAGCACACAGGCTCCCTGCCTCTAAGCCTCACCTCACACATTTACCACAGTAACATCTGTCACACAGCTGTCAGCACCCTCATCCCCTTCCTGTGGCAAACCAGTGTTCTCGGGGGACCTTTTGGGAGAACACTCCCAGCCCGTGGGTTTTTGGAGAAGTTGCTCCAACCATACTCTCCAGTGGTAAACTTCTTTCTGTAAAGAGCCAGGTAGTAAATATTTTAGGCTTTGAGGGACACAAAGTGTGACGCATCTACTGACGTCCGCCATTGTAGCACAAACAGCCACAGACGTGCCACACGCGCGCGCAGGGCTATACTCCCAACGTCTTTATTTGCAAGATGGCAAAGTTTGCCAGGCCCAGACTTAGACTAAGCTATTTGGCACATTTCATGCCATTTGGCCATAATGATTGGTTCGAGTCAAACTAGGATGTATAGCAGAAACAACATTCCCACGAGGGAAGCTAAGTCAGATTTGTTTTTAGTGGCGCTCCAGCTGGAGGGCAGGGTAAAGAGCTCAGGCGGTCCTGGTTTCTCCTCACGGCCGGGGAGCCCCTGAGGACGCCTGGAGCCCGGCCTGACAGCCCGGCGTGCGGTGCAGGGCCAGAGCCGGCTCGGCGGCCGCGGGCTCCACTCCACACGGCCTCCTCCAGGGCTTCGGAGAGGCATTTCCGGGCAGGTCTGTTTTCCTGAACTCTGGTTGTTTTGAGGCCCTTAAGTGAACATGGCAGCAACATGCTATGCAAACAAGCAGACTATACGCTTGGAAGGTTTTCAAAGCCAGCCATGTGCATGGCAGGCCTGGGTTGCAGCTTCAGGAGGGCTCCCTCTCCAGGGCGGGGCTTTGTTCCATGCAGATGTCAGGAGGGGCCTTCCTCTCGAAGCCCACACAGGGGGAGCCCTGGGAGAGCCCAGATCCTCCCAGACGGCCGGGATCATGCAAGATGTGCATCCCACCTGGAGCCACCGCCTCCCCCCCCCGGGGGTCCTTCCAGGACTCTGGGATGGAAAGGCTCACCCATCCAGGCTGCACCCCAGTTCTTTCATTACCAGGGCTCCTTCCCAGAATGATTTCAGCTGTTGTAACCTTTGAGAAACCCATAAAAGGGGGAAATGTGCATACTGAAAAGAGGGGACTGGAGGCCGAGGCTCTTTACTACGGAGGAGAAAACTGAAGTACTTTAACCCACAAGTTTCCCATTCGTGAGGGCTTCGAATGGATTGGTCATGTGGGGATAAAGAAAAATTAAACTCCTGGGAGCAGAAGCTGTGTCTCACTGCTGTATCGGGAACACCCAGCACCCATCACAACGCTGGTGCCCTGCAGGTGGGCAGCGAGCGCTCTAGGATAACTGAAAGAAAACCAGTAGAAACAGGGATTTTAAAGGGTGGAGCACATACGTTTCCCTCTTCTCCCTTCTGTCCCCACATAAGTTTTGTACTCACTTCATATACAGCAACTTTAGCTGTGGCCTTTTATTTTTTTTATATATGTTTTATATCTCATATATGTTTTATATCCCATATGATATTTTCGGATTTATGGAATTTTCTTTTATTTTTTTTAACTGTTGTTTATTGTTGAAAGTATTACACATGTTCCCTTTTACTCCCCATGGACCACCCTGCACCCCCCAGGCCTTCACCACAGTATTGTCTGTGTCCATGGGTTATGCAAATATGCATATAAATTCTTAGGTTAATCTTTACCTGCCCCTCGCCCTCCTCTACCTCCTTCCCTCTGAGATTCCAGCTGTGGCCTTTTAAAACTGACTCAGTGATCAGCTGGGGAAGGTGGCAGAAAAGGCGGGGAGCGAGCTCATTACAGGTTTTCTAACAGAGGGTCTGCACTGCGTGTTCGTGTTTTAATGGAGCAGAAAGCTCACTCCTCCGTTTCCCGACTCTAAGGAGCTCCCTCTCCATGCAGCCTGATTAATCATTTCTAGCTTAAGATCTTTCAAAGTACTCCCTGTACTGGGGGAAGAGAGTGGAAGGGGTTGAGGTGTGGGAAGGGCGGGAGGAACACACGAAATAAGGCCACAGCGGCGCTCCCGGGGACAGCGCAGCACCGAGCGCCAGCCGGCGTCCTCCAAGGGGGCCCGTAGGTAGCAGAAGACAAAGTCACACTTTATTGCTCTTCTTACCTGAGAAAAATAGCAAGTGGGAGATTGTTTTTTTTAAAAAAAATTTAAGATCAAAAGTGAATTTCCAAATTTACAATAGGGGGAAAGAGGCATGCTGATGCAGGTACTCCTAATATTTAAAAATGGTCAAGAAATTATGGCCCGTGACCCTTCTCCCCAACGCTCCACTTTCGCAGCTGTTGAGAACCCGGTGGACACTGAAGCATGGGACAGGTCCCAGTGTCTCTGGTGCTGGGCCTCTAACCTCAGGTGGCAACAGGCAGGATTTCCCCGTTTTCTGTTTTTATTGAAGTGAAATTCATGTAACATAAACGTAAGCATTTTAAAGAGGACAATTCAGTGGCATTCAGGGCATTCCCAGTGTTGTGCTACTGTCCCCCCACTTAGTCCTGAGGCCTTTTTATCTCTCCAAGAGAAAGCCCCCCGTTAAGCCGCGTTCCCATCCTTCCCAGGCCCCAAGCCTTGGCAGCTTCCAGTGCGTTTTCTGTGTCCAAGGAGAGGGCTACGCCGACATTTCATAAAAACTCCACCTTCGCACGCAGCTGCTTTCATCTGGCACGTTTGTCCCCATTATAGCCTGGGTCAGCACGTCTCCTGCCCATCACTTAATAATATTCCACCGTATTAATCAATGTGCCGCTCACCTGTTGATGGACACTGGTTTGTGCCCACCTTTTGGCTGCTGTGAGTGCGCTGCTGTGAACGTCGGTGCACGAGTAATTGTCTGAACATCTGTTTTCAGCTCTTTGTATAGATGCCTAGAGGTGGAACTGCTGGGTCACATGATGATTCTGTTCAAGAAGCAACAGCCTATAACACGTTAGTAAGGGGCCGTCTCGCGGAGCACTTCCAGCTGAAGGGAGCTGGACATTCAGAGAAGCTGCTCCCCGCCTCTGAGGCCTCCTGGGTCGCTGGAGGGTGAGCTCACGGGACAGCATGGGAAACAACAGTCCAAGGCAGGATAGGCTAGTGCTCATGAAGGAACAATTTCTCTAAAGTTCCATGGGAGGGGAAACACCCCAGGGCTGGATGCCCGTTACAGCATCTCATCGGGGCTGACACTGAGGAAACGGCAGGGGAAAGAGCTTTGGGAACCTTAGAAATGCCCTTCGTCTGGGGAAATGGCCTGCACCGAGCCGAGGGGGCCCGTGGCTCCCCGGACCACACACCCCCCGCTTTGGTCCTTCCAGGGTCTCCTGAGGGATGAAGCTGGGGAGGTGAGATGGAGCCTGATGGGGGGCGTGTGTGAAATGAGAAGCCACCAAAGGCAAAGAGATGAGGAAGCATCCCTACTCAGTGGGGTCCTAGCAGATGAGAGTGAAACAGAGGCAAGTGAGAGAATTATTACAGCATCCTAAGTATGACGTGACAAGGACCTCCTGGATGTGCCACCGGAAGAGCAAAGAGGTAAGAGTCATAAGGAAAAGGTAAAAGACTTCCCATGCAGCACCTATGAAGCCTGGTGATGGACCAGAGGCCACAGCGGGAAGAAAAGGCAAGGCAGAGAGAATGCCTGAAATCCCAAGATAATTTTCCCATCATAAACGTGGTGACTTTTAATCAGCCTATGACTTATCTTTCCATTAAATTATTATTTAGTAACATGAACTAATTATTAAATTGTTAATTAAATTGTGGATGTATTTCATTATTGAATTGTTGATTTTTGTCCCAAGGCCACCAAAGACAGTGCTTCATGTCAGAAAGCAAACAGTGCCAGTACCAAACGACTCCGGATGAGGAAGGGGCTTCGTGTCCGTGTGTCCTGTGAGACCACTGGCTTTAACACTCAGGAACCTGAGCCTACTAAAGTGCTCCACGTCTTCTGAAGCTAAGAAATCAGGAAAAACAATTATGGGAACTTTGACCTTGGAAATATCCAACACTGGCAATTCTAACTAAAAACAAACAACAGGCCTCCATACCTGCTAACACCTACACATCCACAGCGGTTCCCAGAGACCTGTGTTGCTTCACTCAGAGCAAAACAGATGTGATTCAGATCTTGCTCTAGTTCCGAGTTCCCACAGTGCCACGCGAGGCTCTGAGGGATGAGGGCCTGCCCCGGCCTCTGTGCCTAGCACACCCCAGAGCGAGCCTGCAGGAGATGGGGCCTCACAGCAGGCTGATGGATGAGCCCGCAGAAAACCTGCATACCTCCGCCTTGCAAAATACCATTAATCACATTAGAAAATGGGCACCACCAAACTGAGAATATTTGCAACACACATAATAGGCATAAATTAACAGCATCATTAGATATCAATAAGAAAAAGGAAGGTACCAGACTTGAAAAAGAAATGAGTAAAATATACGAACAAGCAGTTTGCAGACAGGACAATACAAAAGGCCCATAAGGATTCCATTTATTTGTAAACAAAGAAGCTCAAATAGTATGATACCATATTTGTTTGTTAAATTGGCAAGATTTTTTTGTAATTCAAAAGAAGACTAAGGACCCCCAGTTGGTAAGTGTACTAACGAGTAGACATGGTTACACACTGCCAAGGAAAGTGTAAATTATTACAGCTTTTCTGGACTTACTCTGGTGAGATGGTCCAAGTGCCTGGAGTAACATGAGTACCCTGCATCCCAGCTCTGCACCGAGAAGTGTGAGCCAAGGAAAACATCGTGGATGCTCCTCAGACACATTTGACATCAGTAGAAAAGTGCAAAGAGCCTGAATTAAAAAGCAGAGACGATTCTAAAAACGATGGATACATCTGATGGGTACTGTGCCGCCGTGGAGGATGGAGGCTTGAAGCTTTACCTGACATGCTAAGATGGGGCAACAAGAACTTTGTAATGGAAACTATAGAAAAGTAAGTACATTATGATTCCATTTGAAGTAAAATTATAAATAAATGAATATGTATACATTCCATTCACCTGTCGTACATTCTTGTTATGTTTATGGATAGAAAAAATACCAGAAATGTGCTAAATGTTAATAATAGATATCTGTGAAAGGAGAAGTTATGAATTATTTTTTATAACTTTTCTTCAAGTAATACAGATTTATGTAATAAAGATAATAGTGAAAGCAAACAAAAAAGGCTACGCACAACCTTAATTCTGGTTCTGCTGAGTGTCCACCGCCCTCTTCGACCCAGCGGCCAAGCCTGGCTTCAAGCCAGGAATGAGACCCCTGCCTTAAGCATCCTGGGCTGGAACCCGTCCTTACCGTTTCTTCCCTCTGGCCCACCCTGTGCCTCCCCCTCTGGCCGCTCCTCTAAACAAACAGTGACACTGAGGGAGGGAGGCCTCCGAGGCCTGGCCGAGTGTGGTCCTGGGAGGGCAGCTGGGGGCTGTGCTCAGCATCTGTGCCTGCAAACCGCTGCCCCGGGAAGCGGGAAAGACCTCACAGTAGCCAGACCACTCAGGAAAGGATTCGAACCAAACATGCTGAGTTCAGCTTGTGGGTCAGAAACTTGCACACCTGGGAGCTGGGTGCACTACCACGGGAGCGGGGACAGGCTCTGGAAATAAAGGGGGCCCATGCAGTGGGGCAGAGGAAACCCCAAAGCTGCCAGTTTGGCTGTGTGTGTCTATGCAACAGGAACGGGCATCTAAAGTGGCTGTGGACAGGTGGCAAGGGTCCCTTCATCTGAAATGTGGACCATTTCCATGACCAGGGGCAGATTCTTCACCCAAACTGTCTCCTCACAGGCCGGGGTGCCACTGAGAAGTCTCAGGGCACAGAGAATGGTGCCAGTCATCATTTCCAAACCCAGGGGGAGAAGGCTGGACCACGCAGACGCTGCGATGTGGGGGCCCCGGCCAGCCTGGCCTCTCAGCCGCACCCTTTGGTGGGACGTGGCCTGCTAGATGCGACCAGCCCAGGGAGCCGCCTCCTGTGCACCCAGCTGCTTCCTCCAGCTCTCCCGCTACACGTTCCGTTACTCAGAATCCTGGGTACCACCTACCCTGAGAATGATTCTAAAATTAGAACTATACAAGGTCAGAGTGGGGAAGCATCAGGGAAGATCTGACTCCATTTATAGACCTGGTGAGAACTGCGGGCGAAAGGAGAAGTGAGGCCTGCGAGTCCCCACCAAGAGCCACCGACCTGGCCCAAAGCTCCCGCCCGTTACCCCAGCCGCTTCCTCCATGGCCTGGCTGCTCACTGTGGTTTGTGGCCCAAATGTGACAGGTCACCTGTGAGCTGTTTAGAGAAGCAGAATCTTTCTGAGCCTCAGCTCAGACTCTGCAGCAGAGCCTGAATTTTAATAAGACTCTCAGTCACAGTAAAGTCTGAAAGGTGCTTCTCTGAGCAGTGGTTCCCACACTTTGGTGAGAGGTAGGAATTCCTCTGACACCCGTTCAAACTCAGATTGCTGAGCCCACCCTCAGTTTCTGATCCAGTCGGCACAATGGGGTGTGAGACGCTGCATTTTCAACCAGCTCCCAGGGCAGGCTGACCAGCAGATCTGAGGACCCCACTTTGAGAACTTCTAGCTTCTCCTCTGCATGGCACTGACAGTCAACTCCCCCAGGGCGGGGAGAAGGGCCTGTCCGTCCGACAGGCATCCTCTGGTCTCTCTGAGGTCCCCAGTGGGCGGCCCACTGCTGGGGCCTGTGCCCCGGACATCGAGGGCAGGGACACAACTCGGCAGCGCTCTCAGGCGGCCCCGGGGCTGGAGAGGCTGCGCCCGCTCCGGCCCTCGGCCTGCTCTCCCGGCCCAGGCTGCGGGCTCCTGTAGAACCTCCCCGCCTACCATGGGCATCGCCGGGAAATGTTTTGAACTCATGTCAGCCTTTCGACTTTCCCTTATTGCCTGCTTCCATCCTCTCTGCAAGCGGGGAAATGAACGGGTCAGATGCCAGCGACCCCTTTACAAATGAGAAAAGCCACCAGGAGAGAAAGGGAAGGGCACTCACCTAATTGCCGACAAAACGAAATGAAAAAACCGTTTCTCGGCTCTTCCTTCATTTATTTCCCCCAAGATCGTTCACTGCCCTTTTGGGTTCTACTGGAGTGAACATGGCGAAGGTGTCTCTCATCAGACTCCAGGTGGGGCAGGCACCTCGATTGCTATTCCAGACGAGAGAAAAAGCCATTCCACTGATTTTACACATAAGAAGACAGAGAGAGACATAGAAATGTTGTAAACGTGCACACAAAGCGAGTGCCGCTCCCAGAGCCAGAGTGCTAACAGCATATTGACCCAGCGTCGATGCCTGAAGGATCAAAGACTTTCAAGGGAGGGACCATCCCCAACAAGAGAAAATCTGGTACTAATTTAACTCCACATTTTGCCATTCGTAAAATTATAGGCGGTGCCCAAACTTTAAAAGCGCTTTGCTTCAAAAGTGCAGTTTTAAGTAAGTTTCTTGAAGTGCAAAAGCCTACAGAGCATTTAGCACATAGCGGACACTTAAGATTGATGCGTTTCTTTGAAAGCTGCAGTGATGTAAATAGGCGAAGCCTTTCCCAGGCTAGTCCGTAAAGTCCGACTTCACCCACAGGTATCTGAAATGCCATCTACCCCTCTGACAGTGTCCTTTCAGGGAGATTGTATTTCAGCTCCTAATCCAAGGCATGTAACAGAGGATTCCTCATAACTGTCTCTCACTGTGCTTTAATTGCGTGATTACTCATCTGTCTTCCCATCTTGAAGGCAAGAAAGGAGGAACCGTGCATGCCTTTTGTCCCTTACTGTACCTGTGTTGGTGCCTGCTACAAAAGGATATTTAATGGATGAATAAGTAAATGCTGTTCCTTGAGCTTGCAATGCTGTGACAGGCTAAGACCCACTCTCAGCCGTGAAGCCAAACCTCCCTTGACCTCCATCAAAGTCAGATACCCACTCATGTCAAGTTCTTTCCCTAATACCCGGTGCTGTCCTAATCACAGGAATGACCACACTGTATTTTAAATGCCTCCTCATTTCCCTCAAGTATCATTTTTCAAGACTACTCCCACATGTTCAGACTACAAATTAGCTTTCTTAGTCCCTCATTCTTAACATAGAACAGATACAAAGCAAACGTTTAGGCCGAAGACTAAACCAAACAACTAGAAACAACATGTAGGAAACAAAAGGCAGGGAAAAGAACAAGGAAATGGAATTTTATATGTAAATGAAGGAACATTCAAACAAAAGAAGAATCTTAGGAATAAAAAAATAATATAAATTATAAACTAAAGGTTGGAAGGTAAAAATCGTACATATCTCCTAGGAAAGAGACCAAAAAATGGGAAAACAAGAAAAAGACTATAAGAAAATTAGCAGAGAAGTCCATGGAATCCAACATCTCAGTAACTAGAGTTCCAGAAAGAGAGGGCAGAGAAAAGAAAAGTAGGGAATGAGCAATATGATCAGTAAACTCTTAAGGAACAGAAATGAAAATGTAACTGGCCAAGTGGAAAGGGTAGGGTTGACGAAATTATACTTTCATGCAGGCAAAGCATGGGGAGACTTCAGACACGAATGACAAACCCCACAAACTTCCAGAGAGAAAGAGGTAAGTCACAGTCAAAGGGTCGAGGCTGAGAACAGCTTTGAACGTCCCAACAGCAGCACTGAAAGAGGACAATGGAGCGACGTACTCAGAATTCGGAAGGGGGGTGAGTACAAACGCAGATTTCCACACGCAGCAACCAAACCATCACCACCAAAAGCAAGTATAATATAGAAAATTTTAGACTTGAAATACTCCAAAAACTTCACCTCCCATGGAATTCCTGCTTAAGAGGCTTTTCTTCACCGAAACAAGAGTCTAGATGGATCTCATCAAGATACAGAAGCAGAATACGACACAGCAGAGCAGTGAGGGCGAGTTCCAGGTCGATGTGATAGGAGAGTCCCGTGTAACTGCTAGACACCAATCCAGATGACAGCTGGTCCAGGACGGGGCAGACTTCAGAGGCAGGTCACTGAAGGTCCTCATGACCGTTCTGCTGGTATCACCTTAACTCGAACAATCACTGGAGGGTATGCTTTACCAAACAAAGAAGCTAAACTATGAGACCCAAGGAACAGCAAATTCAATCCAGAAGAAAGACAAAGGTAATTCCAAAACTTACAACAAAGAGAAGTAATAGTTCAGGATCAGAGATGTATAGTTCAGATAGAAAAAGGAAATTAAGAACTATATCTAAGGAAACAAATGGAGACAGATGAATTTCTGATGTAGTTGACCTTGTAGAAAATTCCACTGAGAAGCTTTGGGAAAGTGTGAAGAAAAATTAGCAATAAACACAAAGAAAACCAAGCAATTAAAAATAAACATAAACAAGTGATCAGGTGGAATTCAGAGGCTCAGCCTGATCTTGGGTACATAACGTCTAGAAAGATATTCTAGTGTGTCACGGCCCCAGGTGGAGAAATTTCTGGAGTACAAAAAAGATAAATTCAACAAAATGAACATTGAGATGTTTAGACAGTAAAATTCATCAGTTGAAGTTATTTAATAAACTAGAATAAGTGTCCAGTCTCTAATGACCCTTTATAGAGCTTGTACCCTAACAAACCTCATACCACGGTAAAGTCATATCTGGTTTTGGACAGATGACTCACTGCAGCAGAGACGTGGAGTAAGAACTGAGGTCATCTCAAGGTCATAACTCCAAGTTCCACCCGTGGTGCACAAGGTGGCCTCTGAAAGCACAGCAGAGACAAGAGGACACCTTGAGAGTGAGGACAAAGGGATCATTGCTGTTAGCATGCCCTTCTCTGGAGGGAAGTGCCACCGTACGCCTTCCCTCATTGAGGCGAGCATTGTCTTGAGTGGCCGCCATGACCAGAGGGCCTGGGACCAACACTGACAAAGTAGCCTTTTTCTTTGCACTGCTGGGGTGACATGGAGTCATGAGGTGTTTCCTAGTTAATACTCATATGCTTGCCACCTGCACCATTTTCGTGTTACCTGGGGACCACCTGTGATAGAATTTACTTAGCCTTTTTGTTTAAACCAGACTAGCTTTTTAACACTTAAATATATTTATTTAAAAGGTAGATTTATGGCATGGCCATAGAGCCCAGCCTCCCGGGTGGCCCCCATGCTTCTTGTCTCCTTGCATTCACACCCCCGTGCTGTCCCTTCCTACACAGAAGCGGCCCGGCCTATGTGACAAATAAGACACTGCAGGAAAGCTGGAGTGTGATTTCTAAGCGTAGGCCCTAAAGCACACCATGATTCTGCCTTGCTCTCTCCTGATCACTCGCTCTGAGAGAGGCCATTCAAGCCACCCGTGAAGAGTTCCTTGTGGCGAGGAACCAAGGCCTCTTGCCAACGGCAGTGAGATTGAGCCACTGGGGAAGCAGGCCCCCAGCCCCAGTCAGACTTGCAGATGAGAGTGGCCCCGGCTGACGCTGTAGCTACAGCCTCGGGAGAGGCTCTGGACTGGAATCCCCAGCTCAGATGCTCCTGAGTCTTCACCCAGAGAAGCCGAGCGAGGTAAGGTTTATGGTTCTAGGCCACTCAGCTTTGGTATATTTCTCACGTGGCTGTGAGTAACTAGCACACTTTCTATAACAAGAGAACGAAAACAAGCCAGCGCTGCTTTATTTTCCTTAGAGGCTATTCCCTGATGAGGGCCCAGAGCCTGAGATTTGTCATCTCTTAGTGAAAGGAGACAATCAGTAAGCATTCGAGCTAAAGACTAGTCTGAACACAGGCTGCTTCTCCTTAAGATCTCCTTTGCTAAGAAAGTAGATCTAAAAAGTTCTCATCACGAGAGAAAAAAGTAATTCTGCATCATGATGAATGTTAACTAGACTTATTGTGGTGAACGTTTGTCAAAAAAAAGACTGCTCCCGAGATGACTTGGAGTAGATAACAAGCTTTAGCTTCTCAGCCACTTTCCCCCAGGGTACATTTGCATGTAAAAAAAGGCTACAAGAATACTCAAAATTAAATGGAACAAAAAAACCCCACATGCAGGCACATGCATGCACATGCACATGCACACACACACGCAAACACACACAATCACATAGGGTTTGATGTGGAGAAATAGGTTCTTCAGCTGAGCGTTTCTTGAGAGGAGGAACTACAGCCAGTTCATCCTTGTGTTCTCGGAGTTTGAGATGGTGTTTGGAATAAAGTTGGTGTGATCAGGAAGAGAAAAAGAGAACTGGAAAGGGCTGTCTTCCGGTGTGGCTCAGTTGTTTAATTTGACATCTTGCACCAGCTACAATGATTTCAGGAAGCAGCGATGCTCTGTGTTCCACACCTGGAGACGGGCAGATGGTGGCAAGGTCAGGGGACCATGTCAGAGTTTCTAGGCCCAGTGTTAACAATCTCTAGTGAGGGACTTTGGCATGTGACTTCTGCCCATGAACCTCAATCTTCTTTGTCAAAAGAAGATTGGACCAGCTGATGCCTGAGGTCCATTTTAGTTCTTACAACCTTAATTCCGGAGGGGACCCATGACATACATAACAGTACTACTTACCAGAGCATCGGAAAACACATATGGCAACCTGCAGAAAGCAGTCTGCAAATTGCTCTTTATGCAGAGCTCAAAACATTTTTAATGTGTTTTTCTAAGTGTCAGATTTGGTAATTCGAGATATAAAAATATAAATTTAGTCACATGCTCCCATGTAAAAAATAAACAGCGTTCCTGATTTACTCATCAAAAGCAGCTCTGATCACTGCTAAAAATAAAGCCTGTAGCCTGAGTCACATCTAAGGCATAATAATTAAATACCAAGAAGCAGAAGCCAGAAGAGAGTGAGGTCTGATATCCTTCCAGATGTGCATTTTCCACTGAGTATCAAAGTCACAGAGTTTCTGCTTGAGAGCCAACGAGGCTCGGTGCCAATCTGAGCATTTTCTTCGACCTGCAGAAAGCTAACCTGCTGGACCTGAAATTCTGAAAGAGCTGAGCTCATTTTCCAGAGAGGCCTAATGTTTTAATGACCCTAAATTGACTCTAATCTACCTATGAACATATGTGTACACACGGCGACATTGCAGCCTAGTATTATTTTCATAATATGTCCATCTTATTGGGTCTCACATCTAAGAAGAAGGCAATGAGGTATTTCCCACTGGGTAGCCTTGGCCTCCATCAGCTAAACATCCCCTGCTTAACATCCATTTCGGGGGTTAACGACGCCACAAGGTCACTGCCTCCATTTGCTAGTTTTAGTGTGATGGGGGAGGGCGCCTGCGGGGGAGGGGGTTTCTCTCATGAGGTCTTCAGAGAAAACCATATTTGAGGATTATGTACCACTCTAAAAAAATAAATTTTGGCTTGACTGTCCTTTCTGTGTTTAGATGGAAAAGTAAAACATCCAACTTGGCTAAATTTAAGGTCAGAGCTTATAAGACTTAATTCAGTAAATATAAATAATAATAGGCGTTAAGGGAATGCAAAGGAAGGAGAGAAGAGAGAGGAAACAAGAACAAAGATGGGTAGAAGGAGGAGGGAGTGGGAGCAAGAGTAAGAGAGAAACAAAAATAAGGAACCAAAGTGATGCGGGAATGAAGAGAAAAGCTCAGAAAGGAAAAGCAAATGCTGCCCTGCTCGTCAGCAGGCGATGACCTTCCCATGACAGCATCTGCGTGGAGAGCCGTGGCGAGACGCCCAGAAGCAATCAGCCGGCCCTGGCCCCACAGTCCCCGCGAGGGGTCTGCCCAAGGTCACGCAGTCAGGGCAGAGCCATGTTTTACGTGGCCCCTCTTCTGCCCACTCAACCCAATGGGAATGCAGCTCATGTTGAACTATTGAAGGAGCCCCAGGTGGCTCTTCAGACAATCACACAATTGTCCTGATCCATCTTGAGAAATTAAAAAAAAAAGTTAGTAAGCTTGTTGAAGATAGATGAAATTTTACCAAGAACTCATCTGCCCACATTTCTAGAGTAGCTGTGAACCATTTATGGACGTCTTCCAAGTCTGTGCAGGCCAGGGCTCCTCTGAGGGCACCGTCTGCTCACCGTCTCGGGAGAGCACAGGCTTCTTCTGACATCCCTCAGGGAAGCCTGGAAATTGGGGTAACTGTAGAAGGATAATGTACTGAAAGATCAATTTGCGTTTGTCTTCTCTATACTTTCTTCCCTTCCATCCCTAGTTGGTGGCCAGCGTGTATTTCCTTTCCTCGGGGACTTTTAGAAGGTGGAAGATCTTGAGCTGCAGTTCTGTCTTTTATGCAGCCTAAACTTTTTGACAAGATTTAGCTAAGTGTTGGAAAAGAGAGAGGGTGAAGGGAGTGCCTTCGCGGCCAGCAAGATGGGAGAAAGGTGGTTTGGGATCACCCCGAGAGGAAGAGGCTTGGGTCTATGTGGCCTCCCAGGGAGTAGGCAGGCACTCGGAGGGGACACCTATGTGCTACAAAAGGGCTCTGGCCATAGGACCTGAAAGGAACTTGGGGCTGGGACAATGGGCATCTCGGTGGGATGGGCAGTCCATGAGCCCAGGGCCCACTCTATATTTTGGTGCCACTTCAGATCGAGTAGCCAAGGCCATCGTGCCCAGCTGTGTGCTCTGTGCCCTGCCTGGTCGCCTCCCACAGTGGCAGCAGCAGCTGGAATACAGAGTGCACACAGCTCGCTGGGCTCTTCGCCACCATGCAGGTGCCCCACCGCCAGGAGGAAGTGTCCTTTCCCAGCGCGCCCAAAGCTGCCACCTGGCCCGGCGGTGGCCCTGCAGCCCAAGCAGAGAGGCTCTCCTGTTACTAGAGCAGGATGGGCGGGAGGGGCTTGCAGGCCGAGGCTCTGCATTTAAAGCAGCTGCCAGCCTTTCTCACGGCCCAGGCTTGGAAGGGTGAGCACCTGCCTGGCAGCCTTTCTGCAGCTCAGAAGCACGTCTGACAGGTGCGGTGTCCCTGACACACACGCCACGGAGGGTACAGAGATGCTCGTTAGCTCTCGTTCCCGCAGGAGGGCAATGAGACTTGCTAGGTGAGACTCCAGCTGGGTAAGCTGGGGGCCATCAGACACACCAGCAGCTGGGACAGGGTGGAGGGGCACATCCCAGGAGAGCTGCTCTTTCACTGTCAGAGGCGCACATGGGCCACTGTTCATCCAGGGACCCAGAACGGATGTCATCCTGCTTTCACGGCAGCAGGACCTCCGGTCTTTGACCCATGTAAATCTCAATTAGCCAAAATTATTCAACTGTGTCCAAGCTCTGTCTTCCTTTAAAACCCCTAATTGTGTGAGAGACACATTCCTCCGCGGCACGGCCCCCACCTCCCCAATCTGACCACCCCACCCCCAGCCCTCCCGAGGGTGTCTTTAGCTTTGTTTCTTCTCTTAATGAGCTCTGCCAATCATGAAGGAAATTCCGCTGCAACCTTATTACTCTCGGCGATCTTTCACTCATGAGCCAGTGAGCCAAGCAAATGTCCCCACTTAAAACAGCTTCCAATTCCCAGGGCCAGCCAGGCACTGAAAGATCCCATCAGCCTCCAGGTCCACCTGCTGAGAAAACACAGTCAGGCACATGCTCAGGAAACATAAAGGGATGTTAATGTTGTACCCCAGCAACAGTGAGCAAACCTGTGAGGCAATGACTGCATCCGCTTCCCCGCGTGGGCCTCCCTCCTGACCTCCGTGGACTAAGTCATTAGAGGTACAGTCACACGATCCGGAGCAACGCTGGAGACTCATTTGGATTCCCTATCGGTGAACTCTTCCGAATGTCCGCATGCTGATTTTGGTGATGTGACTGAATATCTGTTTCAGTTCTGGCAGGATGTGAGCATGACACACAACCAAACTGGGGTCTCATTACTGATACTCACTCGTGCAAATAAGACCTCACCCTCGAAGTCGCACTCAGTGACCCCGCCGACAATCTCAAGGCCAAGATCCAGGTCAGCATAAGCATCGCCCCTGGAAGCAGAAGCCAGATACACCCGGGCTGACGGCAGCATCCAGAAGAATCCACTCTAGGCTGACCTAGGCTGGGTAAATGCCAAGTTCTCAGGTTCACTTCAGGCTTTCGAGGAGAAAAAATGCATTTAAAGAAATCCTAATTACGTTCATTACAAACCAATCCAAATAAGACATTAAGAACAAGCTAGTTTTTCCTTTTGCCCCTTAAAACCACTTCTTTGCCTCTTATGAAACCACATCAGACAAACAAAACCCCCACGGAATAAGCAGAACTGGAATTCCATTAGGCAAATGGAAAGAGCAAATGCTAATTCTGAAGATTCACATTAGGTCACTTGGCTTCCTTCTCTGTCTATGAAAAGCAAGAAAACTCCTTCCTTTGTTTTCTCTATTCTGTGATCAAATGCTGCTAGTTTACAGGTCAAGAGAAACCTGGCGTTGGGGCTTAGCTCCCTGCCACAGTGAGCCAACCATTTGCCCAGCTGACCTACTGGATGTGGGGCTGGGGCAAGAGCCACTGGGAAGATGAGAAGGCAAGGTGCCAGGCGGGGGACATGCTGCAGGTGCTGCAAACTGCCCTGTAAGCTGTGCATGATCTTGGGGTGCTCAGGGTAGGGGTGGGAAAGCACCAGGGCCATATGTCACCGCAGTGGGACCCTGTGGGCCCCCTGCTGTAGACCAGACCTTAACACAAACTACCCAGGAAACGCTGCTGCAGCAAAGCCAGGCGTAACTCAGCCCCAGTTTGCAGCAGGGCAGGGACTGAGAGTGAAGCAGAGAGAGAACTGGGGCTAGAGCCACCTCCGGGGTGCAATACCCATCATGCTTTGGCTTTTCCGGATGTAGCACCTGTGGACCAGCAGCAGCAGCAGCACCTGGGGGTCCGCTGCCAGTGCAGAACCTCAGGCCTCCTTCAGGCCTATCCGTCCGAACCTGCATTTTCTAAATGTGATTCTTCTGCACATGACAGTTCTGAAACACTGGCCTAAAACACAGCTGAGTAAAAAGAAACAAGAGCCTGGGCCTCTAGGAAAATAAAAGGCATAACCAGAGAACAGGAAGATATGAAAATTTAAAATCTCAGGGTCAGATATGTTTTTCAGTTTAGAGAAGAGTTACAAGGCCAAGTTGAGACAGTCTTTCATAAAATAGAACAAATAGAGAGTTAGACAATAGGGGGGACAAAACAAAACAAAACAAAAAACCCTGGAGATTTCATTCCTCTAATAAGGAGCTCAAGAAAAGATTGACATAGGACACAATCAGGATAGAATTACCCAAAAATAATAGAGAAAAATTCCCAGAACTGCAGGACACTATCAGATCGGAAAGATCCACCAGGCACCTAGCACAAGGGATGGAGAAAGACACAAACTAAGAGACAAAAATAACGAGATGATCTTAAAAGCTGACCCGAAGCCTTCAAAATTCTAATGGAAAATGATTTCCAACCTAAAATTCTACACTCAGCCAAACTATTAGTCATGTGTGAAGACTAAAGATATTTTCTGATATATGAGGAATCCAAATACACCTTCTGTTCTGAGTGTCTTTTTTCCCCCCCAGAAAGCTACTGAGGATCTTTCATCAAAATGAGAACATAAATTAAGATGGGGGTGACTGAGGATGCAGGGGTGGGTTTCTAACACAGGAGAGCAGTGAGAGGAGCTCCCAGGGTGGAAAACACTGGGACAGTTCCAGGCAGCGGGGCACAGAACACGAGGTACAGACCGAGCAGAAAGCGGAGAACTCCAAGGAAACAAACAGCCCAGAAAGGAACTATTGGATTATCTGATGCATTTAAAACATATTTTTAAAAGTCTTCCTGACTCCAATGAAAACAAAGAGTTGTAAGAGGAAAAAATATATACGACTAGTACAGTACAATATTTAACTCAGCAGTAGCCATTTGTAGATGGTCACAGAACCACAAATATCAACAATGATGTCACTAAAAAGTGTAATACAATTTTGTTAAGAGGAGAAAGGCAGTGTTCATAGGTTTGGGGTGTGGTGGAGGGCAAGAGGGGATGAGCGTAACAGCGCCATATCACTGTCTGCCACAACGTGACACCACAGACAGCTTCTAAATTAGTGCGTCAGGAAGGGGCCCGTCATGTACATTTAGAAATGGAGAGGAGAGACCATGAGAAGAGAGGGAAGTTTCCTTCCTGGGGAGCAGGCCTGGGATGTGAGTGAAGGGACTGCCTTGTTTCTAATAAATCTTCAAGCACTACTTGAGTTTTAAATATATGAAAGTAGATACCTTTGGTAAAATAAAGATTAATTTAAGGAAGGAGGAGGGAAAGTGGAAAAGGTGGAGGAGAGGGAACCAAAAGGAAAAAGGGGGAGGAGATCATTAGAAAATTTCTGTTCTAAAGAATAAAGTCCAGGTCTTATGGGCTCAGTGACAAAATGATCACGAACTTTGACCTGTGCCTTCCAGACGCCCATGGAGAAGCCCACAGACCTAACCGTGGAAACACTGCCCAGGGCCAGCCGCTGGACAGATAGCTGCACCCCTGTGTGACACTGCAAGGAATGCCTGCTGCACAAGCACAAGCAGAACGGGATAAAGGTGTCACCTTCCACAGCTGCCTTCCTGGTCCCGGTCACTTCAAAGAGCCGTGCTCACAAAGAAAGGGAAGGTCACCACCAGAGCCTCATCCCACCCCGCTCACCACCTGTCAGGGTGGCCTTCTGCTGGCTGCTCCCTCTGGGTGACAAGGGGCTGTGGTCAAGCTTTCCTCCGCTTCCTGAGCAGTCTGAGGCTGTTTTCGGCATGTGGACAACCGTGTTCCCCAGTTTCCAGCGTAAATATGGCTGTTCCCTGTTTGCAACAGTCCTTTAGTCTGTCCCTTACAATTTAGAAGGAGTGATGTAGGTCAGGGGTGTGTTAACACAACGGCCCCAAGCCGGAAACGTCATAGATAACTTTCCTCCTTCTCTTTGGACTTTAGAACTAGACAAAAATGTGTTGCAATCCTGGCTTTACCACTTGGTGACCTTAAGAAGTCACCTCACCTCTCTGCACATTGGTTTCCTCATCTGTAAAATGGGAGACACGAAAACACCAACCTCACAGGTTGTCAGGACTAAGAGAGATAATATGCATAACATGCTAATATGCATGAAGCACAGGAACTATAAAAAAGTATTATAACTAAAACAAATGAACTGGATGAAAGAAGGTGAAAGGATTAGCCTAACCCATAGACACAGACAAGAGTGTGGTGAGGGCTAGAGGGGAGAGGGGCTAGGGAATGGATGGAGGGTGACAAAGAGGGGGGAATGGGGACATATGTAATAGTATCAACAATAAAAATAAAGGTAACAAAATAAAATTACACTTTATTAAAAAAAGAAGCATTTACCAAGAATTTAACACCCGATAAAGTCAGAAACTGTACAAAGTGCCCAATTTTTTCTCACAGTTATCCCATCTCCATTCAAGCAGATGTCTCTCCCAGCATTTATTTCTGAGCTTCTCTGGAAACGTCCCTGTTGAAATGAACCCCACCCCTCTTCTGGGCTTAAGTACCCCCCAGCCTGCAGGGTGCACCTTCAATGCGTCGGTCTAACCTTTGCTGGTCAAAGAAGGTGTCTCAGATGGGGTCAGAAGATGCCCACTCTGGATTGAAATGCCTGCCTCAGCAGCCTGCACCAGCCCACACTTACAGAGAAAGAGTTTCCTGAGGGTGGAGATGCCAACTAGAAGGCCAATGAGTGGCCACGAAAAAAGAAGCAGGAGTGGCCATGTGCCCAAGACCCATTGTGGGAATGGACACAAAAGTGAAAGGCCTTAACATTTGAATTCGTCTGCTTCTACAGGAAGATGGTCCAGCAGCCACCTTCCCAGAGGACATGACAATACAGATGCTTTGCAACTTACTACAGGGTTAGTTCCCAATAAACCCATCATGAGTTGAAAATACCATAAGTCAAAAATGCATTTAATACAGCTAACCTATGGGACATCATAGCTTAGCCTAACCTACCTCTAACACGCTCAGAACACTTACATTAGCCTATAGTTGGGCAAAATCATCTAACACAAAGCCCATTTTATAATGAAGTTTTGTAGTTTATTGAATACTGTGCTGAAAGTGAGAAACAGAATGGTTGTATGGGCCACATAGCACTAGCCACAGAAGAGGTCAGAGTTCAAAGTTCAAAGTACAGCTTCTACTGAATTCGTATCACTTTTGCACCCCTGTAAAGTCGAACATTGCCTGTCAGACCAGCATAAGCTGGGACCCGTCTGTACTGAGTGTTACATGTAGCATATGCCAGTTCTCAATGCGCTCTCTCCTTCCTTCCCTCCTCACAAGTGTTCTGAGAAGTTATTGGAGCAGGTATGATGTCCTTTTAAAGATGAGAAACTGAGGCTGAGAAAGATCAGGGAATTTTCTTTAAGTTCCTTTGGCCAGTAAAACAGGGTGGAGACTAAAAACGCGACCTTGATGCAAATCCCGTGGCCCTCACGCTCCAGGCAGGGGTGTGCGGTCCGGCTGAGAGCCCTGGAGGTGAGGATGGGGAGCAGCCCCAGACTGTGCGGCCTGGGACTGCCCGGGACTGGGACAGGAGCACCCCTCCGCCTGGCTGGGGCGGTGTCCCCCGCGATAAGGGAGGCTGGAAAGAAGAACGCTGTGCAGAGGGCACCTGGGCAATGGTCCCTGGAGGACACGTGGAAGACCCAAAACACCGTCCCGACTAGAGTGGCTTGGGTTGGAGCTCCGCCAAAATACATGAGGCGGGACTCCGTCACCTTGTGCCACGTGTAAGTCACTATCCTAAGAGCCTTGTGAGTGGAGAATTAAGAGGTTAAAGAACACTTTGGTCAATTGATCCAAACTGGATTATGAAGCAGAGGCCCTGACTAAGAGTTTCCCCTGAGTTTGAGGATGATGCTGAGGGAAGGAGCTGCAAACACTGATCCTCAAATGGCTGGTCTGGGCTGGTCCAGAGAAGAGTGTTCCATGCAAACCATTTCTGTGATTTTGATGAGCAAACCCCTTCAAAAACTGGCTCTGTGACAGGGCTAATGTCAACAAGAGAATCCCAATCATATGCCTTCCCTTCTTCCATTCCTTATTTTGAATCTTCGAGGCCTTGAAACTGATTTATTTCTGACTAGTCAAAAAAAGACAAATACAAATTATTTGTTCAAATAAGCCACATTTCTAGTGAGCTGTACTAACCACTGATGTGTTATGGTTTGGATGTCAAAGGTCTTCACTTCCAGTAAGGACAGTCATTGTTTTTGGAGATAATCTAGTATAAATTCCCTTGCACTACGTGAACATTTCTATGTTTATTTATATTTTTTAATATATCTTTATTGATTTCAGAGAGGGGGAGAGGGAGAGAGATAGAAACATCAGTGATGAGAGTCACTGATTGGCTGCCTCCTGCACGCCCCCTGCTGGGGATGGAGCCCACAACCTGGGCATTTGCTCTTACTGGGAATCGAACTGCGATCTCCTGGATCCTGGGTGGATGCTCAACTGCTAAGCCACACCTGGCCAGGCCTTATTTATTTTTTAAAATCAAAAGACATTTGGTTTCAGAGGGAAGGGGGGACGAGAGATTAACCAAAGAACTTATATGCATATATGCATAGCCCATGGACAGAAAATAGTGCAGGGAAGGCCTGGGGAGGGGGCAGGAGGGGGTAGAAAGGGTCAATGGGGGGGAAAGGGGGGACTTCAGTAGAACTTTTAACAATAAAGATAAAATTTTAAAAAGACAAATGGTAAAGAGAAGGTGCACCGAAGGTCGTAAGAACAGAGCAAGTAGGAGAGGAAAGAAAGCGCGAGAAGCAACTCAAGCTAAACAAAAACAGCAGAGGCCTGAGGAAAGAGCCCCCGCCACGCTCCTCGGCGCATACAAGTGAGTGGGAAATTTGAATTAGCTCAGCGGGAAATTAAAAGTGAACGGGAAGAAGAAGGCTCAAGGGAGATCTGGGAGACCAGGGAGAGGGCGGATAATACCTCGGAAAAGGAAAGGATGAAAGCGTGAAGTTTAAGAAGAATCACCGACCCAGACAGGGACTGGGGGCGCAATCACCGATGGCGCTGGAGACGGCTAGGGCCCAGGATTAGGGGAAGGGAGCCCCGGGACTGAGGAGTGGTGGAGAGGCCTCCAGGAGCTCGCCCCACGAAGCCAAGGGTGCAGCAGTGACACGCGTGACAAGTACAGAGCCCTCGGCTGGCCTCCGTGACAGTCGTGCACATTCCAGCTCCCAAATGGCCTCCTTGTAGGCTCGCCTGGCACCCCCGCTGGCTGCCCGAGGACTGAGATCTAAAGCGAACAGTGGTGAGCACCCGCCTAGTCCCCGCAGAGGGCCCTGGTCTTCGTTACCCGCTATCAGCAGCCGCTGGGCTGAGCCCCGCCGGGCAGCTAATCCCTCCCTGGGCGTCAGTGCGTTCCCCAAGTGAAAGCTGTAAATCTTCACCATTCCTCCTCCGGACTCCTGCTCATTAGAGCAGCGAGAGACGCTGGGCCTTTTAATAACAGACCATCAGCCACACTCCCACGGCGGGTCCCGCGGCCGTCCAACCACCCCGCTGGGGAGGGGGTGCTTCCCTCCCCGGGATTCCAAGGCCCAGAGACATCCCTGGAATGCTGGGGTCTGGTCCCGTGGCTTAGACAAGACGAAGGAAGGGTTGATGGAACCCCACATAGCTCAGCCACCCATAAGGGTTCAGTAGTGCACCTTCTTTCCCACCCGAGAGGGGCCGAGACGCCAGACATTGTTCCCCTGTGAGGAAGACGACAGGCCCTCAAAACTGTTGGGGCATCTCCAAAGAGGGAGCAGACTAAGCCTCTTGTAATCTGTTGACAGGAGGCGGAGCTGCTCCTGTTTGCCGCTCCCTTCCCAGTAGCCAGGGATGGAGAGCTCGGAACCCCTTTAACTTCTGTGGCTTTCTCCCCGGCCAATGCCGCAAACTCTTGCCCGGTAACATCGCCACTCTGTCCATCCCAGAGCCCAGCGTCAGTTCAACCTCACAGCCTCTGACTGGAACAAGTCCCACCGCCTCTGACTGGTACCTTCCTCCGCCTGCCGTCCCCCGACCCAGGCACCCCTCACGCTGACGTCTTCCTAAGGCAGAGCTTTCTTCCCTTCTCGGAGAACCTGCGGGGGGGTGGCTCTCCTTTACCTGTTTCTAACTTCTGCACCCTTTGTGTGGAGTCCAAGGGGCTCCATCACCTGGCCCATGTGCATTTCCACTGTATTGCCCACAGCTCCCCTTCAAACACTCTCCACTCCACACTGACAGTCGTCCTCTGTCCCCTGTACACACACCTGGCCCGCCCACCCCTGGGTCTCTGCCTGGCTTTGTTCTCCATCTGGAACTGTCTGCCCAATATTTGCTGAGGATGAAAGATTAGAAAAAATAGATTAGGGTGTAGATTAAAGCAGCCTAGCTACAGGCCAGAACAGCAGTGTCCTTACCCTACTACCTTCTCTAGCCCAACACGCATGCAAGCCGCACATGCTCACTCACACATAATCGCACACATATACACACATGCACACCGACACGCATTCTCACCCACACGTGCTCATGCACACATACACGTTCACATACATACACATACACATGTATGCTCACACACACATAATCACTCATGTATCCTCTCACACACACACACACATGCTCATGGACACACCAAGACAATGATCTCCATGTTCCAAACTAAAGGCATGCTTGCAATCAGTCTAATGCCACAGCCTGCAACTCCCGCACACCGGGAAGGAGCCGGGTGCGGGGCTGGGAGGTATATCAGGCCTGTTCTACAGCCTCCCTCACTGTGTGCACAGGATACGCTTAGTGGCTTGGCAGAAACAAACTGGTAGTTCTGGCCTTGCCTGGGGTGGAGTCTGCTGTGTTCACTTTTGGCTCGTTCCCTGTGGGGAACTGTTTATACTGAAAAGTAAATATGGGGTAATAAGCAGAGAGGGGAGTGTGGGGGTGACCTTGGAGTTTCCCCGCAGCTGTGGAAGCATCTGCAGCATCAGCTCTTGGCCTTGGGAAGGCACTGTGGGCAGCAGGAGAGCTGTGAGCCCTCTGGGTCTCTCCGACTTCAGGACCCATCCCTGCCCTCTGTGGGGCTCTGCCCCATCTATCCCTGCCCTCTGTGGGGCTCTGCCCCATCTATCCCTGCCCTCTGTGGGACTGTGCCCCATCTATCCCTGCCTTCTGTGGGGCTGTGCCCCATCTATCCCTGCCCTCTGTGGGACTGTGCCCCATCTATCCCTGCCCTCTGTGGGACTGTGCCCCATCTATCCCTGCCCTCTGTGGGACTGTGCCCCATCTATCCCTGCCCTCTGTGGGACTGTGCCCCATCTATCCCTGCCCTCTGTGGGACTGTGCCCCATCTATCCCTGCCCTCTGTGGGGCTCTGCCCCATCTATCCCTGCCCTCTGTGGGACTGTGCCCCATCTATCCCTGCCCTCTGTGGGACTGTGCCCCATCTATCCCTGCCCTCTGTGGGACTGTGCCCCATCTATCCCTGCCCTCTGTGGGACTGTGCTCCATCTATCCCTGCCCTCTGTGGGACTGTGCTCCATCTATCCCTGCCCTCTGTGGGGCTCTGCCCCCTCTAGCTCTGCCCTCTGTGGGGCTCTGTGGTCTAGGATTCCATTGCCTCTTTGACTACACTCAGGACTCAATTCAAAGGACATCCTCAGAGAGACCTACTTTGAATGACCACCTATTGAATTGCTCCTTAACTCTATTACACTGGTTTTTATCCCTCGGAGCACTTATCAGTATGTAAAAGTGTCCTATTTGCTTGTTTACTTGTCTTCCGCCTGCCTCCATCTACTAGAGAATAGGTTCCTTGATCTCAAGGGCTGTTGTCCGGTTCACATCTTTGTCCCCATCCCTAGGAGCAGTCAGTGGTACACTGTAGTCGTCTGTAAATGCAGCATTTGCTCATTGACTGACCTCTTCATAGATTGTCTGAGGACTGGCACAAGCAAGTTAATAAATTGATCTAAGGATCTGAGATGCAAGAATAGCAAACCCTCGCTAACACCTTTAAAAAATATAAAGTGTGTTTTATTCTATTCTGGGTGTAGTGGTTGACTTTATGGGTCTATTTGGCAAGGCTACGTATAGTGCATAGCAGTTTGGTCACCCGCCAGTCTGGATGATTCTGTGGAGTATTTTCCTAAGGATGTGATTAGCATTTTTAAAAATTTATCTTTACTGTTGAAAGCATTAAAAGTGTCCCCCTTTTTCCCCATTGATTTTCTCCACCTTGTACCCCCTTTCCCTGAGCTTCACCACACTGTTGCCTGTGTCCATGGGTTATGCATATATGCATATAAATTCTTAGCTTAATCTCTCCCCACCCCTACCTTCCCTCTGAGATTCCTCAGTCTGTTCCATGCTTCTATGTCTCTGGATCTATTTTGCTCATCAGTTTATTTTGTTCATTAGATTCTACATATGAGTGAGATCATGCGACACTTGTCTTTCTTTGACTGGCTTATTTCCCTTAGCATCATGCTCTCCAGGTCCCACCATGCTGTCTCATAAGGTAAGGGATACTTCCTTCATTTTTAAAGCTGCATAATATTCCATGGTGTAAATGTCTGAGAAGATGCTTGATATGATTTCAATCTTCTTGAACTTGTAGAGACTTGTTTTGTGTCCTGACATGTGGTCTGTCTTTGAGAATGTCCCATGTGCACCTGAGGAGAATGACTATTCTGCAGCTTTGGAGTGAAATGTTCTGTAAATATCAATTAAGTCCATCTGATCTAGTGTGTCATTTAGAGTCACTGTTTCCCTGTTGCTTTTTTCTCTGGAACACCTACCCAGTAAAGTCAGTGGGGTGTTAAAGTGCTCTAGTAGGACTGTATTGCTGTCACTCTCTCCTTTAAAGTCCTTCAGAAGTTTGTTGTTTTTTTCAGCCTGCGGAGTCTTTTGTTCAGAGGTGGGTCTCTTGTAGACAGCATATATTTGGGTCTTGTTTTCTTATCCATTCAGCTACCCTATGTCCTTTGATTGGAGAGTTTAATCCTTTTATATTTAAGGTTAATATTGATAGGTATTTATCTATTGCCATTTTAATTCATTATGCCTATGTTTCTCCTTCTCTGTATTTCAACTTATTACAGCAGCCCCTATAACATTTCCTGCAATGCTGGGTTGGTGGTGATAAACATTTTTAGCCTTTTTCTGTCTGGGAAGCTCTTTATTTCAGCATCTATTTTGAAGGATAGCCTTGCTGGATAGAGTATTGGTTTCAGATCCTTGCTTTTCATTACCTTGAATACTTCATGCCATTCCCTTCTGGCCTTTAGAGTTTCTGATGAGAAATCAGCTGACAGCCTTATGGGAGCTCCTTTGTAGGTAACAGATTGTTTTTTTCTTGCTGCCTTTAAGATTCTTTCTTCATCTTGAATTTTTGGCATTTTAATTATCATGTGTATGGGCATGGGCCTCTTTGGATTCTTCTTGCTTGGGACTCTCTGTGCCTCCTGAACTTGTGTGAATTTTTCCTTGACCAGGTTAGGGAAGTTTTCTGCCGTTATTTCTTCAAACAGGTTCTCTAACCCTTGCTTACTTTAGACCTCTTCTAGCACTTCTATGATGTGAATATTGTTATGTTTCATGTTGTTCCACAGCTCCTTTAAACTGTCCTCCTGTTTTTTTAATTGATTTTATTTTGGATCTCTGATTGAGTGATTTTTTTCTACCCTGTCTTCTAATTTGCTGATCTGATCCTCCCCTTCTGCTAATCTGCTGTTCATTCCTTCCAATGTTGTCTTTGTTATTTCTACTATGTCATTCTTAATTTCCTTCGTAGTTTCCATTTCTTTTCTCATGCTGTTGAGTACCCTTATGAGCAATATTCTGAACTCTATACCTTACAGGTTGCTTATCTCTATTTCATTTAGCTCTTCTTCTGGAGAATTCTTTTGTTCTTTCATTTGGGGCTTGTTTTTTGGTCTCCCTATTTTGGCTGCCTGTTTTGATTTGTTTCTATGTGTTAGGTAGATCTGCTAGGACTCCAGTCTTTTGGGTGGTCTCTGGTGCAGACCAAAGTCAGACGTTGTTTATGACTAGCCTTGAGTACCCTCTTTGAAGTTTTCCACACCCCACAGTTTCTGGTTCCCTCTGCTGGAGCTGAATGTATTTGAACAGGACCAAGATTTACACCAAAGTCTGCTTTTCCAAGCCCTGGGTCCAGAAACAAACCAGGCAAAGAGTCAAAACACCCAGAGGCTATTATTCAGTCTCGTAATGAGCCTCAGAAAATAGAAACTCCACAGGGTAGGGTGAGAGGTTTTCCAGCAGGGTAGGGCAATTGCTTCCCCCTCAGGCAAAATCTGCTTGGAAGATAAACATCTGCCTGAGAAAGAAGTCCTTTGTTGTATGGGGGAATGACTCAGCACAGGGATCCAGATGGCTGCCCTCTGAGCTCTATTCCCTGAGTCAGTACACATGGATTCTCCTCACACAGCTCTAGTCCACTCTGCCCTCCCTCTGCCAGATCCCAAGGTGAGTGGCTGCACATGAAACTTTATGTGCACTCTGCCCTTTAAGAGGGTGCCTGCATTTCCAGATGTCTCTCTTTGGCAGATAGAAACCCAGCTGCTTTTCACAGCCAAATGTTATGTGAGCACCTTTCTCAGTTCTGGTGATCTGGCCTGGAAGCCCTACTTGGGGTTTAGGCCCTAGAGTCCTCAGTGGGAACCCCCCACAGCTGAGCTATCCCTTCGGACCTTCAGCTGCTGCCTGTAGGAGCCCAGCCAGCCCTCTCACACCTCCATACTTCCTACCAGTCTCTATGCTGTCTCCACTTTTTCTCCTTGGTTATGAGGGTGCTCTCTAGCTAGTCTTCAGTTGCAGTTGATTACTCAGGATGGCTTTTCTATATTTTAGTTGTAATTCCAGTTTGGTCCTGAGAGAGTATCAGTGTAGCTTCTACTCAGTCTGCTGCCACCTTGGAAATCTGTGATTAGCATTTAATCAATGGTCTTCAAGCATAACAGATTACCCTCTGTACTGTGGGTGGACCTTCTCTAATTAGTGGGAAGCCTTCAAAGCAAAAGCTGAGTTTTCCTGAAGAAAGAATTTTTAAGAAGGCAATGTCAGCTCTCCCCTGAATTTCCAGTGGGCCAGCCTGCCCCACCGCTCTCAGTTTCACCAGTCCCTGCAGTTGTAGGAGACAATTTCTTAACGTAAGCCACTCTCTTCATATATATTGTTACATTTATAAGTATAAATTAATATATATATATATAAATTTATATGCATATGTATATATAACACACACAATAGGACACACAACCCATTGCTTATGTGGTTCTGTTTCTCTGGAAGACACTGACTAATATGGACTAATATGTGGGAGAGTCACAGTAGTAACTACCACCCTTTCCTTAAACCTGCCTTGTGCCAAGTGCTCAACCAAGTCATCCCGTTCAGTTCTCACCACAACCCTATAAAACAAGCACTGTTAATGTTCACGCCTTATAATGTGAAAAACAAGGTCCAGAGGGGTTAAGTACTTAGTTAACATCACACAGCTAACAAGACACAGAGTCAGTACCAAACCCAAGTATGTCTGTCAAACGCAGAAGCATGTGCTCTTAACCACCAGGCAACACTGCAGCTGGGATGTGCATCAGGAATAGCTCTTGCCTCTGAGGGGATGGTGGTGTATTATAGGGAGATACAGGCAGAAATAATAGTCATTTACAAAGTAGAGGTTGATAAGATAACAGATAAGTCTGTGGAATTTCAGAGGAAATGTTGGCTTCTGTGGGTCATACAGGCTTAAAGGACTGTAGGTGCAAGCGGGGCTTTGAAGAATGGATGGGATTTGAACACGTGGAGCTAGGAGGATGGGCGTTCTAGATCAGCACTGTCAGGTAGAGATATGATGCTGGCCACAAAACAGGGTGGTGATTCTTAATCCAGAAGGAGAACCGTTACTCAAGGCAAAATAAATGCCAGTGTCTACAACAGACATTGGGCAAACCAGCCCCTGCCTACACCCAGGAAGGTCTTTTGACTTCCTTACCACGTTAAAGAGAGCGAAGGAGCTTCTACTCAAACCCAGAATTGGCCCACATGGGAGAGAAAAAGAAATGGCATGAAGAACAAGTCAGGGAACAGACGAGTACAGGTGTGTGACCAGTGTGCACCATCAAATGGTGGCCTAACTTTCTTGGCTGGAGTGTCTGCTTCTTTCTTCTGCTGGTAGATACCAGAGGACCCGCCAGAATCCATGTACAGCCCACGTTTCTTGAAACAGTGTGTAGAGCAGATGTACAGGGTGGGGCAAATGTAGGTTTACAGTGGTTCATATGGAAAATAACACAATAATTAATAAATAGCAATACAAGAGCAAACTCTGTGTTTTGCGTGCTCACAACTGTAAACCTACTTTTGCGCCACCCTGTATGTTCACTGTTGTGAGCTAGGATTCCACGTTCAACACCCTGGCACTTGCTCAGCTACTTTTCATTTCAGCACTGAGTTTTCATCCCAGTGCCACATGTTGGTTGTCCTGGAATTTAGGTTACCTGAATCTCTGACTTATCGCCTTCTCCTTAGTTGATCTCAGTAGAATATCATGTTCTAGAACACTTTCTTCTGAGGAAAAATAGCAGGCAAATGAAAACTAACAATTGATGAGTTCTAATGATATGACAAGCACTTGTACTTGCATTTCCATTTAATCCTAATAGCCTATGACACTGAAGATGGCAAAGTAAGTCTCTTAGTCTGCATTCCTTTCATTGGAACAGTAGAAACTCAGCTTAAACTAGCTGAAACCTAAGAAAGATATATTACCTCAATAGCTGAGATGTCCAAAGATGGAGCTCATGGACAGAGCAAGGCTGGTCGGGGGCTTCAGAGAATGACTCCAGGAATTTGTGAACTTCTATTTTTGACTCTGCTTTCCTCTGTCTTGGCTATACTTCTGGGAGACGTGGCAGGAAAGGCACTGTAGCCCTGAGCTTGCCTGCCTCTTCTCTTATAAGTTCTTGCAAAATTCTCAGAGCTGGTTCTCACCAACTAGGAATGGTTCACGTGAGCACTCTGGAGCGAGAACAGGCCAGCCTCCCCAGGACCACACGGCCTACTCATGTGAAGAGCATATGCCCCAAAGGAGTTTTGACAGATTTATTTTTAAACATGTCCACTGTCCTCCTCAAAATAAAAAAGAGAAATTGACCTGGGAATGACTTACATACTAAAAACTACAGAAAGGACTATAGCTAATGTTTTAAGACATATCCTTACATACATTTTTTTAAATCCTAAATTCTTCCATTCTGGTCTCTCTGTTGGACACACACTCTCTTAGCTGCTAGCCCCCTCCTACCTGCACATATCTACATTCTGAGAATTCCCAGCAGCCCTCAGCAGAGGACTTTAAAGCCTGGCTTCTGGGGAGGGGCAGCGAATGAGCAGTGGGGCAAGAAGATTCCACTTCTACGTAGGTCCTAAACCAGGGCACCAGCTCAAAATCCTTTTATACCATTTCCAAAGGTTTGCTCTTCAAAACACTGTTCCCTCATGACACAACAAGGAGGAAAGTGCCTAAGGTGTCAGGTAAGTGTGAGACACAAGGCATTCTACTTTTGGAGAGTCACTGTACTCACCCACACGTGAAACTTCTGGGAAAATCTTCAAAGAGAAAGCAGACTAGTCATTTATCACACTGACTGCCCTCAAAATCCTTTCTCAGAAATGATGCATATTAAAGTCTTCAGAAAAACATAATACCTCTTGGGAAGAGCTGGTCTGAGCTTTACAGAGGCCATGGACTTCTAGATTTCCAAACCATCAACCAGATTTGGGGGTAGAATAAAGGCCTCTTCCAGGTTCGAGGTCTCAAAAGATACACCTCCCATGCCTGCTGTCTCAGAGTGCTATTGGAGAGGATGTGCCACTAAAGACAGGGGTGAATGAAGGAACAGGAGACATGGGTACAGCAAACAGGTTAAACACATAAAAGAGAAGGAGACTCCACGGCGGCAGGTGGCAGCTATGCATCGGTGCATCGGTGCAAAAGGCAGTCGGTCCAGACCTGGGCAGATCAGATGCTCCCTGCAGGACTTTGTTCAGGAAATTTCTAGAATCCTCTATGCAGCATTAATTTCCTAGAAGTAAAATTAGAATGTTAGAAAAAGTGTGAAATTGAATAAGTAAAAAAAAAAATATTGTACAAAGACCATATTGATCTAAGCACAATCAGGACGTCAGTTTTGCACGTGTACATATGCAGAGGCAGGCCTGAGAGATGGCCCGGATCTGCACCTCTGCCGGCACCAACCTCTGCCCTGCAACACCCCAGCGTGGGCAAAAGGGCCTCACCTGCCTCTTGATGTTGGGGTCAGCCCTGTGGCTTGTCTGGCCAGCAGGATGTTAGCAGAGGCTTCCGATGGGCCTTCTCTCCTGTGCCGCTCCCGTCTCCATGAGCACACGCGAGGGGCAGCTTCAGGATGATGGGAGCCACGCGGCAGAGAGCGGGTGCCCCCACCCAGCGGGGCGCGGCCCAGCTTAGCCAGGCCCAGCAACGCCAGGCCCAGAGGCAGCGAAACCTGGAACAGAGAGCTCCCCGACTCAGATCATCTGAACCTTGCAACTCAGGGGGAAATAAGTGAATTTTGCCTCATGCCACGGAGGTTTGTGGTTGCTTGCTATGTAGCGTTCACTGTGTGACCATAGATAAGTAACAGGGGCAATGGGGCTGGGACGGGTGTGCCCGGCGATGGGGGTGGAAGAAAAAAGAACCAAAAACCCTGTCTTCACTAGTCAGTGGAAAGTCAACAGTAACTTCAGAGGAGATGAGGACAAGGCGGGAAAGAGCAGGAGCGGTGCAGGAGGAGGGGGAGGGACGCGGGCTACTAAACACACGGAAAGCGGAGGAGTGGCCCGGTGGGCAAGAATTAAGGACACCGGGCTTCAGGGACAGCTGGTTGTTTTTCACGTTTTCAGCTACAGTTGCCATTCAGTATTATCTTAGTTTCAGGTTACAGCATAGTGATTAGACATGTATAACTTACAAGGTGATCTCCCTGATAAGTCTAGTGCCCACCTGGCACCACACAGAGTTACACAGTATTGTTGACGGTACCGACTCTGTGCCCGACGTTACATCCCCGGCACTGTCCTGCGACTGCCAATTTGTACTTCGGAATCCCTTCACCTTTTTCACCCAGCCCCCAAACCCCCTTCCCATCTGGCAACTATCAGTTTGCTCTCAGTATCTATGAGTCTGTTTCTGTTTTATTTGTTCAGTTCTTTTGTTGTTGTTTTAATTCCACCTATAAGTGAAATCATATGGTATTTGTCTCTGTCTGACTTATTTCATTTAGCATCATACCCTGTAGGCCCATCCATGTTGTCACAAATGGTAGGACTTCATTCTTTTTTTTAAAGCTGAGTCATATTCTATTGCTTGTATGTCCCACATCTTCTTTACCCATCTCCTCTACCGATGGACACTGAGGTTGCTTCCATAGCTTGGCTGTTGTAAATAACGCTGCAGTGAACACAGGGGTGCAGATACCTTTTCAAATTAGTGGTTTGGGTTTCTTTGGATAAATACTTACCCAGAAGTAGGATTTCTGGGTCATATGTTAGTGCTTTTTTCAATTTTTGGAGGAACCTCCACACTGTCCTCCTTAGTGGCTGCACCAGCCTGCATTCCCACCAACAGTGCACTAGGGTTTCCTTTCCTCTACATCTTTGCCAGCACTTGTTGATTTGTTGATGGAGCCATTGTGAGAGGTGGAAGGTGATACCTCATTGTGGTTTTAATCTGCATCTCTGATGATGAGTGATGTTGAGCGTCTTTTCATATGTCTCTTGGCCATCTGTGTGTCCTCTTCGGAAAAATGTTTATTGAGTTCTTTTGCCCATTTTTTAACAGGATTGTCTTTTGAGGTTAAGTTGTATGAGTTTCTTATCTGTTTCAGACATCAACCCCTTACTGGATATATCCTTGGTGAATATCTTCTCCCACTCAGTAGGTTGTCTTTTCATTTTGTTGATGGTTTCCTTTGTTATACAAAATCTTTTAGTTTGATGGAGTCATGTTTGTTCATTTTTTTCTTTTGTTTCCCTTGCCCGAGGAGACATATCCAAAATATATATATATATATATTACTAAGAGTAATGTCAGAGAGCTTACTGCGTATGTTTGCTTCTAGGAGTTTTATGGTTTCTAGTCTTACATTTAAGTCTTTAACCTATTATTCTTGTATACGGCATAAGAAAGTGGTCTAGTTTCATTTTTTGCACATATCTGTCTAGTTTTCCCATTTATGGAAGAGACTGTCTTTACCCCATTGTATATTCTTGCCTCCTTTAAGAGACAGCTAGTTTTTCTACTTAAATTTCAATTTATACGGATGTATAATGTTAACCAAAATTTATGATAAAATAAATTGTAAAAAATAAAGACAAAAAATAAAACTCCTAAAGAAAACTTGGGCTTAAAGTCAAACTTTTTTTTTAAACCAGGAAATTAAATAACTGAGAGATAAAAATTTCAGAGACTATCTTAGCTGTGTATGAAGCCTGAAATTTGGTTAATAAAATCTTGAAAAAGAGAACAGACAAACAAATTATCAAAGATAATATAAATATATTTTCTAGAGATTATCAAAAACGTAATGTAAGTATATTTTCCAGAGCTGCCTGGCACACTAAGCAATCTGGAAAGGTCCTAATTTCTCATTGAAACCACACCTCACACTTCATCGTTGTAGAAGACCAAGGGTAAAACGCAGAGTCAAAACCTAAACAAAGATTAAAACACCTTTCTCACCAATAGTAAGAGTCAGGCTAACGTCGGGATGCTCATCAATACCAGCAGAGGGTAGAAACTGGCTATAAAATAGCTTCAAATATCTGAGGCAATGTGATTTCCAGCTAAGTCACGTCAAATCAGTGATTCAATATAAAGAGTATGGAGAGTCGTGTCCAACATAAAAAAGACATAGGACATTTACGCCCCACAGACCACATCTTTGGGAATTTCACTCGAGGTTAAGCTATAGGAAAAAAAGAAGGGAAAAGCCAAGAGAAGGAAGACATGGGAAAGAGAAACAGTGGCGCCAGCCCAAAGGAGCTGAGACAGGAAAGCCCAGGCCCAGGAAACACGCAGTCCAGGCCGCCAACCAGAACTGAGCCCCGGGGAAAATAAAATCAGCATAAAATGTAAGTGGGTGGAGAAGGCAGAAAAAAATGAACATACAAGAAAAGCTAATGTTACCAAAAAAAAAAAAAAAAGTGAGAGGTAATTTGAAATCTAGAAAAACCAAAAAACAGTATAAGAAAGTTAGTATTAATATAGTTCCTGATTCCAGTGTGAATAATATTTCCAAAGTTACAATGATGTAAAGTGCGTTTCTTTAACTTTTCTCTTTGAGAACCAACCTGTAGATAAAATACAAACAACTCAGTTACGTTCCTGGACAGAATGTGAATGAAATCGACCTCACTTCTGTAAAAATGTGAAGTACAGGGCGGAAGCTGGGGGGGCACCGTATTTGCCACCAGGCTTATGGCGGGGAGAGCTGAGAGACGGTGCCTGAAGCTGCTGGACCGAAAAGCAAGCATGTAAGTATGGAGTTCGTGTAACAGGGGAGCAAAGGGTAATATTACAATTGGGGGCCTGAGGAAGAAGAGGTAAAGGTGGGGGTGAAATTTTGAGTACGCTAGATCCTAATCTATATAGTCCAAAGTCAAAATGCAGTGTCTAAAATTGAAAATGTTGTATATTGCAATATAAGCATATTATTTACAGCCACCAATAGAAAAAGAATTTAGGATCTAAAAAGATGGAACAGGGAGGCTATCATGATTTTTTCATTTTCAAACCCTTCAAACACTTCAATTCTTTAATTGTGTGCATATATTATTCCAGTAAAAAATTTATTTTAAAGAAATTAAATTTGATTCAATTAAAAAATATCTTGGTTCCCTTCCTCTCAGTTCTCCTTTTTCTTATTTCTAATCTAAGCTCAGCCCACAGTTCGGGAACCGGGGTTTAACCCCTGCCTTGCCCCTAAGCCCCCGACCGCCCCCAACCTCCAGCACAGCTACGGTCTGGCTAACCAGGCCTGAGGCAGCTGCCTGAAGGGAGCAGGCTGCTCTGCAGGCAGGGTGCTGTCCCTGAGGCCCAGATCAGTCAAGAGGCCTCACGAGAAAGAGCACAGCAGGGCGACCAATTACTGTGGCAAATGCAGTGGCATGGGACACCCTCAGCCTGTGCCAGGTGAGAGACAGAGAGAGAGAGAGAGAGAGAGAAGGGGAGAGAGGGAGGGGGAGAGAGAGGGGGAGAGAGAGGGGAAGGGGGAGAGGGAGAGAGACCCCGAGCAGCTTTAGGACCTACTTTATACCACCCCGATGGCTTCCTGCACATAAAAATATGTCAGCAATGTAAGTGGGTTTTTTAAATATGGTTTTATTTTTAAAATTCCTTTTTAGTTTGTAAAAGCTCCGCTTGAGCTTCAAATGAATATACAGTCAGCAGCTGTTAGATGCAATTTTTATGTGTCAATAGGTTAATGTCATTGATCATGTTCCCACATCTTTTTCGTCATGACTGGGCTGCTGAGATGACTTGAGGCCAAGGGCTGGGTCACTTCTGGTTCTTCTTTACTGAGAGAGGCCTGAGCCCTGCAGGTGACCCCCAGGGCTCCCTCCTTCAGTCCTGAGGGAGCCGGTCCCCTGACAGCAGTCTTTCAAGCCCTGCAGAGTCACACGGGTGGCCCTGGGCTGATGATTTCCTCACAGGGAGCTAAGGAGCCCTCAGAGTCTGGGCCGGGCAGGGCCTGGTTGGGGAGCATCGCCCCCTGTTCCAGGCCTGTCCTGCGCTACCTTGTTCTGTGTGTGTCACATGGCACCTGGTTAAGCTCACCACTCTCTCTGTTCCTGGAAGGGCGGAGATGGGTCTTTCACCTGCAGACCATCACCCGCCTCACCTTCTGGCTGGGGGGGCCGTACTCACTGCTGAGGCTGATCTTGCTGTGTCTTATCCCCGTGAATAAAGCCTCCCTCCAGCCAGTGCCCGTGCGAGTCCAGTCTCTCAGCAACTCTGACGTCTGCAAGCCACGCTGTGAGTTGACAGCCTGGGACTGCTGCTCTGGGTGTGGCATAGACATCACCTGCTCGACATCAGCAAGTCCTGACTCTGATTTTTGTTCCTCTAGCCCAGCAAAGCTGCCACAGGTTTCCTTTAGCTCTCACCCGCTGCTCCTGGACTCATCAGTGCCTCCAGGAAAGGAGGGAACAGTCCCACGTGGCAATCTCACCTCCGATTTCTGTCTTCCCCTTGGAGCTTGGCCTGGCCTTCCTGCACTCCCTGTGAATCCTCTGGGGCTTCAGGAGGCCTTTTTCGTACTTGTCTGGCTTTTGACTACGTTCAGAGACAGAGAACCACCCCAAACGATCTCACCCAGAGGAAGTCTGTCATTAGGGATGATGGTTACTTTCTTTTTTCACTGTGTTTTGTGTCTGCATCTCTTACCATGAAAAGGTATTGCTTTTTTATGTCATTATAATCAGAAATAAAACCCTGTTTCATTTCCAAAAGATACTTTAGTAAGAGAGAATCTGCAGAAATGCCCAAACTCTGGGACTCTAGTCCATACCTCTTACGCTATTGTTTTGGTCCGTGCACACCCAGTCGGCTCTCAGCGGGATTAGCTGGTGCGCGTGTGGGGAGATGACCCGCGCTGCAAAAATATGGTCTTTGCTTATTTTCTTTAATAAAAAATATCTTTAATTGGGAAAGGAAGAAAAAAAATAATCCCTTAATTTTAGTTCAAATAATGCTCTATCACTAGTCGTGTACATTTCACTTGCTCTTGAATACTCAGCCTTGCCTCTTCACGCCAAGGACACATGCCCGCTCCGAGGCGGTGAGGACAGGAAGCTGGGGAAGCTCAGCCTCTGTCCGCTGGCCGCCCAGCGGCTCCTCCCAGCGCGGGTCCTGTCTCGCTCACGAAGCCTTCCCACGCCTGTGGCCGACACGGATGTCTTTTCCCTCGAAAGTGGGACTCATGATATGGTCCCTGCCCCACTGACTTGGCTGTTTTCGAGCCCCGTTCAGAGCCCCCGGGGGCAGTGTGTGGGAGCACGGAGCTAGCCTGCCGCGACCGACTCCACCTGGAAGCCCACCGGGCGCCGGCGCGGCCACGGTGCTTCCTGACTGCTGTTGGCAGCACCTCATCTGGGGGTGCAGAAGCTGAAGGGCGTGAGGCCTTGCAGCGAACTTTGACAAATATTTACAGATTCATTTGTTATATCAACTTCGACGTGTTATCACAACCCAGCAGACACCAAAGGGCTCTATGAAAACTGAAGCAGAGCAAGCAGGCTGCTGTCCGCCGTCCTGCCAGTGAGCCCTGCTGACCGCTCGTGTGTCTGGCTGGCGGCCTTGGGTGTTCAGGGCCTTGCTGTCTTGAGCTGGCTCAGCCATCTTCCTTGCAAGACGTGGGCCCCTGGACACCAAGGCTCCAGGGACTCTCCCTTCGGGACAACTCTGAGCGACCAGCGATCACCGCTCTGCAAGCAGCCCGGATGGGAAGACATTTAGGACCCTTGGACTTTCGGTTTATTAACCCCCAATACTTGTGTGTGTGTGTGTGTGTGTGTGTGTGTGTGTTCTGACGTGTTTGTGATCTGGAGTAATCCTGCAAGTAATAAAAACTAAGTCAACAACATAGTCACCTCTGTTGGCTCACTGTTGTTACTTGGTGTTTGAACCTAGAGGGCCAAGTGACCTCCTAGGGTCCCGGCCTCGATCAGGCACCCCTGATACTATCGGGGGGTCAGGACATCGAGTGACTTACAGGAAAGACTAGGAGTGCCCGGGACACAATCTATAAAGGGCAAAGCATTACTCAGGTAGAAACTACAAGTCTAATCATTAAAGATTCTCATGTCTATTAATTCTGTTTCCCTAACTCTTTGACAGGGACCATACTTTTTCTTCTTTTTTATTTTCCTCAAAGACTTTTTTTAAATGCTGAGCACATAGTAAGAACTTAGGTTGAATGGCTTAAAGGCATCAGTATTTACCGTAATATTTGGCTGCCCTGCGGGCCGCCAAATTCATGTCAAAGTGCCTGGGCAGATGCCAGCCTGGATCGACGTCTTAAACGTTACGGTAGGAGTGTGGCTGGCCTGCTGCTCCAGGATGGCCGGCTGAGAAGCTGTCTTCGTTTCTCCTTCCTCCCGCAACCTCATAGTAATGGGTTTGGGTTTTGGTGTTTGGTTTTTTGATCACAAGCACGAACAAGAGGCATCAGTAAGTAAAAGATTTAAACCAACGTCAAAAAAATAGAAAGTCCGGGGAATCTGAAGTACATATGGCAAAACGTTAACACGTGTTAAATCTGAGCGGTCGGTAGCTGGGTTCATAATATTTTTTGTATATTTAAAACATTTCATAATCGTAAAAAATTAAAATTAAATGAAAAGCAGGTGGAGGAGCGTTGATGGATGAAACAGAGCAGACGAGGTGCAGCCTCAAGAGCAAAGAGAGGAGCCTGCGGCTGAGCCTTAGCTATGTGCCTGGCGCAGCCCCAGAGGCACAGGGAGACCCTGGGTAGACGGCGGGAGGGGGCGACGTGAAGGTAGTGAAAGGCCTGTAACCTCCTTCTCCATCCCCCCGAAAAAATAGCAAGCACTCAAGCAGTTACTCCCAGGCTAAAACTTCAGAAGTTTTTCTCTAACAGTTAAGCTGCTCCCTGGGGAGAGTGAGGACAGTTGGAGTGAACACTGACCCTCCAGAGTGTAAGGTTCCGTGGCCTCCGTGGAGCATGAGCGTCTTACTCACTTGCACCGAACTGAAGGCCCACCACACAGTAGGCCCACATGCTCACGGGCCCCGGGCAGCTTTCTGGACCCTACTGAGCAGGCAGAGACCTACCGGGCAGTTAGGGAACTCACACAGGGTGACACAGAATGACAGATACGGGAACAGAAAACTGACTGCAAAGGATACAAAGACAATTTTTTTAAATAGTAAGAAACTTTAAAAATTAAAAAAAAAGCCTCTTCCATAACTTGGCTATTATAAATAATACTGCAATGAACATGGGGTGCATATATTCTTTTGGATTTGTGTTTTTGGTTTCTTTGGATAATCCTCAGAAACAACCCAAGTGCCCATCAATAGAGGAGTGGATGAAAAAGCTATGGTACATATATGCAATGGAATATTACTTTGCCATAAAAAAAAAAAATGAAATCTTACCATTTGCAACAGCATAAGTGGACCTAGAGGGTATTATGGGCAATCAGTCAGCCAGAGAAAGACAAGTACCATATGATTTTACTGGTATGTAGAATCTAAAGAACAAAATAAGCAAACAAAATAGAAACAGACTCATGGACACACAGAGAGAACTGGTGGTTGGGGGCACTGGCTGAGAAAGGTGAAGGGAGAGAGAAGTGCACATTGGCAGTGACAGAATAATCACAGGGACGTAAAGTACAGCATGGGGTCAGTGTAGTCAGTAATATTGCACTAACCATGCATGGTGCCAGATGGGTACTAGAGTTACCACAGTAATCACTTAGTAAGTTATATAATGTTTAATCACTGGGGTGTACACTGAAACTAATATAATATTGTACAACTGTAATTGAAAAATAAAAAAAATTTTTTTAAAACATCTCTATGAATATACTTAAAAGAAACTGAGACAATGTTGTATTTTTAAAGCAAGAATAAGCCCTGGGCCCTGGCTGGGTGCCTCACAGTTGGTTAGAGCGTCATCTAGATAAGCTAAGGTTGTGGGTTTGATCCCAGGTCAGGGCACATGCAAGAATCAACCAATGAGCGCATAAATAAGTGGGGCAACAATCAGTGTTTCTCCCCCCTCCTTTCCTCTCTCTCTTTCAAATTTATTGATTGATTGATAAATAAAAATAAACAGAGCAAGAATAGAATTCTCTAAGAATGAAGGGATCCGAGAACAGGAAAGCTCCTGCAGAGTGCAACCCTGAGAGTGGAACTTTAAAATTCAACAGAGGGTGTGTGCACATATTTGAGGAAGTCTCCAAAAATATGCAGAGAAAGGAGAAGAGAAAGACAATAAAAGGAAAAAAAGAAGAGACACAAAGAGGTTTAATTAAAGACGCTCAGCATCTGGAAGAAGGAGTTCAGAAAGCTGAAGTGAGAAAATTACGAAAGAAATGCTAGAAGACAGCCCTGCAAAGCCGAAACTCCCCGGTGTGGGTTCACGGAGGCGCTGGGCTGGGGGGGCACTGACCCCGCGCTTCCCTGAGGTCCCGCTCCTCCCCCTCTGATAAGGGAGGGTCTCCTTGCAGCAGAACAGACCAGGGCCCCCACTGCACTGTGTGCTGTCACACTGGTTGGTCAGCAAAGGAAAAACCAGCCTCTGATTTTCTTCCAAGAGCTGAGCCCCAGTCCTGGGGCAAAACCTACCACGGAGAAACCTGGCTTTACCTGAGCACCCGGCCCAGGGAAGGCGGAGAGGACACTGCAGTGGGAGCGGTGCTGGAGGCAGGGACCTAGGGGGGGAGGCAGGAGCAAGGGGCCTCCCCTCCCTTTCCCCTCCCGGAGAGAGAGACAGCTGGGGGCCAGCTGCATGTTCCCCTCCAGAACTGCCCAACCGGGACCCAGGCCTCCCCCACCCCTGCAGCCTTCAGATGTTCACTCTAAAGGTGGCCTGCTCATTCCATCTGCAGGAGGCCCCAAGACAGAGCCAGCCCCTGGGCCGAAGCCGTGAGGAAGAGGTGAAGGTCCTTCCCACTGCGCAGCGTTCTTGGGGCCAAATGCATGTGAGGGGGGACGTACAGGACATTCGCTGCCTCGTCACTACGGGGAGGAAGCGGGCGGTGTCCTGAGGGGGAAGCGGTTGGATAAAGTGCAGCACCTCGGCGCGGTCCCCTGCGGTCAGGTAGGATCACTGAGCCTGGGGAATGTTAAGGGCGCGGGGACATGGTCATGGGATAATATCAGATGGAAAGCACAGGATAAAATATTTACACAATACAACTCCAGCCTGCAAAAAGCAGAGGAGTAAGTGCGTTTCTATACATTCACACACACACACGCATGCACGCACGCATGCAGGCACACACACGTGTTCTTATAAAGGTCCACGAGGAAATACTCGTAAACGTTAGCTGCGCTTATGTGTCTGCAGTGGGATTGTGGACACAATTTATTTAGTTATCTATATGTTTCCTAACCTTCTCAACTTTCTGCAAAGAGTGTGTCATTTTGTGGTTGGAGGAAAAAAATCATTATAAAAGATGAAAGCCCTGCTCTGCCAGGGATCAGATTCTCTTCTTCTGACATGAAACACTGAAATAGCACGTCCCCCTGAGGACCAAGTTTCCCTCGGACACCCCCTCTCTCTTCCTTCTTGCTCCCGTTCAGTGGAAAACGCAAATGAAGAAAATCAGAAAGAACCCAATAGGGCAGGCGCGCCAGCTGCTCACAGCCGTTTAAATGGCAGAGCTCCTCGCTGCGGCTCCACTGCAGGTGGCGCTGGATGGCACAGGAGAATAGACCCCGTATGCCAATGTCGCTGGCATTTTAAGCTTCACACACTGGGCACCTTTCCACTCGCTCACCTGGGTGGCCAGGTGCTGCACCCAGGTCCTCTGCGGAGCCCCCGGGCGTGAGCCATCTGGCCAGCGTTACCTGCACACACGAGTGACCCCAGGACAACTGAGTGTGGAACAAGTTGCTGTGCTACAGGCTTCAGTAACATCCTCAGGAAGAAAGGACCTTGCTCTGCGCTCACTGAGGCCTGTGGTCTTTCAAGGGTGCGGACTTGGATTGTGCTCACTTGAAACACTTTTTTAAAAATATTTTTAATTGATTTTTAGAGAGAGAGGAAGGGAGAGGGAAAGAGAGAAAAACATCAATGTGAGAGAGAAACATCGATAAGCTGCCTCCTGCCTGCCCCCCACCTGATATCAAGCCTGCAACCCAGTCACATACCCTGACAGGAATCGAACAGGCAAACTTTTGGTGCACGGGACAATGCCCAGCCAACTGAGCCACACCCGCCAAGGCTTGAAACACATTTTGCAGCTCCCATCTCCACCCTAAAACCACATGCCAGCCTTTGGCGAGCACCTGTGCCCCTCGGAATGGTGGAGTGGCCACCACGTGGACTTGGCTTGTCACTTGGATTAATCCCAACTGGTACTTTGAGAGAAAAGAGGGGTTATCCCTTAGCTGAGCTGTGCCCATCGCCCGTGATTCATTTTCACTGTCGTGAGAAAGACCTGATGCTGTCATGTGACAGCTGCATTCATGGGAAGGGAGAACCATTGGAGCTAATGCGTCACCTGAGATGGACAAGTCGGGATCGGCAGCAGGACCGGAGCAAAGACTCGGAGCACTTACTGGGACATGAAAAATCTGTGTCGCTTCACGGCTGCCTTCATCTAATCTAGCTGTGAGAGTCTGCTGGCTGTTTCCGCCTAAGCTCAAGGTTAACAGAGCACAGCGCTTCCGTCTACCGCTCCAATCATGGGCTGGCTCCTGCATTCATCAAGCGTCCAAGGAGCGCCACATGGGGGCAGAGACATTCCAGTTACCCACCAAACCACGTTGCCACTCCCTTCTTTATGCTGTGCCCTCGCCTTTGGGGCCCTCCCGTCTGCTGACCTGAATGCCGCCCTTCTTCGGGACCCATGCCCTGCCTCAGCCTCCTCCGGGAAGCTCCCCTTAGAGCTCCAGCGTTCAGGGACACTTGGTCCTCTGACCGCCGTTCAAATGGCCATGACGAAGGGGCGGCCTCCTGAGGTCTGGAGTCACGGGGCCGGAACCTGGGTCCCAGTTAGACACTGAACAAGCTGCTTAACGATATGGATTCTTCTGTACCTGCTCGCTTTCTTCCCTACGGATACCCCCCGGCCTCCGTACGCCAGGGCCAGCACGCTGCCTTGGCACTCGCCGCCCCTGGCACCGGCGCCCTGGCGAGGGGGAGTAGCAGACAAGAGTCAAAGAGGGGAAGAATAGGCCAGAGTGAGGGGCTTCAGAGAAATATGATTTCAGCTTAGAAACCGGAGCTGGACCCTGGGAGGACAGGACAGGACATTCCTCAAATCCTCCTGACTTGTCCAAAGTTATACAGCATCACCTTGCATGGGACACTGGGTGGGACATCTTGCTAGAGACATCGTAACAACTCTACAACTGGCACCAGAGACCAAGATTTAGGAAATCATCTTAAGCAGCTTTAACAATATAAAAGAAAGCCCTATCCGGTCTCGCTCAGTGGTTAGTGTTGGCCTGCGGGCTGAAGGGTCCTGGGTTAGATTCCAGCCCAGGGCACGTACCTCGGTTACAGATCCCTGGCCCTAGTCAGGTTGTGTGCGGGAGGCAACCAATTGATGTGTCTCTCTCACATTGATGTTTCTCTTTCTCTCTCCCTCCCACTCACTCTCTCTGAAAAGCAATGGAAAAAACATTCTCAAGTGAGGATTAAAAAGAATAAAAAATATATATAAAATAGGTAATCAAAGTGCATTTGTGCTTCAAGATTGATTTCTTAAATAAATTGTATTTCTGTTTATCTGTAACATCACACATGAGGAAGAAAATTCCACAGTTAAAAAAAGGAAACACATATACATGAATACCTATATACTATATACATTACATTAGTACATATACTACATGTAGTACTGTTTTGATGTGTATAGTATATCTTACATGTATACATATAGGTAAGTATCTTTTTTTTTTTTTTAATATATCTTTATTGATTTCAGAGAGAGGAAAGGAGAGGGAGAGGGAGAGATAGAAACATCAATGATGAGAGTCATTGACCGAGCCCACAACCCCAGCATGTGCCCTGACCGGGAATCGAACCCTGATCGCCTGGATCCTAGGTCGACGCTCAACCGCTGAGCCACGCCCGGCCGGGCTAGGTAAGTATCTTAAAGCATAGTATATCCTAGAGGTTCTAGAGAATGAGAAAAGAGAAAAACCAGAAAATTAAGTGATAATGAGATTTTGCTGACATCTAAGACATAGATTTCAAGATAATAATAAGAGAAATAGGTACAAAATTGCATGAACAGCATAAACATTAAATACATATACATAGAGACAGGAAGGAAAATGTTGCTCTGCTATCTCTGGTGGTGTGTTTTAGATGATTTTCATTTTCTTTAATTAAAAAACTATCAAATATAAATGGAGCCCGAGCTACTTAAAGAAAGGGGCCGAGGCTTCTATGATGAGGTCAGTTCCTTGAATCGGGGTCACAGCAAGTTAAAGATGCAGAGACAGAACGGAACACAGCTAAGACAATGGTGGAAAGATCAGACGGCCCTGCCCAAACAGAAAGGGATTGTACTTCTTTCAGATGCCAAACAAGAAGCCCAGGGAGAAGAGGGGTCAACGCGCTAGACGGAGGAGGTAGGTGATGCAGGGTTGCAAATAGGTGTGTCCCCAGGGCTCAAGTGGAGAGGGTGGGTTTGGAATGGGGAGCACTCCCTGTGATCCCTAAAAGCAGAGACAACTGTAGGGAACAAAGATTTACTGAGTTAAAAGTGAGCAAAACGAAGAACCCAAGAACCCAGTGAAGGAAACATCTGTCCTTTACATGAGGTGAAAACACGAAGACTCCAGGGGCGTGAGAAGAGAGACTTTGGGGGACTTTTACTGAGTTTTCAAAAGATGCCAAGGACAATGGGCTTGGCTGAGGCGAGAGCGCAGGATCGGTTCCTTCGTGCCAGAGCCCTCATGTGAAGCCAGGTTTCCCGGGAAGGCGTGGCCCCAGCCTCAGGCCGATGAGAGGAATGTCTTGTCCTGTCCTCCTGGCCCAGGTATGGTTTCCAAGCAGAAATCATATTTTCTCTGAAACCCCTCCTTCTGGCCTATTCTTCATCCCTTTTATTAGGTATACTACTCTCATTTCTGGAATAATATACAGTTGACCCTTGAGCAACACAGGTTTGAACTGTGCAGGTCCACTTATATGCAAATTTATTTTAATAAATACAGTCAGTCGTCCATATCCACAAGTTTCACATCTGTGGGTTCAACCAACTGCAGATGAAAAGAATATTTTGATCCAAGGTTGGGAATCTGCAGATGTGGAGGGCCAAACGCATGCATCGATACATGCCATTTTATGGGAGAGGCTTGATTGAGCAACCTCGGATTTTGATATCCACAGGGATCCTGGAACCAACCCCTCAAAGGTACCAAGGGCCAGCTGTAGTTAAAAGTTATGCATGGATTTTTTTACTGCATGGGGCTCGGCACCCCAACCCCTGCATGGTTCAAGGGGGTGTGTGTGTGTGTGTGTCAGGAGGGGAATCTGTCTGTCTCTCCCCATGTTCATACTCAGAACCTTCAGGGGCAATATTTCCAGAGCAACAGTATATCTGGGTTATGCTATGAGAAGAGGTCACTATAAGCAAGAGGGGTTTCCTTGACTTGCAGGTGCTACATAATGAGGATTGGAAGATACAAGATGAAATGGAACTTGCAAAATATATTCAAGGTCCAACAGCCTGGAGAAGAGAGAGGAGGGTGGGAAAGGGGCAGGCGAAGGTGGAGGAAGGCTGCTCTGGGCCCCTGCAGACCCGCCTGGGCATGGACTGAAGGAGCGCAAGGGAGGGGGAACAAAGAAGAAGTGTTAAAGCACCTTCTAGAGTGAGTACATTTGCAATTAAATATTGAATCTTTTTGAAAATTGTGAATACCCTGTTTTCTTACGTAGACCCTACTTTCAAATTTTAACAGAAATTTAATTACATTTTGCAAATGAAAGTGCACCTTCCAACTTCTATCTGGAGGAGAGTGTGAAGAGCAGTGTCCTTCACCATCAGGCCGTGAGAAGGAAAACATTTTAATGGCAGGGTTGAGCACTAGTCCTCAGGGTGTTCAAGCCACTGCTTTTCTCCTACGTCAGCTCCAGCCCAGAGGCCTGGAGGCCTGGAGTGAGCTTCAGCAGTCAGCATCCTGCTCGGGGAAGGCAGAGCAGACTCACAGCACAAGAAACACACAGGAGCAAACAAACACAGGAACCCTAGCCTGGAAAGAAAGTGGCCCGGGAAGGTATGGGCTACCCTGGTGCCTTCATGGGCACAAAATCCAACCTCAGTGTCACTTAGTAATGCGAGACAGGGTGATGGGGAAATGCCGCCAGGCCTCCATGCATGCTTTGCTTTCAGTGAGAACTTGAGCCAAATAAAATGAGTCTCCGAACACTCTGCTAAGGATGCTTCACGCTTTGGCTCAGCTAGCAACTCCCCCTGCAGAGACTCAGAAACTAAAGAGGGCCAGGCCATCCTATGTGCCAGGAATCTTCTCACAGGCAGACCAGTGGAAATCTTCTGTTTCCAGACAGCTCTGCTTCAAGCCAACCCCTTGGTTAAGAAGCGTCTGGAAAGCCAGGCAGGGCTACCGCGACCTCACACTCTGACTCCCTGTGAGACTCAGATCCTGTCCATTAGCAGAGAGAATACAGGCCAGAGAATGGACCTGGAAGCAGAAGATAAGAGAGATTTTAGGGAGAAAGAAGCTCAATAATTAAAACTGGCCCCAAATTGCAGTGTGAGCAGGGGTGAGTATTCTCCTAGAAGTGATCGAAGCAGAGGCTGGAGAGGCAGGTGAAACTCCTGAGTAAGATGGGTGCAGAGCGGCCCAGCAGCGACTTGTAATGCTCCTTCATTACAGTCCCCTAGCCCCACCTTTTCACTCCTCATCCTCAGTCTAAGGCAGCCTGGCAGCGTGGAAGGACTGTCAGGGTCGGGCAAGTCTGAATTTGAATCCCAAGTCCGTCCCTTACTGATTGTGGGAACCTGAGTGAGTTCCTTCATCTCTTTCCCTCTAAACCTCCGACCTGTGAAGTGAGGAATGCTCCTTACACGGCAGCGTGTGCTGACCAACAGGTACACAGCATCGAGTGGGTGCCCCTAAATATAAGAGTCTCAACTGTCATTAGGCAACTGAGGAGGAGACCTGGGAGATCCTTCTTCCTCACATTACACTGGAGGAAATCAAAGCCCAGGAAGTGTAAATAGTCTTCCCCAAAGCAGACAATAAATTAGTGGCGAATATTAGAAGCCAGTTCATTTTCTATCCGCAAATACCATGCTGCCTCCCCACCGCTCAGCTGAACATGTGACCTAGAAACCCCATTCCAGCAAAGACCCCCTTTCAGGCTCAGGATGGGACATTTATGAACCACTGCTTTCTGAACAAATCAGTTAGGCAATAATGGAAAGATGAGATTTATACCCAGGAGCAGCTCACGGCTCACTCATGGGCGAGCCAGAGATGCTCACTTACTACAGTCTCTAGAGATGAAGAAGTGACACATTGGGAGACAGCCAGAGCCCCGCAGCCTCCCAACTGAGTTGCTGAAGGCAACGGGCGTCTGGGGCTGAAATGAAGTGAGTCTCTCTGAAGCCTGGACTTTGCTCTTGTTTCTAGTCCTGGTCTCATAGGAAATGCTTATGATGTTGGCCACAGCCCTGGGACATCCCAATTGTTAGAGGCCTCCTGCATCCTAGGAGGTTTCTATAAAAAGGCAGAATCACTTGTAAAGTTAGATGCACACATCTTTCTCTCTCTTTTTTTACCAACTTTCTTGCTTACCCTCTGGGGCCCAGCCATGGCCCTCGTGTCAGCCACTTGGATTATTTTTAAGATCCTTCTTTGACGCTTCAAACAACCCTCTGCAAAGAAATTTCCTTGACCAACTGACTGTAGGTAGGCATAACTAAGCTTTGGGAGAGTGTACTTGGCCACGTACCCATATCTCGGGGTATCTTAAGCCTCAGTTGTCTCTATCCAGGTGATGGCACTTGGGTGAGACATTTTAACTACTGGGGTTCAACTTCCTCCTTTGTAAGCAGAGGGAATAAAGCTTAGCAGCTGTGCAATGGTGCTCCAAGGAGCTCTAGCACTTCTATAAGGTGCTTTAGATCCTGGCTCCGAGTAGGAGGCTCTCCTCTCTCCATCCATGTCGCTTCTGCTCTCGCCTTTAAAATAGTGGTTTTCGCCCGGCCGGGCGTGGCTCAGCGGTTGAGCATCGACCTGGGATCCAGGCGATTGGGGCTCGATTCCCGGTCAGGGCACATGCCCGGGTTGCGCAGGCTCAATCAATGACTCTCTCATCATTGATGTTTCTATCTCTGTCTCTCCCCCTCCTTTCCTCACTCTGAAATCAATAAAGATATATTTTAAAAAATTAAATTAAATTAAAATAAAATAAAATAGTGGTTTTCCATGTAAGATTTTAACTGAGAGGAGAGTTCCACTGCTTTACAAATAACTAGTATTTCCTACTCTTCCAACCTGAAGATTCTGACTTTCTGATATCCCATATTTTACAAAGGACATGAACACACCGACGGCCACTCTGATCCAAGCTCAGCATAAGAAGCCTTTTTATTTAAAAGACTGATGGGAAGGGGGTGGTACAACATGACCTGAAGTGACTCAAAGTTTACAGATGCCAGCATTGGCTACAAGAGTGGTCACCTTCTCTTTTTAAAGACGTGACGCGTGTTCTCCAAGTCGGAAACTCTTGCCCAACGGTAACAATGGCATCTTTTGTCGACTTCCCAGTAGAACAGCTCATAGGAAATCCTTTTACCTGAGTCTACCACCCGATAGCATCGTCTTTGGTCTTTGATCTTTCCAACTTCTCCTTTTTCCCATGCCTATTTTTGGTGCTCCACTTTTCTCAAGACTATAAACTTGAAGTGCTTCATTGTTTTTATTTGGAGAGACAGATTTCCAAAGAAAACTGCTGTCTCTGATTCAGGTTCTGTGTTTCGTTATTCTTTACAAAAAGAGCTTAAAGTTCCTCTATGACTATTGTGAGTCATTTGTCCTTCTTAATTTGAATGCAATTTGAGCATTATTGGGCTTTCCCTCCCCTTATCTTAGGACACTGATTTCCCAGCCACGTGCAAAACTTAGTAGTGAAAGGGGAGCTGGTGGGTCTCTGGGAGAGGAAAGGTAGCAAGTGATGAGACAGGAAGACTTGAGTATATCCTTGAGAACTGAAAGTGTCCTACTTATCTTTCTATTTGTGTCCCCATGGCACTTAAAACAGGGTCTTGGTGCTACATAATTGTACAGCAAAGGTATGTTAAACTTTCTCCTCCATAAACCTTCACTTAACTAACAAGAGGCATAGACACCTCCTGAGGACAGGAAGTCAGTACAAAGTTTAGCTGCATAAATTAGAAAGAAGCTCTTCTTTTTTTGTAATGCAAACACTTGCTTTTATTCCTGTGATTCCCTCACTTTTCTCTCCTGAAAATGTAATATTCTCTCTCATTTTTAGTTGATACGTAAGCATTCAAAATTTGTCTCTTTGTAGTTAGTTAGACCTGAGTTTGAATCCCTCCTATCACATTTCTCTGCTATCCAAATATGAGTACATTGCAGGGATTATACCTACATATAAGACATAAATTGGTCACTCTGGTTATAAATTGGGGGTGGGTGGATTTTGCAAGATTTGAAAGATCTTTCCAAGAAAATGGAAAGCACCAGAAATAATAACTGTGATAAATGCATCATTTTTATTATTTCTTAATATCTTTAAAGATTATTGTTTAAAAATAATATATAATGCAGTATGGGTTTATAGCATGAGGAAATGAAATGAATAACTAATAGCATGGAGACTAAAAGGGGAGAAACTGAAGTACACTGGTGCAGGGTTTTCACACTAAGCAGGTAGTGGAATTATGCTACTACGTGGCAGACTGAGATAAATTAAAATTTATACTATAAAACTTTAAAGAAACTAATGAAAAAGAAAAGAGCATTGCTAATAAACAAAGCAGGAAGTGTATTGCAAATAATCCAACATGCTATAAAATTGAATAAAAAATAATGCATAATGTAAAAGAAAAGGAGAATGATAATATAATTTAATTACAACATATTTAATTGTAAAAGACTAAATGCTTCCCCACTAAGATCAGAAACAGAGCAAGAATCTCCACTCTCACCATTTCTATTCACTATTGTACTGGAAGTTTGAGCCAGTGCAATAAGAAAAAATTAAAAGTTTTTATATTGTAATAAAAGACACCTATCAGAGACAACATGGTCTTCTATTTAAAAAAGCCAGTGAAATCTACTAAAAGCTACAAACACTAATACATGTGTTTAGCAACATTGCAGGAAACAAGATCAATATACAAAGATCAATTGTGTTTCTAGAGATTAGCAATAAAAAAATCAAAGTAAAATTAAAAACATATTCTTTAAAACATCAAAAAATAACAAATGCATAGGGATAAATCTGACAAATTATATGCAAGACATTTATACTGAAAACTTCTTGACAGAAGAAATAAAGAAGATCCAAATAAATGGAGAGATATATTATTAATGGATCAGAAGACTCAATATTGTTAAAGTGTTAATTATTTCCAAGTTGATCTATAGCAGTGATTTTCAACATTTTTCATCTCATGGCACATATAAACTAATTACTAAAATTCTGTGGCACACCAAAAAACATATAATATTATTTGCCAACCTGACAAAAAGTAGGTATAATTTTTATTCATTCACACTGGACAGCAATTGTGTTGGTTGTTGTCATTTAAAATTTTTTTTTTAATTCTCATCAGAGGATATTTTTTTCATTGCTTGTCAGAGAGAGTGGAAGGGAGAGAGAGAGAAACATCGACGTGAGAGAGACACATTGATTGGTTGCCTCCTGCAAGTACCCCAAATGGGCCAGGGATCAAACCCGAGACCCTTTAGTCCTTGGGCCAACAGTCTAACACTGAGCCTAACTGACTAGGGTATCATTTTTTTTTAATTTTATTTGACAATCTAAAGAAAAGGAGGTCAGTGCCCCTGACTAAATAGTCAGGTATTGCATGTTTTAAAAATTCTTGAGACACACCAGTTGAAAATCGCTGATCTATAGACTCAACACAATCCCAAACAAAATCCCAGCAGACATATTTGTAGAAACTGAAAAACAAATCATCAGATTCTGCAGAAATGCTAAGAACCTAGAGGAGCCACAACAATTCTGGGAAAGAAGGACGAGTGGAAGACTAACACTGCCTGCTTTCAAGGCCTGTTATTAAGTGTGCTTATCAGTACAGTGTGGAACTAGCTACCAGCCAGGCAAATAGATCAATGGAACAGAACAGAGTCCAGAAATAAACCCATCCATAGGCAGACAATAGACTTTCAACAAAGACGCAAAGGCAATTCAGTGGGAAAAGAACAGTCTTTACCACAGATGGTGCTGGGACAATTGGAGATCAAAATGCAAAACAGCTTCAATCCATACATTAAGCCATATGTAAAAATTTACTCAAAATGGATCACAGATCTGCTGTAAAATTCAAAACTCTAAAACTTCCAAAAAAACAACATAAAACAAATTTTTATAAACTTGGGGTAATGATGATACAGTGAGTAACATTTATTTTGCATTGCCGGAGGTGTGCCCCACTGTACATTCCCACCAGCAATGTATCCAAACACCACTTTCACTTGGATACTTCAATATATGTGACTTTTATATATTTAATATACAAAAATATAAATGGCTGGGCTTTGCTGCCACAGATTCCTTTTGAAGCAGCCTGTGGTAAGGATGAGGCATCAGTAGTTATTAAAATCTCCCAGATGGCTTTGTTGTACAACCAAAATTGAACACAAAGGACTTACATGAACTCCAAAATGTAGAAGAGGCAGGGAAAAGAAGACCTGAAAAGGAGACAGAGAAGATACACATGGAGAGAGAGAATGAAAAGCAGAGAGTGGAGTGTCCCAGAGGCCAGGGCAAGAGTAGACAAGAGTGGTTAATGGCAACAAATGTCTGTGACATTGTGATTTATAATAAGAAATACATATTTAACCTTTGCCCTTATTCAGAACATAGAACTCCTGAAGCCCTTAATTTCCTGAGAGATGAGAGCAATAAGGGAGTCTTTGTTATATTAATGAGGTGAGCTTTTGAAATTATCTAAAACTGGTGACCAAGGGAGGCAACCCTGTGACCAGAAGGTTAGAACTTTCAGCTCCACCTCCGACCTCAGAAGGGAGGAAAGGGTGGTGGAGACTGAGTCTGATCACCAATGGTCGATGATTCAATCAATCATGCATACGTAATGAAGCTTCTATAAAAACCCAAAAGAGGGGGGTTGAGTGAGCTTCTGGGTTGATGAACCATGGAGGTTTCGGGGGAGTTGTGTTCTGGGGGGGATCATGGAGGCTCCATAGCTCTTCCATCTGGCTGATCCTGAGTTATACCCTTTTATGATAAACCAGTAATATAGCAAGTAAAATGTTTATCTGAGTTCTGTGAGCCACCGTAGCAATTAACCAAACCCAAAGAGGCAGTTGTGGGAACCTTTGGGCAGTCAGGTCAGAAGCCCAGGTGACAGCCGGGATCTGCAACTGGCAACTGAAGGGGGGGCCGCCTTGTAGGACCGAACCCTGACCCTGCGGAGCGGATGCTATCCCTGCTTCGTGAGTGTCAGGACCGAGCTGAACTGGAGGACACCCAGGGGGTGGGAGCATGCTGGCGGTGTGAGGAAATAAGTCCGCGCGTTGGAATGGGGAGCAGAACCCTAATGGCACTGAGCAGTTGGGGAGAATGGGCATAATGCCCACCGGATCTAATATCATGGAAGTAACAGAGGCCTTAGAAGAGTTGTCACAGTGGAGGGATGGGAACAGAAGCCAGGCTGAAGTAGGTTGAGAAGTGAGTGGGAGTAAGTCAATCAAGATAATGATCTGAGAAAACTCCCGATAGAATCTGGGGCGAGATAATTTTTTAATAAAATAGGTTTTTGTTTTTAACCTTTATAAGTTGAGGCAATTGATGAGACTGATAAGAGGGGACCAGATATTCACTGGAAACAAGATAACCCGTAGCATAAGGTTCTTGAGAAGGAGGAAGGGGATGGGATCAGAGCACAATAAGGGACTGGCTTCCACCATAAAGACAAACAGCCCCTCCTGTGACAGGCAAGGACGAAGGCCAGCGAGGACAATGCGGTTATATCGGCGGGTCTGCTAGCAGGATTGTCCAGCGGTGCTTTTCAAGTAGCATCTATTCCTTGTGAAACATGAAATAAGGACATCTGCTAAGAGAGCGGGAGGTGGGGAAGCTGGGCACTTACGGAGGCTGGAGAGGGATGGAACAGCCGCTGCGGGGCGCAGGACTATGCGCCGGCCGCAGGCCCCCGCCGGGCTGTCCGGCGTCGCCGCGCCCGTTTACGATCGTGGCCGTGGAAGGCGATGCTTGCGCCCTGAAGTGGATTCCCCCAGCCGCCCAAGGACACACAGAGGGTGGGCATAGCGGGTGCTGTGGAACTGGATGGCAACCAGATGGGAAGGCAGAAGCCCAAAGGGAAAGGACTGTAGGGTATTGGCTGTATTATAACTAAAATGACGGCCCCTGAAATCTAAGCAGCGTAGGTATCAAAGTGAAAGAAGGAGAGGGCTGAAGGACGGAGAAAATAGAAGATAAAAGAGCTGGGGGTCACAGTGAGATCAAGACCGTTTCAGTGATTTTCATTAAAAAGCCAGAATGGAAAGGAAGGAAGCTGTGTCAGAACTGGGGCACTTGCATGAAGGACACTGGGAGTGACCCCAAGACCCAGGAAGGGGGGGGAAGCCTGGACACGTCGGCGTGTCCCGCGAGTCTGTTTGATACGTGGGATTTGCTTACTTGGCCCTTCTCTTTAGCAATTTGGAAAGTATACATCCTGCTTTTATCTCTACTTGTTCTCGTTTTGTGGTTTACAAACTGCGCCCTGGAACATATATTTCCTCAGTTATCTTTACCGAGAATGAAACAACGCCCCCTTGGGAACAATGGGGAAGTTGTCTATTCTCCTATCATTCTGTCTCTTAGTTTTTGTTTTTGTGGCAACACGTTAGACCCAAATTATTATAAGTAAAACATTCCCGTTTTTCAAGAGTTGCTTTTCACAGGTCCACCCTGCTTTGTAACCATACATAAAACAGCCACGTAAACCTGATTTGCTTTGTATTTGTTCCAGTGGCTGCTGTCATTTTCACCTGGTTCTGTATTTTAATTCCACCATCAGTTAAAGCAGGTCTCCAAGTAGCTTTGTTCAGGTTAGAAGTGTGGGTTGCACATCTAATAATATTTTGTCCATTGCCCTTTCCCTGGAATAACTTTCCTGAGAGTAGCCTCCCTAGAATGCAGCCTTCTCCGTCCAAGCCCCCCCATGCCATCTCGTTTCCCTCACCGTCGCGTGCTGCCCAGGAGAATCCTGAACGCAGCTCATTTTTTGCTCCTGTGTGGGAAACAGGCGTTTCTGTCCAAATGTCTTTTGGATTTTTTCCTGACCTTCAGAAGCTCACTAGGATATGCCTGTGTGCTGGTCACTTGTAGTAGTTTCGCTAGATACTCTGTGAGATTTTGGCATGGCTGGACTTAGCTTCTTTTCTTCTCAGAAAAAAATTAGAAATTTCGTACAAACTTCTAGATGTCTAGAATAGATCATCATAATAGGATAACAATAAGTGCAATAACATTCACAATAATAATAACACTAGTAATGGTTATACTGGTTGGGTTTCCCCTGCCCCGCCCCACCCTGGAAGCAGAGCATGAAACAAGGACTTGTGAGTAATAGTTTATTTGGAGTATAATCCCAGGATGCAGAAGTGAAGGAATGGAGGAAAGAGACAGACAAGGAGAAAAGGCAATAATACAAAACTTAAATATTCATCTCAGGCCCTCTACTAAAATTTAACTTTCCACTTTAAGAAGAGAACTTTGCCACCTACTTCATCAAGAAAATCGAGGCCAGCAGCCTCAACTATCTGTCTCCATCTAGAAAGCAAATCTATGCCTCCCACCTCCCGATTTTGAGAATGACATGTCCCCTCTCCTACCAAAGCAACACCCCTCCGCATAGTATTGATCTTCTCTTTCTGCCCTGTCTGATCGACTTCATGAATTATCTGTATCTTCCCCCGCTCCCCACTTTTCCTTTCCCTAATGCTATAAATACACTCTATTTCCCCCCATGCTTATAAAGTATCTTTCTTGACTCCAAGTCTCCCTTGATGTAGCACCCTAACTCTCTCTTCTTTTCAGCCAGCTTTTTGGGAAAGTGGTCTATACTGGAGCATAATTCAGATCTGGCCGCTGGTCTCTGCATTCTGTTCAAGCTGCTCTCAATAAAGATTTCTACACTGGCAGATCTTAAAACAGTCCTCTCTTGGCTTCACTGACTTCGAATTTCTCTGGTTTTCCTCCCACATCATTGACTATTCCTCCTCCTTGAGATCTTTTGCCCGTTCCCCCCTCGTCCAACTTCCAAATATTGGAGGGCCCTGGAAACTGACCCTTAGCCCTATTGCTCACTCTGTAGATATGATCAGTTTTTCTACCAAGATAATCCACACTCCATGAAGCTCAACAAATTTCATGAAGCTCAAGAAACAAGAAGAAAAAATACACCAAGGCATGTAATCATCAAATTCCTCAATGTTGGCGATAAATAGAAAATTGTAAAAACATTTTTTAAAGACATGTTATATACAGAGGAACAAAGAAAGGACAGTGGAACAATCTATTCCCACAGAGTAGCCAAAACAATCTATCTATCTATCATCTATCTATCATCTATCTATCTGGGTTTTTCTGTTTGTTGATTTCAGAGAGAGGGAGAGGGAGAGAGGGAGAGAAACATCAATGACGAGAGTCATTGATCAGCTGCCTCCTGCACGCCCCCTCCTGGGGATGGAGCCTGCAACCCGGGCATGTGCCCTGACCAGAAATCAAATTGTGACCTCCTGGTTAATAGGGCGACACTCAACCACTGAGCCATGAGAGCCAGACCAAAACAATCTTTTTAAACATAATTCAAAGCTCCATTGGTTTTCTATCATTCTCAGAATCATATCTAGCATCTAATATCTTGTAGACCATTAGGCACAATATCCTGGCCCCTGCCTACTCCTAGACTTCATCTCATATTGTTTTCTGCTACTCTCTGTCCGAGCATTGGCCTTTTTTCTGTCCTTCGAGCATCCAAGCTCCTCCCTCTGCACCCCAGCCTTTACAGTTGCTGCTCCTTCTGCTGACAGTCACTCTTGGATCTCAGTTCAAACATAACGTCTTCAAAAGACCTTCAATTACCTAAAATCATCTCCTCCAGATGTTAGTTGCTCACTATGACATCTGCCTCCTGGTTCCTTTTTAGTACTTTAAATTATAATGTTCAGTTATGGTTTTCCTTTTGAGTTTCTATCCTCCATACCACCTCAGGGTGTAAGTCCCAATAAAATAGAAACTTTACCTCTCTGAAGGTACTGCAAGTTCCTTAATCTCTTTGTTACCTGGTGGTTCCTCAAATTCCAAAAATGAGGAGAAAAAGACAACACAACCAACCCCAAACACCCCCACATCAGATGTAGTAATGGGATAAGATTCGGCATTTACAGTTGAGAAGGGAAATAGTGAGAGTTTGCAAATGAAAACAAATGCGAGTAATGTCGAGCAGGACCTTGCCATAAAAGGCCAACAAGTTCTTCAGATGTTTTGTTGATTCTTGGACATCATTTTATGTACCCAACTTTTCTTAGTCTAAGAAGCAAGGAAAACATGGACACATAACTTATAAATGTTAGTAAAGTAAAAGAAATACAGATGTCACCATGAAAAAGCTGAGTTCCTCAAAGACTCCCATCAGCCTGCTTGTGATTTCTCTCTTTTCCTGGTTCTCAAATAAAAGGTGACCTCCTGAGTCCTTCCCCTGCTCTTACAGGTAAGTGGTACTGTGGTTACCGCAACAACAAGACTGCTCCATCGCGCCACTCTCTTTAAACTAAGTGACTGTTTGGCCTACAATGAAAGTATTTTAACCCATTTTGTAGTATTATAAGTTGTCTTTAGCCTTCAACTGGAAAGAACGTTAATAGCTTTTCTCTTTTCTGAATATTTTAAAACATACTTTGAACAGAGTGGACTGCTTTAAGCCCTATGACTCTGTGGTTTCTTCACAAAAGCAGAGACCTGGATTGCTTAGTGGGGCCACAGTGGGCTTACCACACATTGTGACTCTAGGCAGAACTTTCAAAATCCTTGGTGACAAACTAAGAATTATGAAAAATTTAAGTTGACTGCTGACATGAAAGAAATAGAAAGTGGAAAACTTTTTTATCTTGTATAATGAATATGTGTTATAATATTCTGGCTGATTAGTATCCTCTAAATTTGAAACATAGGTATAACTAGAAGGGTAATTAATATTGACTTTATGACAAACACACCAGAATTTATTTTTTAAATACATGTTTTCATAGCTTTACACTACTTGCTAACCTTCACCCGTTGGTAAAGTACCAAGAATCACCTTTGGAAATATCCTCAAAACACACACAGAAAGCATGGTATTCTATAATAGCACATTATTTTAAACCAAAATTATGTTATATACTTTATTTACCAGGATTAGTTATAAATGCTTTTTCCAGCTTCCAAAAGTCAAATCTAAGCTCAAAAGGTAGAAACCTGATATCACTGGGGTTATTCTAGAGAATGAGACACGGACTCTGCAGTCCACATAGAAAACAGAGTTTCAGTAATTTTCTGGGCGGAGATAATTGTTTTTGCTTTTGCTTTTGTTTTTAATATGTGAACAATAATTGGAAGACAGATTTGTCTGATCATTTTATCATGTTCTATGCTGTATTCTTTTGCAAGTTTTAGCAAATCTTAATTGTAGAATGTCAGCCATAGATAGATGTGACTTTGTGTCCCATAAGTGTTTATACTTCAGCACCATTGCGGCCCCTGAAAAAGTGAGACCATCATACCTGAAGGACAGGCTTGACCTTAACTAGCAGGTGGTAGGAAATTTTTTTCTTACCAGAAAGTGTTCAAAGGTAAGAGAGGGGAGAAGAACATCATCAGGTTATTTGAAAGACCATTCAGGAAGAACCAGAATAGGATAACATTTTTAGTTTAGAGTCAGCACTGTCTTAATCTTTTTAAGAAGATTCAGGTTGATAAAGAAGCAGCCACATAGAGACTGGTAGGAGGGGCAGAGACGTGGGACAGGCTGGCCCTGCACCCATGCCTGACGGTTGAGAATCCAGAGGGATGTCTCAGCTGCAGAGGTCCCCTGAGGAGTGAGGGGTCTTAGCACCACACCAGGTCCCCCAGCCCAGAACACCAATGCCGGGAAGAGGAGCCGAATAACCTCTGGGTGTGAAAATCAGTGGGGATTCTAGCTATCCTGGTAAGACAGAAGGCTGTTGAAAACCCAGTCATCTTGTTAAAGATCCCCCCACAAACTCATGCTCACAGGCACTCACCTTGGGCTCTGGCACAAGGACAGCAGCTGCGGGCACCAGAGACTTACAGGGAGAAACTGAGTTGTGTGGCTTCAGGGCAAGGGCTAGAGGGACGGTTGTCATCATCCCTGTACTAAGCCCTCCTCCAGAACTACCTATGAGCACTGCTTTTCCTATGTTGAGACCTCCTCCAACACGATCAAACCTGAATATGAGTTAGCCTGGTAAACCCCACTAGCTTCACCCTGATGATTCCCTGAGACCCCAGTCACACTGCAAGGGTCTGCAGGCCCCAGGTGGGTGGCTGTTGGCTTCAGTGTACCCTGAGACTTTTGCTGAGTGGCCTCAGGTCCAGTGTACTAGTGCCAAATCTGAGTCTATATTAGCCTGGTGAATGCCACTTACCCCACCCTAGTGGTTTTATGACACCCTACCACCCCAACTCACATGCAACTTGGGGCTCTTTGAGTGACTAGGCCTTACAGGCAGCCAGCATGTTGAGGAAGGTCTCGGTGTGTCTTGGGTCCTTTGTTGACCTGCCCCAGGGCCAGTACTAGTGGCAAACAGTCTCTGTTCCCAGAGGGTCCTCTCTCACATGCAATCAGGCCCAGCACAGTCAGCTACCAACCTCAAGTCACTTTGTAGCTTCTACCAGGTATCCCCAAGCCTATCACAGGCAGCCTTTGATACTGACCTGCACCAGAGTCCCTCCCAAAAGGCGGCAAAACCAACATACCCAGTGGCCGGCCTGAGACCACAACAGAGCACCACCCAATTAGCTTCACATGTGGCACATCCAAAAAGAGGTCTTAGCAGGCACCAGACCCCGCTCACACAAATCCCACTCCTTGGGGTCAGCCCCTGCACAGCAGCTCATATGCAGTGGTTGTGGCTAATACAACCAGCCAGCCTGAGGATCAAACCCAGCCACTGACATGCCAACAGCATTCAAGACACAAATACAACAGAAGGACACACACAACCCACCCAAGGGACACTCTTGGAGCACCCACTTTCAGTGATCAGGGAGACTGCTTCACTGGGCCCCACAGGACACCTTGACAAGACTGGGAGACACAGCAGATCTACTTAATATATAGGAATAAACACAGAGAGGAAGCCAAAATGGAGAGACAAAGAAACATATCCCAAATGAAAGAACAGGAGAAATCTTCAGAAAAAAAACTAAATAAAGGGCAGGCAAGCAAACTACCAGATACGGTGTTCAAAACACTGGTTGTAAGGGTGCTCAATAAACTCAGGTGAAGAGTAGATGAACTCAAGGAAAACATTAATAAAGAGACAGTATGAATTAAAAGGACACACAAACCATTAAAAAACAACCAGTGACAACTGAAGAACACAGTAACCAAAATGAAGAATACACTAGAAGGAATCAACATCATATTAGATGAAGCAGAGAACTGAATCAGCAACTTAGAAGACAAGGTAGCAGAAAACACCCAATCAGAGCAGCAAAAATAAATTTAAAAACATGGGGATACTTTAAGGAGACTCCTCGATAACTTCAAGTGTACCAACATTTGCATCATAGGGGTCTGGAAGCAGAAGAGAGAGAGCAAGGAATTTAAAACCTATTTGAATGATGGAAAACTTCCCTAACCTGGTGAAGGAAATAGACATTCAAGTCCAGGAAATACAGAGAATCCCAAACAAGATGAATCCGAAGAAGCCCACACCAAGACACATTGTAATTAAAATGCCCAAGGTTAAAGACAAAGAGAATTTTAAAAGTAACAAGAGAAAAGCAGTTAGTTCCCTACAAGGGAGCTCCCATAATACTGTCAGCTGATTTCTCAACAAAAGCTTTGCAGGCCAGAAGGGCTGGGTAATAAGTATTCAAATTTGCATATGCTGGTTACAAGAGACTAACTTCAGATCAAAAGACACACATACACTGAAAGTAAAGGGATGGAATAAGATATTTTATGCAGATGGAAATGAAAAGAAGCTAGAGTAGCAATATTTGTATCAGACAAAATGGACTTTAAAACAAAAGCTATAGAGACAATAGTAGTAGCAGCAGGGTGGGCAGGGAGGTTAGCAGCAGGAGATGAGGGCCAGGAGGAACAGGGAAGTGTGCCAGGGGCCCAGGGAGCAGGGCCCAGCAATGCCAGGTGGTTCACATGGACAGGTGGCACAGGAAGCAGCCAAGGCAGAGCAAGGAGGTGGCAGCCATGGCCCAGGAACCCCCAATGTGCCCTGGGACAAAAATGTGGCCCCCAGATATTCTAGCCACCAGAGCTACGGTGCACAGCCGGGTGCAGCCCATGTCCAGGGCAACCACAGATGTGATATTTCCTAAAAGCAGGCATTTGGGCTAGAGGCCACCTACCCCAGCAACTCAAATTCACCAGCTCAGACTTCTGCAGCTGCATCAAAGACAGGTGTGACCTCTTGCGGACTTTGTTCCACAGCCTGAAGCCCAAATGTGAAAAGCTGGCCAGTGGAAGTTAGAGATGCAATGTCATTATGGGATGCACCATGAGATGGCCTAGGCTGGGACCTTGAGATGCACAAGCAGGCCAAAATTGTCAAGAGGCAAAAGGGGACCTGTGCCTAGATCCTCCTCTACTTTTCCCAACAGTACCAGCACCAGTCTTGGGAGCCACTGAGAGGACTAAGCAGGTCACTGCTCCAGTGCTGAACTCCATCATTCGAAGCAGCTCCAAGCCCACCAGCTGTCTCAGCTGCAGGCTCTGCCCTGCCCAACACCACAGCCCGGGGGGCTACAGTTGCCTTCCTGTCCACTGCCAGGTGGGCACCAGCCCCCTCTTGCTGTCTGCGCTGGACCCAGGCCCACCCCTCCAAGGAAGACAAGAGCAGGCACCACACCAGGATGGTGATAGCAAGAAGTCAGATTAATGGATGGCTGGAATGGGAAAGGGGGAGGGGCCAAAAGGGAGACAAACACACAAAGAGAGGAATGTTCATCACAAACGGTATATAGCTTGGGATTAGCTAAACCTAGTTGTATTTATGGTGGCACCTGCTGAGGCCTCAGCCCCGTTTGTGTGCCACCCCCTAGCTTTGTTCCAGCTCCTGGCCTCCCTCCTCCTCTCTTCCGCAGTCTGAATGGGTGAATACCTGCTTGGGCTACAGATAAGGCAAGTTTCAGCCTGGAGGCACAAATAGGAGGCAAGGTCAGAGGGCAGATGAACCTCAAAAAGTCCACTGATGCCTGCATGTCCCCATTTCACACACATGTAACTAACAGTCCACATTTCAGGCCCTGAGGGTACAGCCCAACTTCCCACCCTGGCACTGTCTGTAAACACAGTGCTGGCTGCCCCTTTCCACCCTGGGCACCGCCTCCTCAGCTAGTTCCGACGCCCACACTCACCTGGTCTTCTCTCCCGCACTGAGGATCAGCCATCTCAGCTCAAAAGAAGGATGGGGGTAGGTGACCCAAGATTCTCCTTCTCCCTTTCCCAAATATAGATGAGGGTACTCAAATAAATAAATAAATAAATAAATAAATAAATAAATAAATAAAACAAAGCTTTAATAAGAATCAAAAAGGATGAGATGTGATGATAAAGGGATGAATCCATAAAAGGATACAAGCACTGTAAACACGCACCCCACCTAGGAGCACCTAAATGTAAGAAGCAAACCTTGATGGACATAAAGGGAGAGATCAGCAGTAATACAGTCATAGTAGGAGATTTTAACACCCCATTGACACCACTGGATAGATCTTCCAGACAGAAAATCAACGAGGAAATAGCAGCCTTCAATGACAAATTCGACCAGATGGATTTAATTGATATTTTTAGAGCATTTCACCCTACAGCAGCAAAACATACATTTCAAGTGTCCATGGAACATTTTCCAGGTTAAACCACGTATTAGGGCACAAAACAAGTCTCAATAATTTTTAAAAAATATTAAAATCATATCAGGCACCTTCTCCAACTACAATGGTATTAACTAAAAAAATCAGTTATAAGAAAAACAAAAACACAAACCCATGGAGGTTACATAACACTTTACCGAACAATGAATGTGTTAACAATGAGATTAGGGAAGAAATCAAAAGGTACCTAGAACCCAGATGGGTGGTTCAGTTGGTTGGAGCATCATCCCTTACACCAAAAGGGTTGTGGGTTCGATTCCCAGGCAGGGCACATACCTATGTAGTGGGTTTGATCCCCAGTTGGGATGTGTACTGGAGGCAACAGATCGATGTTTCTCTCTCACATCAGTGTTTCCTCCCCCCATCTTCCTTTCTCTCTCAAATCAATAAACATATGCTCTGGTGAAGATTAGAAAAACAAGATACCTAGAGACAAATGACAAAAACACAAAAGCCCAAAATCTATGGGACACAACAAAAAAAAATTCTTAAGAGGGAAATTTATAGCAGTTTGGGCCTATAGCAAGAAACAAGAAAAATCTCAAATAAACAATCCAACCTTACACACAAAAATATAAAAAATGAACAAGAAACAAAAGGTAAAGTGAGTAGAAGAAAAGTAATAATAAAGACCAGAGTAGAAATAAACAAAATAGAGTATAAAAACAACAGCACAAAAGAGCAATGAAACCAAGAGCTGGTTCTTTGGAAAAATAGACAGTGATAAAGTTTTAAAAATAGTCATCAAGGAAAAAAGAAAGGACCCAAATAAATAAAATCAGAAATGAAGGAGAAGCAGTGACAACTGACACCACGGAAAGACAAAGGACTATAAATACTACAAACAATTATATGCCGACAAATTTGACAACCTGAAAGAAATGGGTAAATTTCTAGAAACATACAATCTTCCAAAACTGAATAAAGAAAAAGCAGAAAATGTAAACAGACCTGTTACAACCAATGAAATTAAAGCAATAATCACAAAACTCCCAACAAACAAAAGTCCTGTGCCAGATGTCTTTACAGGTGAATTTTACCAAAGATTCAAAGAATTAACACCTATTCTTCTCAAACTATTCCCAAAAATTCAGGAAGAGGGAAGGCTCCCAAGCTCATTGTATGAGGCCGCAATTACCCTGATTCCAAAACCAGACAAAGACATTACAAAAAAAAATTACAGTCAATATTCCTGATTAACATAGATGCAAACATCCTCAATAAAATATTAGCAACTGAACTCAGGTGGGATTAATTTATGGGACACGAGTTTGGTTCAATATCCACAAATCCATAAACATGATACATCACATAAACAAAAGGAAGGCCAAAAATCATATGATCATATCAATAGATTCAGAAAAGCATTGACAAAAAAGGGAACATACCTCAACATAATAAAGACCATATATGACAAACCCACAGCCAACATCATATTCAATGGGGAAATCTAAAAACACTTTCCTGAAGATCAAGAACAAGACAGGGGTGTCCACTTTCACCGCTTTTATTCAGGGTAGGATTGGAAATCGTAGTCGCAGCAGTTGGACAAGAAGAAGAAACAAAAGGCATCCAAAATGGAAAGAAAGAAAACTGTTATTATTTGCAGATGGCATGATACTACATATATAGAACCCTAAAGATTCCACCAAAACACTACTGGAATTTTTAAATGAATTCAGTAAGGTAGCAGGACACAAAATAAATATCCAGAAATTGGTTTCAATTCTATACACCAACAATGAACTATAAGAGAAATGAAGAAAACATTTCATTTACAATTGCACCAAAAAATATACCTAAGAATAAAGTTAATGAAGGAGGGAAAATAACTGTACTCAGATAATGATAGGACATTGAAGAAAAATTTAAAGAAGACACATATAAATGAAAGCATATACCATGCTCGCAAATAGGAAGAACTAACATCATTAAAATGTCCATACTACCCAAAGCAATCTAGAGATTCCATGCAATCCTTATCACAATACAAATGGCATTTTTCATGGAACTAGAACAAATAATTCTAAATTTTTATGGAACCACAAAAGACCCTGAATGGACATAGCAATCTTAAGAAAGAACAACAAAGTTGGAGGTACCATGTTACTTGATATCAAATTACAACACAAGGCTATAATAATCAAAACAGCATGGTACTGGAATGAAAATGGACACATAGATCAATGGAACAGAATAAAAAGCCCAGAAATAAACCCATGCCTGTATGGTCAATTAATATATGACAAAGGAGGCAAGAACATAGAATAGGGTAAAGGCAGTCTATTTAATTAATGGTGTTAGGAAAACTAGACAGATGCTGGCAAAAAATAAAACCAGACCACCTTCTTACATCATATACAAGAATAACTTCAAAATGTATTAAAGACTTAAATGTAAAACTCAAAACCACAAAACTCCTAGGAAAAAACATAGGCAGTAAACTCTCTGACATTGCTTTTAGTAATATTTTCTCTGATATATCTCATAAAGAAAGGGGGAAAAAGAAAAATATAAACAAATGAGACTACATGGACCTAAAATATTTTTGCACAACAAAGGAAACCAACTAAACAAAAAGACAGCCTACTGAATGGGAGAAAATATGCACCAAAGATACATCCAATAAGGGATTAATACCCAAAATTTATAAAGAACTCATACAGCTCAACACCAAAAAAAACCCCCAAATAATCCAATTTTAAAATGGGCAAAGGACCTGAAGAGACACTTCTCCAAAGAGGACATACAGATGGCCAATAAACATAAGCAAAGATGCTCAATGTCACTAATGATCAGAGAAGTGCAAATTAAAACCACAGTGAGATATCACCTCACACCTGTCAGAATGGCTGTCAATACATCAGCAAACAAGTAGTATTAGTGAGACTGCGGAGAAAAAGGAAAGCCCGTGCACTGCTGGTGGGAGTGCAAATTGGCGCAGCCACTGTGGAAAACAATATGAAGGTCCTTAAAAAATTAAAAATACAACTATCACCTATTGCCCCGCTGGTTTGGCTCAGTGGTTGAGTATCAATCCATGAACCAAGAGATCATGGTTTGATTCCCGGTCAGGGCATATGCCTGGGTTTTGGGCTTGATGCCTGGTAGGGGGCGTGCAGGAGACAGCCAGTCAATGACTCTCGCTCATCATTGATGTTTCTGTCTCTCTCTCCCTCTCCCTTCCTCTCTCTAAAATCAATAAAGATATATATATTTTTTTAAATGTAAAAAGAAACAGGTGAAATTAACTTTAAAAAAAACTAAAATTAAAATACAACTACCTTATGACCCAGCAATTCTACTTTTGGGTCTATATAGGAATAAATTCAAAACACTAATTCAAAAAGATATGTGCACCCCTATATTTATTGCATCATTTACAATAGCTAAGATACGGAAGCAACCCAAGTGCCCATCAGTAGATGAGTGGATAAAAAAGTAGTGGTACATGTATCCAGTGGAATATTACTCGGCCATAGAAAAGAATGGAATCTTACCATCTGTGACAGCGTGGATGGACCTACAGGGTATTATGCTCGGTGAAATAAGTCAGACAGAGAAAGACAAATGCCATATGGTTTTAGTTATATGTGGAATATAAAAACCAAAATAAACAAACAAGCAAAACAAAAACAGACACATAGATACAGAGAACAGACTGATCATTGCCAGATGGAAGGGGGCTGGGGACTGGGTGAGAAAGGTGAAGGGATCAACAAGTACAAATTGGTAGTTATAAAATAGTTATGGGGATGTAAAGTACAGCAGAGGGAATATAGTCAATGGTATTGTAATAACTGTATATGGGGCCAGGTGGGTAATAGAATTATCAGGGGGATCACTTTGTAAATTGTGTGGTGTCTAACCTCTATGTTGTACACCTGAAATTAATAGAACATAATATTAAATTAAATAAATAAATAATAAATAAATGCGATACAAGGTTAAGTGTAGGAAATTTGGAAATTATGAAAAGGTTATAAAGAAGAAAATAAAAATGTCTAAAAATTCCATCAAGAAGGAAGGAGGAGGAGAGTCACAAGCAGGGCAAGGGGCTCCTTGTCGCCAGCCCGGGGTGTCCACTGAAGCACAAACTCTTCCAGGAGCCGTAGGTCTTTGAGGGAAATCACAGACCCCAAAACTTCAAAGCTCGGTGGGTGCCAAAGAAAAGGAGCCAGAGAAAATGACAGAAATGGGTGCCATGTTGCTAATTCAGACCTGTAGTAAGAGACGCCACGGGAGCTGCCAATCTCCATACGGGTGGCAGGGGAGGGGGCATTTTTGAGTGTTTTAAGGTTGCTGGGGTGGCAGAAAGGGAGAAGATCCAGCTAAGGGGCAGGAAGATGCACAAGGTCAGCAACTGCTCTTCCTCTCACTGATATTTTAATATATGGCTTTTAACGTCTCCGCATAAAAACATCTTCAACATGTTCCGTGTGCGCCATCACATCCTACAAGTGACTCAGTGCCAGAGCCCAGGGAAGTGACCGGTAAAGGAGCGTTAGGCGGTCAGTGTGTGACCTGTGCACCCATCAAGGAGGAGTACTCGTGACCCTAGGGGGCCCTGCTTTGCTGGAAGGTGTATGGAAACTATGGGGACACTGCATTGGAGGAACAGATTTTTTCAAAGGCAAACATTTAGATCTGTTTAGAGAAAATATTCATTCCTCTATTTCTCAATTAGAAAAGTCTGTTCATATTGAATTGTGAAGTTGAAGGTCAGAAGCGGCTCGGCGGGAACGCCTCGCCTCTGGCCCGCAGCTCGAGCGAGTGAGCGTCTCCAGGCCTCATTTCCTTACCGCTCAGGAAGGAATGACAATGCCCAGATTTCAAGGCTGTTGGGATTTCAGAAGAGATCATTGGTAAATGTAAAAAGTGGTGGACATTTCTGGCTTCCACAGCACCGACCCAGTAGCTACAGGGACACCAGCCTTTAGGGATCATCACGCCCATCCACATCCTGGTCACCTCCGGGTTCCTGACTCAGGCCACCGTCTCCCAGTCTCTGCTGGCTTCTCTCCTTCTCACAACAGATGTGGTGCAGGGCCGCATGCTCTTCCTCTCAGACACACCCTCCGCACCCCTGCTGAGAGCCCCTGGCAGCCTCAGCCCCGCTGACTCAGGATGCTGGGGGCCGGCCACCACCATCTGCGGATGATGCCACGTCACTGGCACAGCAGCCCAAGGCTCAGATCACAGCTGCTCGGGCTGGCTTCTGCCATTCATCAGTGAAATGCTAATATCCTCATTGTCCAAAATGCCATCACAAGTCCTGGCCGGGTAGCTCGGCTGGTTGGAGCGACATCCCAATACACCAAGGTTGAGGGTTCTATCCTCAGTCAGGGCACTTAAAAAAGGGGGCCACATAAAGCATCCCTGAGCAAAGGGCCTAGCGGGATGGGAAAGTCTTCTCTTTGTGTGCAGAGTGACTTTTCAGACGTGGGGAAAGAAACCTAGGTGATGTAGGCATGACCAAGTCCATTCACGTCAAATCAAGCCCAAGTCTGGCCCCGTGGCTCACCAGAGCTGCTGGGTTACCTCCCTCTGTGGAAGCAGCAGTGTGAGTTCATCGACTCCCCTGCAGTGGCCCTTTAAGGGACACTTCCAAAAACAACCAAAGTAAGCAAGGCATCCAGAAGACTGTGGGCTCCCTGCCCCCGGCCCCCAGAGGACAGTCTCAAATGCATCTACTATTGCCTTACGCCCCCCTGGGTAGGCTATTTATTGTGCCCCCACTCAAATAGAGGTTCAATTAAAAATCTGGACTTGGCAGCAATAACCTGTTTTCTTGTCAGACACGTTGTAAATTGTAAAAAAAAGAAAAACTATTTTGGTGCGATTTACAACTTTGGAAATAAAAACACACTCATAGAGCGATGTGTCTGCTGCAGCACTAAGAAGTCTGGTCGCCTGGGCTCCTGGTCAGAGGCTGGAAAGTGGCCAGGAAAGGGGACGTGTTGGAGGAGGAATGTGAGCCGCAGTGACCACCAACAGCTCGCTGAGGGTAGAGAAACACGCTCGGCCTCCTTTGGGTGCTGTGTGCAGACGGAATGGATAACATATTTAAATATTTAGCACAGCTTCTGGAGTGTCGGATTTTAATAGGGGCAGAGGGGTTGGGTGAGGATGACATTAGTTGTAATAATACAAGACGCCGTCCTGGTAGTAACAATAGTGATTAAGCCCTGAACTGGAGTCAGGAAAACCTAGTTTCCACTCAAAGCTCCACCACGAATAATTCGCCCAATCGTCTTCCCAGAGTAGAAACAATAGAATGCTCATTCCTAGGAATCTAGAAATTCCTTGAAGCAGCCAGAGGTGCGCAGAGCTGAAGGGAAGAGTTCGATCCCAGGCCTGGGAGTAGAAAAAAGATAAACTGTGTAGTTACCATTCCCTCCCAAGTGTCCCTCCGAGCAACAGGCAGGAGAGTTCTGAAGGAGAAGGTGCTAAGATTTCCAGATATTAAATACAAATATGTAACAGAAATCGAAATTATGTGATACTAGGACAGGAATAGACAAAATTAAATGAAAAGTCCAGAAATAAATAAAAATACATTTGGAAATTTAGTACATGATAAAGGTGGCACTTTAAATCAATGAGGGGGAAAAAGATAGGTTATAAATAAATCATTCTTGGGAAAAATGGCTAGCATCTGGAAAAAAAAAAAAAGTAAATTTAGGTCTCTAACTTGTACCTTCTAATAAAAGTAAATTACAGGTGAGTAAAACTTTGAAATATATGAAATGAATACATAAAAGTATTAAAATAAAATGAGATATTTTTCTTAGAAAAACAAGGTTTTCCTAAAAATTTTATAGAAAACCCAGAAACCATTAAAAATTATTAATAAAATTGACTACCTCCCAAAAATGGAAAGACTAATGACAAAATATCAAAGCAAAACAAAAAAGCAGAAAAAGCCAAAAGAAAAATATCAAACTAAGAAAAATAAATTTGCAAGTCACACCACAAAGGGTTAATTTTTCCAATATATATAAAACATTCTTGCAGAGCCCTACAAAATATTTGCAGATATGTAAACAGATTTTCCACAGAATACAAAATAAAGATGCTCTGAAGCATACCAAAAAGAGTTTAGCTTTGTTTATAATAAGAATAAAATTACAAGATACAGTGAAACCTCGATATAAGGGACTAATTCCAGCAAGGGGGGGTCTGTCATATAATAAAGCAGGTTTTCCTAATGTGTATGTTAAAAAGTTGACAAATTAGTTAGTTTACCTGTTTTTATTTATGTAGACACGTTTATGTAATTAAAACTAAGTATGTACAGAAAGTTAAATTTCACAGAAAACTTTTCTATATGTATTACTGCAATTTTAAATTTAAACTGAACAGGTCTAGTAAGTGTGTGCATCCACCAGTCGCCTCCCTAAACAAATGCACGAGGCTGGGGAGGGGCTTAGCGCACATGGGAACATCGGCCCACACGCCTTAAAACGGCTGCAGAAAGTCACACCAGGCGAGGACAGAACCCGTCACAGAGCGCCGTGCGCTGTGATCACGCGCTGATCATTCTCCAAACACTGTTTACGAGCGGTGACTCTTGGATTTAAATACGTAGACTATAGTTGTAGATATGTAATATTTAGTTATGTTGGTGACATTACTACAGCGTTTTTTCCAACATATGGCCTATTCGTTAAAATTTGTTAAAAATAACAGTGAATTAATAACCAAAAATAACCTGTTAATTTAATTATATGCAAATACTGATTAAAAGCATTTTAAAATTAACAGGGTGTTAATTTTCCCATATTACATATGCACAGGAAATTTGTGCCGTTAAGCTGAGGTCTGGAAAATTGAGGGTTTGCTGTAATTTTTCACCTCATATTGGGCATTAAAAAGAATGGTAAGACTTTGAAGAAATATGGTTAAGTAATAAAATGAAAGATATATAGTTAAATATAAAAGTAATAACGGTTTATAGAATATTGCCATTTGTAGAGAAACACACATTTTTTTATGCTGGTAAATTTATAAAATATTCCTGAAAGTGGTGCCTGCGGCTGCCTATCAGACGCAGGAATAAATGGCCGGGCAAAGGAGAAGAAGACAGCATTTTTTTTACACCCTTTTATATCTTTGGAATAGGATATGGGCATATATCACCTATTAGAAAATGTAATAAAACGATATGTAAATCAGGGGGAGGGCGCTGAAGACAGAGCCCCCCCTCCGTCCACCTGCCTCGAGCCACCCCTTTCACCCCTCCAAAGGGTTTTCCTTCCGCATTTCGCCCCGCTCGTCCGGAGCGCTGCTCGCCCCACTCCCCGCCCTGGCCCTTGGCCCAGCTGCCTTCCACTCAGCCTTTAGCTCAGCCCGCAGGGCGCTCTTTGCGAACCCTCCCTGCCCTCTGGTCAGCTAAGCCGAAAGCCTCTGGCGCACACTGCAGTCACCCCCTCCTCCTCTTCTTCCCCTGGCTCTGCTCCCTCTACACTAAGCTCCAAGAGCAGAAACCTTCCAGACTGTGCGCCTGCCCTGAGTGGTTTAGGGTGCGCGCAGTCTGGTGGCCCAGCCCCCTTACCGGTGATGCAAATGAAGAAGTAGGCACGGCAGGGCCCCACGCCCCGCCTAAGTTCTTGCAGCTATTTGGTGGCATATCATGCACTGGAGACCTTCCTCCCTGGGCCCTGCATGCTCCTCTTTTCCCTGCACCACTCCAGGCACCCACATACTCTTTGATGGGTAGCCAAGTGCCAGCCTTTTCCCCCAGCACCAACTCGGCAGTGGAAGTGTGCCTCGGGACTCAGGTTTATCTTCCTTTTTTATTTATCTGTGCCTCTCCTTTTCTTCACAACACAGCTCGAAATTTCCCAGCTTTCCACCTGCCCTTCAGAAGGTCATTGTTGTGCTCTGGTCATTCAAAGTTCAGAGCAGTGCCACACGAGCAGAAAGAGCCCCAGGCCTGAATAGTGAGTCTGCGCTCTCGGGCTTGTTGGCTGGGCAGCACACACAGCCTGGTCTTTCCACCTGGCTGTTAGGAGAATCAAGTGTATAAGTGTCCTAGTCCGGCCAGCATGGCTCAGTGGTTGAGCATCGGCCTATGATCCAGGAGATCGGGGTTGATTCCCAGTCAGGGCACATGCCTGGGTTGTGGGCTTGATCCCCAGCGGGGTGTGCAGGAGGCAGCCGATCAGTGACTCTCTCTCGTCATTGATGTTTCTATCTCTCTCTCTCCCTCTCCCTTCCTCTCTCTGAAATCAATAAAGACATATTAAAAAAAAAAAAAGTGTCCTATGCCTTCTTGGACATGGCCTTTACTATGAACACTCACCCCTTAAGGAAAGCCTATTATCACCGAGGGCAAAGACTTTAGCCCCCATCTGAGTGTGGCCATCGATCACTCATCCTGACCTAGGTAGGCACGTTCTGAAAGCAGGAAGGGGCTCTGAAAGTGAGCGCAGGGGAAAGTAGTTTCAAATAACAAAAAACTGCAGAATTTTTTTTTTCCTTCTTAAGCCATTTTCTGGGCTCATATCTGACACAGAAAGCTTCTTGACGCAGTTGAGCCAGAAGACAAAGCACGGCCACAGAGCTTTCTTCACAGCTGTTCCACAGAGGAGCACAGCTGGCACCTGGGTTCACGTGGGTGATATCTGGAGGAAAACTGAAGCGTTCGGGAGAAAGGTGGCTTTATTACATTACAGGTTGCCAACACAACTGTATTTTCTATTTCCCACTCTACCACTAACCAGCTGTGTGATCTTGGGTAAGTCACACAACTCTCTGAGGCTCAGAGTTCTAACTCACAGGGACACTGAATAAAATAAGGGATGAAAAAGAGCTTTGATGGCCGGCTGCCTCTGAGTGTAAGTTAAGTCCTCTAGGCTTGCTTGTCCCACAATGCTGTTCCGCAGGCTCTGGTGACAGGAGAGCTGTGAGGCCAGCGCCTGTACTCACAGGAACTGGGATAGTCAGAGTCTCAAACAAGTCTCAGGAATGCAGAGCTTCTCACAGCCTTTAATAGGATAATATTCACTTTGAGTCTCCAAAACCAAAATGAAAGCTAAGTGCTGCAATGTTTCCCAGGATGTTCTGAAGAAGGTCACTACAGGAAACTGCCCTCAACCAAATTCCATTTGTGAGGCAAGACCCTCATCTCTCCATTTCCTGGGGTGGAAACTCAGCAGAGAGCCACATGGAGAGTCCTCAGCCACTGAATTGGTTGTCAGTGTGCCACCACCTCCAGTTCACCTCGGCCTCACTCCCTGCCCCCCCCTCCCTCCCCCTTCCCGGCCATGCTCCGGGCCGTAGGGCCTGACTCCTATGGACTGCATCATCCCGACTCCCTATGGTGGAAAACAGTGCAGGAGATTGGAGAGCAAAGAAGAGAGGGCTGGGCTATTTCTTCTCCTGATCCTTCCCTGTATGGGCGTCATGGTTCTGGAAGGAGCTGTATCCTTCCTTCTATGACAATTTCTTAACCCATGGACCCCACCAAGGGAGACATAAACAGAATTCCAGGGGTCTACAATCTTGGAAAGAAAAAAATATATATGCTGCAGTTTTCATTAACTCTAACTGAAATTTAGCACTTCTTTCAGTTATGAGTGTAGGCAACAAACCTTAGTAATATTAGTGAGTAATATTGTGTAGTAATATCAGTGCTGCGATTCTGCCACCAATCAAAATTAAATCTATTTTGTGGCTTATTACAGTTGCTGCAGAGATCTTCAAATATTTTATACTCATCACTACCTTCAGAATATGACATTATTAAATATGCTTAATTTCATTTAACATGTTAGTAAAGAGGTTTAAATGACAAATTTGGTTTTAAAAATAATAGCTTTATTTCAATATAATTTGTTTTCTTTGTAATTAGTTTTATTCTAAGAAGGGATTCATACGTTTTACAAAGCTGCCTAACATGTATATGTCACACACAAAAATGCATAGCAACCCTGCCTAAAGAATCTGAGTAGGCAGTTCTCCAAAGATGCACACATGGTCAATAAACACACTCATGTGCATACACACACACATGCACACATGTACACAAGCTTTTACATCATTAGTTATTACAAAAAAGCAAATTAAAACCACAACGAGATACCACTTTATGCTCAGTAGGATTGTTATAGGCCAAAAGTCAGATAACTGTTATCAAGGATGTGACGACATTGGAACCCTTTTACATTGCTAGTGAAAGTACAAAATAGTGCAGCTGTTTTGGGAAACAATCTAGTAGTTCCTCAAAAGATTAAATGTTGAGTTACCATAGGATCCAGAAAATCTGCTCCTACTTATACACCCAAGAGAAATTAAAATGTATGTCCACACAGGCTGCTGTACATGAATGTACATACAGCATTATTCTTCATAGCCAATAGGATGCCATTTGACAATACCAAGGAATGGAGTTGTGATCCACGCTCCAGCATGCATGAGACTGGGAACACTGTGCTGGGCGAAAGAAGCCTTTCAAAAGAACCACTCTAGGGACTTTAACACCCCACTGACTTCACTGGATAGATCTTCTAGAAAAAAAATCAACAAGGAAACAGTGATTCTAAATGACACACTAGATCAGATGAATTATATTGACATTTACAGAACATTTCACCCCAAAGCTGTAGAACAGGCATTCTCCTCAAGTGCACGTGGGCCATTCTCAAAGACAGACCGCATGTCAGGACACAAAACAAGTCTCTACAAGTTCAAGAAGATTGAAATTATATCAAGCATCTTCTAGGACATTTAGGCCATGGAATACTATGCAGCTGTAAAAAAGAAGGATCCCTTACTCTATGAGACAGCATGGATGGACCTGGAGAGTATTACGCTAAGGGAAATAAGCCAGGCAGAGAAGGACAAGTATCACATGACCTCACTCATATGTGGAATATAGTGAACATAATAAACTGATGAACAAAATAGATCCAGAGACATAGAAGCATGGAACAGACTGAAGGATCTCAGAGCAAAGGCGGGGGGGGGGGGGGGGGGATTAACATAAGAATTTATATGCATATGTGCATAACCCATGGACACAGACAGTAGTGGGGTGAAGGCCTGGGGAGGGGGTGTGGAGGGAGGGGAATCAATGGGGGGAAAAGGGGGTCATTTGTAATACTTTCAAAAATAAAGATAAGTTATTAAAAAATAAGAATAAAAACAAGTAAAAAAATAAAACTCAATTAGTGTATTTCCCCAGATTGAAAATAAAAGGCCAAGTCAAATGGACGTCTTTCTAATTTACCAAAAACAATGCTTTCCATACACGCATACAGTTTTTACTGGAAAAAGGAAGGAAAAAATCACCCTCCCAGATCAAACTCTGAGCATCTGTGTATTTCCTTTCAGTGTTTTCCTCTGCATGTTCGGTCGTCATCACAAACACATCCCCTTCCGTCCCGGCCTCGCTGCCCACTAGCTGGCGACACGCCTGTCCTGACCCAGCGAGTCCTCCGGGGAGTGAGGGGCTCACAGGGCAGCGGGGAGCTTCCTGGGGCTCCGGAGACCCCAGCATTGCCCCGGCCACCCAGCCGGGCAGCAGGCGCTGGGCCTGCAAGGCGCCCCTCCGGGCCCAGCCGCTTGCCCGCGCCCTCTCTGCGTTTCCCCAGCACTTCACAGCTCCAGGGAGGCGCCGGGAGCACGCGGGGCCGCGTCCCGCATCGAGTCTCTCCCTGTTCGGGCTGCACCGCGTGTTGTTTCACATTCTTTGCCTTGCGGATGGAGACCTGCATGACCCGACAGGAACAGTTTATAAAAGTCCCCATTAAATCTAGGGTCCTGTCTTTGTCAGGCCTCGTGCCCGTGGGACGACACCGGCTTTTACCGGAGCTCTACCGTAAACCTGAAGCTTAATGTTGTTTCCACTAGGCCAGTTTCTCCACAGTGTGTCTGCTAATTCTCCCATTTGTTCTTTGATAAAATCCAAACCCCCTACGAGGTGCTGTGAGGCTAGAAGGGGGTGATTTCCACTGCGTGCCTCCCGCAGAAGCAGGCACCAAAGACGGGGAGGCTGGGGCGGGAGCGGACAGGGAGACAAGGAGAGAAAAGAAAAAGACGAGAGGTGTCTGTTAGAGACACCCGGCGGCTGAAGGTGACTGCCTCGGGCTCCTGGGGCTCTGGAGCTCGGATTAAACATCAGCACTCATTTTTAAAACAACTAAATCAGGATTCAAAGAGATACCTGCACACTCGTGTTGGTAGCAGCATTTGTCATACTAGCCAGAGATGGAGTATCCACCCGCAGATGACAGGATAAACCAATGCGGTTTGTGCACGCAATGGAATATTACTGAGCCTTGAAAATGCGGGGAATTCTGACACGTGCTCCCATGTGGATGGACCTTGGGGACCTTACGCTAAGTGAGATAAGCCGGTCATAAAGGGACAAATGCTGCAGGACTGGATGACTATTTACGCGGGCACCTCGTATAGTTAGACTCGTGGAGACAGAGGGGAGAACGCTGGCTGCCGGGGGCCGGCAGGAGGGGAGTGAGGAGCTGGTGTTTAATGCGGGCGGTTCGGGCGGTGGCAACTGCCGCACTAGTGTGAATGTGCTTAACGCCCCTGAATTGCCCACTTAGAAACGGCTACGATGGTAAATTGCATGTTGTGTGTACTTTGGCACAATAAAGAATAGTGTTTAGAAACTAGCTTTGCAAAAAAGCCTAATTTCTTTTCTTTTTTTTTTTCCAAATCCTCACCCGGGGATGTTTTTTCCATTGCTTTTCAGAGAGAGTAGAAGGGGGAGAGAGAGAGAGAGAAACATCAATGTGAGAGAGAGAATCATCGATGTGTCTCCCTCACATCGATGGCTTTATTTCTCTGTCCCTTCCACTGTCGATTGGTTGCCTCCCGCACATGCCCCTGACCAGGGCGAGGGTTGGATCCTGCAACCGAGGTACCTGCCCTTGGCCAGAACTGAATCCAGAACCCTTCTGGGTCTGCGGGCCAACACTCTAACCACTGGGCAAACGAGCTAGGGCCTGATTTCTTAACTCAGGCTGTTGGGATCCAGTCTCTAGGTTAATTAGTCCACTATTTTCTAGCAGTCTTCATTTACACCAGTGGGGAAAGTTGTGGGAAAAAACAAGCAAGAACAACATGCCTGCTTCCCTCCCACCCTTCTTTGTTGAATACAATGTTCCTGGAATCCTTGGATTGAGGGTCTATAGAATTTACTTCCCATGGATGCTGAAGGCCGCGACTTTCCAGCATCACAACTGAACAGTCTTTGGTAACATGAAGAAAGGTTTACAGTTTTAATTCTAGGACCAAAGAAAAACTTGGAAAGCAGACTTCTAGTTCTATTCACAGTGTAATGAGAGTGCAACTGTGATGCAGAAGAGATGACTTGCTTGGGGCTCATTTTTATCTGATCTTTTAAACAAAAGAACAAACACACTATCATCTCGGCAAGGCACTGAGCCAGGGCTAAGTGACAATATGTAGTAGACCCTTTGTAAAGTCACTCTCCATGTTTTATACCTTAGAGCAAGCCAATTTAAAGACCTTAACTCATCCACAGCCTGAACAACTTTGCATTTCTGGTGACATCAGTAGTCATTCATTTATTTATTCAACAAATATTTGCAGAACACCTGCTACATAACCAGTACCGTCCTCATGGAGCTCAAACTTGCTCTCAGCTGAACCAATCCATTGGAATGTGCTGGTCTCTTTCTAACAGGGAGCCCCTCTCATTTTCAGAGGTAGGTGGGGTCAGAAATGATAATTTGGAGAGTTGGCAATTCAAACTCTAGAGATCAAATCCTTATCAATTACAGACTCAGCCTCAGCCCCACCGCCTCCTTTCTTTCACTAACCAGCTGACGATTCTGCAACCATCTCAAGTCAATGGACAGTCACAATCTAGCTGCCTTGCAGGACCATGTTGGTTGTTTCACTCATATGATTATTGCTATTGTTGATAGTGCTATTACTGTGGTCATTATTGACACTTGCATAGTGCTTGCTATGTGATCTGTTTATCACATACACACGCACATGTTTAAGAGTAGTAGGTACTAATATTATTAATATTATTCTCAATCAGTAGGTGAGAAAACTGAGTCACAAAAAAGTTACCTACCTCAAATCACACAGCTAATAAGTGGCAGGGCTAGGATTTGGACTCAGGAGGTTTGGTTCTAGAATTCATGCTCTAAACCAAAGCTACACAAAGCAGCTAGATTTCAAAGTATTTTCCACGCTCTGTGAGAAGGTGTGTGCGCCAGAATCTAAGTCAGTGCTGTGCTCCTTCATGAACAAAGTCTTGCTATGAAAACATGCCAGCTGAGCAAACAGTGCGGTGTTTCCTGGCAGACTGACATTCTGCCACGAGCTCCAAATCTCCTTGGGAACCAGCAGCAAATGGGTTCTAGACCCACTAGCCGGCAGAACACACTTTCAGTAGCCCCGCTAAACCACTCTGCGTGCAGCCTCTCATATGAGACACAACATCCACATTTCTTCTCTATGACTAGGACTGTGAACCAGAGGTGTTAGGAGAAGTTAGTGCAGGTGAAGCACTACCAAAAGGTACCCCCATTACAAAGGAAATCTTAAAGGCATGGAAAGATTTCCAAGCCCCGACCTAACCATCCAAGAAGCATTTGATATTTGTAAGGTAGAGAAGCCACCATGGAAACAAATCCTTTCCAGACGATTGTACAAAAAGGCACCCTCCAGAGTGACAGCTGGAGCCCTTTGTAGTTTGGCTTAGCTTTGAACCCACTCTAGGATGCAAAATAAGCCAATTATGGTTACTCGCTCAGAAAGAGATAAGACTTCAGATTTGTCTTTTCTCTTATATGGATGACCTGCAGCTATGGCCAGAGAGAGTGCTCAGTTACAAAGCACACTTGAAATAGAATCCCATTTCAGGCCTTCATTAGCATGGAATCTGGACTGGAAACGTGCGACTTCATGTGCCAAGTGTGGAAAGGTAAATAACTGCAAACACATGCAGCTCTTTGATGCAACTGAAAATGGGGAACAAGGGTTTCCAGTGGCTTTTAAAGTCACGAACTGCAACAAGTTCTCTAGGGAAGCACCAAAAACCCCAGTAAGTCATCATGAACTTTTGCAAAGAACTGGGCATAGTCTGAAGATTTGACTCCCCCCGAATATGTGCTGAAAGAGTGCAGTTATGGTGAAATGTGGGCTCTGAGAGGATTCCTGGTGCTGTGGCTCACAGATCTGTAAGCAACGCAACACTCATCCCCTGTGCTTCAGTTTATTTCCGTCAGGCAGTGATACTCTCCTAATAAGGATCTTATGAGGATTAACTAAAATGCTAGCATAATACCCGGTCCACAGTAAGCACTCATTTAGGACTGACCCTTATCATCAACGCATAGATCACCCTATTTTAGCTCTTACACCTTAAATTTGGAAAAGTGTGCATCTTTCAGAAGCCTCTGTCCCTTTGTCTTGTAAAATAGTAGTAGCGATGTCCTCCATCCCCCGCTTCACATTAAGTTGTTATTAAATGAGACAGTACATGTAAAGTTTATTATAATACCACAGCTGGTATTTGAGAAAATGGTAAGTGGTAGCTGCTATAACCATTACAACCTCCATTGCCTCCACCCCCACTATTAGTACCACCATCACCTTCACCTCCACTATTAGTGTCACCTCCACTATCAGCACCACCATCACCTCCACCTCCACCAGCACCACACCATCACTACCACCTCCACTATCAGCACCACCATCACCATCACCACCTCCACTATCAGCACTACCATCCACCTCCACCAGCACCACACCATCACTACCACCTCCACTGTCAGCACCACCATCACCATCACTTCCACTGTCAGCACCACCACCATCACCACCTCCACTGTCAGCACCACCATCACCTCCACCTCCACCAGCACTACACCATCACTACCACCTCCACTGTCAGCACCACCACCATCACCACCTCCACTGTCAGCACCACCATCACCTCCACCTCCACCAGCACTACACCATCACAACCACCTCCACTGTCAGCACCACCACCATCACCACCTCCACTGTCAGCACCACCATCACCTCCACCTCCACCAGCACTACACCATCACCACCACCTCCACTGTCAGCACCACCACCATCACCACCTCCACTGTCAGCACCACCATCACCTCCACCTCCACCAGCACTACACCATCACGACCACCTCCACTGTCAGCACCACCACCATCACCAGTACCTCCACCATCCCCACCACCCCATCACTACCACCACCATCATCACCACCAACACCAGCACCATCTCCACTATCAGCACCACCATCACTACCACCACCATCACCACCACCTCCACTATCAGCACCACCATCACTACCACCACCATCACCACCACCTCCACTATCAGCACCACCATCATGACCATCTCCACTGTCAGCACCACCATCACTACCACCACCATCATGACCACCTCCAATGTCAGCACCACCATCATGACCACCTCCACTATCAGCACCACCATCACCATCACTACCACCTCAACTATCAGGACCACCATCACCACCACCTCCACCAGCACCACCAGCACCACCACCTCCAATATCAGCACCACCATCACGATCACCTCCACTATCAGCATGACCATCATCACCACCACCTCTACCATCTCCACCACCTCTACCACCATCAGCACAACCACCATCTCCACCACTTCCACCACCTCTACCTCTTCACCAGCACACAGCTACACCCTTGTTATATTGCTTTTGTTACAAAGCCAAATACCTGCCATTTGCACAGCCCCTGTTCTCGTAATAGCAGAAGCTATTATGGGAGATACACAGAAGCCTCCTCCAACCCCTTTCAGGATCACACTTTCTCGAGAAGATTTGAGATAAGGATTCCTGTCCCACATCCACTGCGGAGACCTGCGCTGCGCCTGCGCCTGCAGCGGGCTGTCGGCTGCGCTGACCAGCACAGGCCACTCTGTGTGCTCCCCGAGGCTGCGCGTATCGTCTCTGCTTTTCACTGCGAACGCCGGTCCCTGGCACCTGGTTTCCCAGCGCAGCACAATACATTAGGAAAAGCACGGCTTAACGCCGGGCCGGGTTCAAATCCCGACCTTGGCTCTAGCTATATGACTTCAGGCAAGTCAGTTTACCTTCCTGACTTTCAGCATAATCGTCAGTGAACATATGGCTCACAATGTTTATTTCAGGAGGTAGGAGTCATGAGTAATAAATGAGATCGTGAATGTAAAGCACTCAGGACTCTAGCACAAAGTAGCTGCTGCATAAATGTGAGTTTCTCTCTTTCCCATTGTCTAACACTTGCCCAGTCCATAAAGCCACACTTCTCAAGCTTTAGGAAGCATCAGATCACCGGGAGATTTTCTTAAAACCTGGCTTTCTGAGTCCCACTCACAGTTTCTGGGCATCTGCATCGCTAACAAGTGACAGCACCTTGAGAGGCACTGCTACGAGGATCAGCATAAGAACTTCATAACTGAGGGTTGAAGACAAAACACTGGACACATCAATGCATTTTGCCTTTTTAAAAAAACAAAAACAAAAACAAACAGCATTCAGCCTGCTTGTTTTTTAAGAAGAAAGGGTAACAACACATCTCAGTAAATGGCACAGATACAAAGAATGCATGAACATGTCGTCTCACACCGTGGCACACGGGCCACCACAGCCTTTGTCACTCTCGGGCACACCAGCGGCCTGCACGCTCTCCCCCCAAAGGCCAGCACCTGATCCCTTTGCCCACTTTGCCTTTGAATCCAGAGATCTGGGAGCACCTGGAAACTTCTATATTCCGGGCTTAAGCCCTTGACCAGCAACTGAGTGTGCACTAAACAAATCCTCCAGCTTCCCGCCTCTGCTGGGCACGGCCCCTGCTGGGCATGGCCTTCAGCTGTGAGCCACCTGCGCCCTGCAGGCACTGAGCCAACGCTGCCCCCTGGGATGTGGCTTCATGTCGCCCTCCTTCCCTCGGCGCTCACATTTCCCTAGTTCCCCACGAGATTTGCCTCATAAGGCTTTCAAATTACTTCACACCCATCTTCAGTTCCAGCTCTGCTCTGGGGAATCCAGTCTAAGACACAGGCTATGACTGAGTAAGGGAAAGACACGAATCAGAAGAGGGAAGAAAGAGATCCCAAAGCGAACCTGAGGCACCGGAGCAGGACGCAGAGACAGGCTGAGGGCCGAGACGGGAGCAGAGTGGCCCCTGGGGGGGAGGCGGGTGAGGGGGGCAGGTGAGGGAGGGAGGGTGAGGGAGGGTGAGGGAGGCGGGTGAGGGAGGGTGAGGGAGGGTGAGGGAGGCGGGTGAGGGAGGGTGAGGGAGGGTGAGGGAGAGTGAGGGAGGGTGAGGGAGGGTGAGGGAGGCAGGGTGAGGGAGGGAGGGTGAGGGAGGGTGAGGGGGGCAGGTGAGGGAGGGAGGGGGAGGGGGGAGGGGGAGGGAGGGAGGGGGAGGGAGGGGGAGGGGGGCAGGTGAGGGAGGGAGGGTGAGGGAGGGTGAGGGGGAGGGTGAGGGAGGGAGGGTGAGGGAGGGTGAGGGGGGCAGGTGAGGGAGGGAGGGTGAGGGGGGAGGGTGAGGGAGGGTGAGGGAGGGTGAGGGAGAGTGAGGGAGGGTGAGGGAGGCAGGGTGAGGGAGGGTGAGGGAGGCAGGGTGAGGGAGGGAAGGTGAGGGAGGGTGAGGGGGGCAGGTGAGGGAGGGAGGGTGAGGGGGGAGGGTGAGGGAGGGTGAGGGAGAGTGAGGGAGGGTGAGGGAGGCAGGGTGAGGGAGGGAGGGTGAGGGAGGGTGAGGGAGGGTGAGGGAGAGTGAGGGAGGGTGAGGGAGGCAGGGTGAGGGAGGGAGGGTGAGGGAGGGAGGCGGGTGAGGGAGGGAGGTGGGTGAGGGCAGTGGCCGGGCCGCTCTGTCTGAGAGGAGGGAGAGCTGGAGGTCTCTGGTCGAACCTTCCCACCCGCCTGGCCACAGGCCTGACAGCCGTTATTATGTTTTTTGATATATTAATGAGCCACTTCTCACGTGTCCTCAAACAAGTCTGATTCGTAAGCCTCTAGAGACATGGTGTGAGCAGCGGGCCAGGGAGCCCATTCTCTCGGCAACGCCTCCCCGGGCAGAGAGCCTTGTTCACCTGCCCTAATGAAGCGTCTCGAAGGCCTACTCCTGCCCACTCTGAGAGCCCACAGGGGTTCCCTGGAGACAGCTAGAGACATCCGAGGGGGCTGGCTTGCCTCTCCCTCAGACCCAGGCAAGCAGCATTGGGCACCACAGTCCTTGTTCTGCCAGGGATTACGAATAGCCCTCGAGAGACCCTGGGAGCCTCTTTCCCACTGCTTCCCACACAGTCGATTCCAGCTCACATTTAGCCCTAAGGGTCCTCATTTACTAAAACCAGGGGCTTGCAGATCTGTGGGCACCAAGGTCCAAATGGCACTTTCGCGTGACCCAGGAAAGAGCAGGCCCAGGGGTCTATGTGTTCCAAGCCTTCGTGGTAGGAGCTGCAGGTGAAGGTGGTTTGGGGCCTCAGCACCTAAGTGATCCGTAAAATCCTCCACGCGTTTCAGTGGTGCCCAAAGGGCACAAAGGAAAGAGAGTGGGCTTTGGGACTGGTCACTCCAGGACTTTAAGTCGCATGCCAGCCAGTCTGGCCTCCGGAAGTGAGGCATTCTCTCTCTCACAGCCGCTCCCGTTCTCTACTGAAGTTGCTGCTTTTGGTTTCTCCCCATTGGGCGATCGCACCTGTCCTCATCACTGCTGCTGAGTCCCGGCGCCCAGCACCATGCCTCGGGCAACATCAGGACTCAAAAGTGGCATGTGGGAGGGAGGGATGGATGGATGGATGGATGGATGGATGGATGGATGGATGGATGGATGGATGATGGTTCTGTCACTGACAAGCTACGTGACCTGGGCAAGTTTTCCTGTCTGTAACATAAAATAAAAATACCTGCCTTAAAGGTCTGCCGTGGACATCGAAATTTAAAAAGACATACGCCCAACAGGGCGTGGCTCAGCGGTTGAGTATTGACCTAGGATCCAGGTGATCGGGGTTCGATTCCCAGTCAGGGCACATGCCCGGGTTGCGGGCTCGATTAATGACTCTCTCATCATTGATGCTTCCATCTCTCTCTCTCCCTCTCCTTTCCTCTCTCTGAAATCAATAAAAATATATTTTAAAAAAATAAATAAAAAGATATATACAAGTATTGGTCTGTAGTCTCTGGTACTTGATTGCTAGGTGCTCAACAGTTTTCTCTTGTTCTGCCCACTTTTTAGACTCTCCTGTTTAACATGGCACTGCTCAAGTGCGCCTGAGAGATGCTGTCTGAGAAGCCTGGAATCCTTCTCCAATAAAACGGAGCAGAAGAAACTGAACATTTCGCTGCAGTTGCAGTAACAATCAAGCAGCACACGCATCGGCGTGAGAAGCCCACCCACACACCTCCTCCCAGAGGCGCCGACTTTTCCAGGCCCCCAGCGGTGAGACCTCGCCTGCTCCTTCAAGAACTGCTAAGTCAAAGGCAAGGTGAAAGTCACTGTCCTTAGTGGTAGAAGAAAACCTACCTGTACTGACATTCTTACAGGGAAAAACAATATTAAAATATTCCCTGAAATGTTTCCATGCCTTTAATAAAAGGAAGAAACTTTATTACCATATTTATTGCCAAAGCAAATACCCTTTTAATCTATTGCTTCAGTCATTTCTGATTTTCAACAATTCACATCCCCCCATGAAATCTAATTTCCATAAGTGCTTCACAGAATTCAAAGAGGACAGATCTTTGAATCTTCCTAACATTATTAATAAATGCTAAGAGGGTGTAACCCAAAATTAATGGGAAAATTTAATAATCTTCCTATTGGAATTTCTTTTCCATTTAGTTCCCAGGGGGAGAATGTTGGTGCATACTTTCTGTAGACAATATTGTTTAATGGAAACTTTGAAAAAACTAGAATTAGTCCTTTGGTGAGCAGGGATCTTTAATTTAATTTGTTTTTACTGCCAGAACAAGGGGAGTTGCTCACAGCGTATTGCACCAGCAGGAGCCTGTAGAATTCAGTTTTGTCCTGATCACCAGGGTAATGGCTTCTCCGAGGCCTGGTGTTGGGAGAACAGCATGGTTTGGTTATGATGGGAATTGTAAATGTCATTAATAAAGTCCTAAAGGAGCAATTGCACTGCAGAGGGGCCTTATAAACACAGGAGGCCAAATCTCTTCACATACTTGAGAGAAGGGGGGGCAGCTGTAATGTGTTGGGGGAGGAGAGGAATGAGGGGAGAGGGGGAAGTGGAAGCCTTGCTTTTATTTGGATTTTTCCTCTTAAAGCCTGTCTCTGGTTTAAAACACAAAATAAAAACCCTTTGTTGCCGACTTGGTTGGCTTTCCTGATGGGGACTCTGCCGCTCCCAGCTCTGCGCACCGGACTAGAGAGACCACAGGAAGGTGCCCTGCGGAAGGGAAGGAGCCTCTCCTAGGTGTGCAGAGGAGTGGAAGGTGGAGACCTGCGCGGACACACACGGGCGCCGATGTTCACAGGAGCATTCACAGCTGAAACATGGAAGCAACTCGAGTGTCCGTCACCAGATGAATGGATAATCAAATGTAGTGAGTGTATCCATAGGATGGAATATTACTCAGCCATAAAAGGGAATGAAGCTCTGACACAGGTTACCAAGTGGATGGACCTGGAAGACACTGTGCTAAGCGAACTTGCCAGACAGGAAGGACCAGGTATTAAGTGATTCCGTTTACATGAGATACACAGAGTGGCGAATCCATAGAAATAGAAAGTAGAATGGAGGTTACCAGGCACTGGAGGGAGGGGACAGGGGAGTTACCCCTTGATGAATACAGGGTTTCCGTTTGAGGTACTGAAAACATTTTTGGAAAGATGCAGTGGTAATGTTGCACAACTTTGTGAATATAACTAATACCACTGAACCTGCGCACTTAAAAATGGTTAAAATGGTCAAATTGGTGTTCTGTATCGCTTTTTTAAAAAGTGGACTTTAGGAATCTTTCTTCCTCTTTTCCTTCATTCCCTCCCATCCCCACCCAGTGTCTCGCCTCCTCTCACATGTGCCTCTCTGTTCCCCAAACCATCATGAAGCGGGGCAAGGCGAGTGGAAGTGCCAGGCCCGCAGGAGGCGCGCGATGGAATGGGTGTTCCCTCCCCTCGTGGCTCTGCGAAGGAGACTGACGACATAAATTTGGTATCACTCCCTTCTTTTATTTCATTGATTTCATTTTTTTCATTTAAAAAAAGGGGGGGGGGTTAAAATTATTTTTAATGAAAGAGAGCCTGTTTCGCTCAGAACACATATTTTGGCCTACCCTGAGATACATTAACTGTGCACTCAGAAAATGAATTTATTTAGAGTTCAGTTAATAAGAAGTAGCAGAAACAAAAAAGAATCAACTCATTCCACCCGCAACCCCACCACACACACACCAGCCCCAAAGGCCTGATGACCAACGTCACTGCAGAGGCCGAGAGACTGAGACCCGACCACCTGATGCACAAACACAACTTTCTGTATCTCTTCAACCTGAGGAGCTGAGGTGAAACATTCACAAGGAAAACCAGGGTCTGCCTCACACTCGTAAAAAGCAGAGTCAGGTAAGTGTCACCCCTGAGAGAATGAAGGCCCAGGTGCCCTGAGGATTTTGATTTCAAGACTCAGAGCTGAGGAAAACTTTTTCCCCAATTAAAGAAGATTCTGATAAAATTTATGCGTACAATTAGAACTAGAAAGGTACCAAGTTGTCTGTAGCTAGATGCTTTTTGTTTGTTTGTTTATTTTTGTTTAAAATATTACAGATGTCCCTTTTTCTCCCGAATGACCCATCCCATCTCCCTCCCCAGTCCCTCTCCCCACCATTGTCCGTGTCTTTGGGTTGTGCATATATGCATATAAATTCTTTGGTTACTCTCTCCCCCTCCACCCACCCACCCTCCTCCATCCTTCTGACATTCGTCAGTCTCATCTATGCTTCCATGTCATTGAATCTATTCTGTTCATCAGTTTATTAAGTTCTTTATATTCCATGTATAAGTAAGATCATGTGATGTTTGTCTTTCTCTACCTGGCTTATTTCACTTAGCATAACACTCTCCAGGTCCATCCACACTGTCCCAAAGGGTACAAGATTCCTCTTTACAGCTGCGTGGTATTCCATGGTGTGAATGTCCCACAGCTTTTTATCCACTCATCTACTGAGGGGCACCTGGGCTGTTTCCAGATCTTAGCTATTGTAAACTGTGCTGCTGTGAACATAGGGGTGCATATACTCTTTCTGATTAGTGTTTCAGGATTCTTAGGATATATTCCCAGAAGTGGGGTCACTGGGTCAAAAGGCAGCTCCATTTTTAATTTTTTGAGGAACCTCCACACTGTTTTCCATGGTGGCTGCCCCAGTCTGCATTCCCACCAGCAGTGTACCAGGGCTCCCCTTTCCCCACACCCTCCCCAGCACATGTCGTTTGTTGATTTGTAGATGGAACCATTCTGACATGTGTGAAGTGATACCTCATTGTGGCTTTAATTTGCATCTCTCTGATGATTAGAGACATTGAGCATTTTCTCATATGTCTCCTGGCCATCCGTATGTCCTCTTTGGAGAAGTGTCTGTTCAGGTCCTTTGCCCATTTCTTAATTGGGTTGTTTGTCTTCCTCCTGCTGAGTAGTATGAGTTCTTTGTACACTTTGGAAATTGGCCCCTTATCAGATGCATCCTTGGCAAATATGTTTTCCCAGACCCTGGGGTTCCTTTGTGTTTTGAGGCTGTTTTCTTTTGCTGTGCAGAAGCTTTTTAGTTTGATGTAGTCCCATATGTTTATTTTTCTTTTGTTTCTCTTGCCCTAGGAGATGGATCAGTGAAAAGTCCACTACGTGGGATGCCTGTGACTTTACTGCCTATGTTTTCTTCCAGGATTTTTATGGTTTAGTGACTTACATTTAAGTCTTTTATCCATTTTGAGTTTATTTTTGTGTATGGTGAAAGTTGGTGGTCGAGTTTCATTCTTTTGCATGTATCTGTCCAATTTTCCCAGCACCACTTATTGAAGAGACTGTCTTTACTCCATTGGATGCTCTTGCCTCCTTTGTCAAATATGAACTGACCATATGGCGTGGGTCTATTTCTGGGGCCTCTGTTCTGTTCCATTGATCTATATGCCTGTTGTTGTACCAGTACCAGGCCGTTTGGATTACAGTGGCTTTGTAATACAGTTTGATGTCCGGTAAAGGGATCCCTCCCACTCTGCTCTTTTTTCTCAAGATGGCTGCAGTTATTTGGGGTCTTTTTTGGTTCCATATAAATTTTCGAAATATTTGTTCTAGGTCTGTGAAATATGCTGTTGGTATTTTAATAGGAATTGCATTGAATTTATAAATTCCTTTGGGTAGTATGGACATTTTCATGGTGTTAATTCTTTCAATGCATGAGCATGGTATATTCTTCCACTTATTTATATCTTCCTCTATTTCTTTTTTCAGTGTCCCATAGTTTTCCGAGTACAGGTCTTTTATATCCTTGGCTAAGTTTATTCCTAGGTATCTTAATTTTTAGTTGCAATGGTAAATAGTATTTTTTTTTTTAGTTTCTTTCTCTGAAAGTTCATTGTTGGTGTATAAGAATGCCATTGATTTCCAGATATTGATTTTGTATCCAGCTACCTTGCCAAATTCATTTATCAAATCTAGTAGTATTTTGATGGAGTCTTTAGGGTTTTCTATGTACAATATCACATCATCTGCAAATAATGACAGTTTTACTTCCTCCTTTCCAATTTGGGTACCTTTTATGTTTTCTTCTTGTCTGATGGCTGTGGGAAGGACTTCAGTACTATGTTGAATAAGAGGGTGAAAGTGGACATCCCTGTCTTGTTCCTGATTTTAAGGGAAATGGTTTTAGTTTTTACCCATTGAGTATGATGTTGACTGTAGGTCTGTCATATATGGCCTTTATTATGCTGAGGTATGATCCCTCTATTCCCACTTTGCTGAGTTTTTATCAGAAATGGGTGCTGGGTTTTGTCAAGTGCTTTTTCTGCATCTATTGATATAATCATATGATTTTTGTCCTTTGTTTTGTTTATGTGATGTATCACATTTATTGATTTGCAGATATTGTACCAGCCTTGCATCCCCAGAATAAATCCCACTTGGTCATGGTGTATGATCTTTTTAATGTATTACTGGATCCGGTTTGCTAGTATTTTAGTGAGGATTTTAGCAGCTAGATACTTTTTTAATAGTTTACTCTCAATTTCTTTTTTATCTTACAAGAAGGAAATAATCCGAAAATACAGGTTTAATTTGTTATTTCTATCCGTCTCTACCTTCTGCTCCCCCAAATTCAAAGTAGGTAATAACATAATTTGGCTGGAGGGGTTGACTCTGGAGATTTTTGCTTTTGTTTTCTTTATTTCCCAAATTTGGCACGGCTATTTTCTTCCACAATGAGAACATTTTACTATAATATATACTGCTATTTAATATTGCTAAGATTAGCTGTTTTTACAAAAGGTTCTATTTTCAATTGTAGACTTTCAGTGAAAAGTTCAGCTCTGATTGCTCTCTCCGATCCTCATGCAATGCTTGTTATTTAACACTGGCAAGGAGCCTGGCTCTATCCGACACTGATGGTGGTTTGTGACTAAATCTCATGGAAATTAACCAAGAGTTTCTTAGGCAATGAGTGTACAAGAATGTGCCCATAAAATAATGACAGCAAGCATATATAGCGCTATTTTTACAGGACTGGCTTAAGACTTTAGGAGAACCTAAACACTTCAAAAGATTATGCTACCTTATCACGTCGTGATTCAAAATACAATAGGAACAACAGCAAGCTGCCATTAATACTGAAGCCGCCTGTCTGCACTGCCTGGGCCTTCCTGGGATTGAGTGGCACACTTTGGAAGCCAAGTCCACGCTTGGGCCACCCAGGGACGCAGCATGAAGACACCACCAAAGCCTACGCTGAATGAAATCACTAACCCAGAGTGGTCGACCCTGGATTTTCAATCATCTCACTTCCTAACTAGATGGGCCCTTTTAGTGGAACTGTCTCATCAATTCAAGCACCCGGTCAATTAAATCTAACAATCAGTTTAACTGATTCCCCTCCCCCTCCCCACCCCCAGTGAACAGACCAAACATCGAAGGCATGGAATTCACAGATTGTTTTCACATCACGTACACGGGGCCTTAACGATGAAACTGGCCCCGCGCCGCTGCTGAGCTCATCGACTGTACAGAAATCACGCCCCGATACCTGGTCCCTCCACCTTCTCTCAAAATAAATAAAATTGCTAGCTAAAAATAATTGGCCGGTGGCCCAACAGAACCTTGGCCTGAGGCTCTGAGGACAACAGACTCAGCCTCTGAAAGGCCTCAGCACAAATTCCGCCAAACTGCACTTTAGACGAGAGACACCTGCGCGGGAGCTGGCAGCCCGCTGTACGCAGGTGCGTGGGTGTCCGAGTTGGGCAATGTGGCCACACAGGCCAGGAAGCTCACAGCACTCTCCAGTGTGAACACTCCGTCCCGTTTTCCCATGAGCAGACTCGGGGTCCTCATTTTTTACTCCAAACTACTGTCACCTCAGTTCGGAAAGGCTCCAAGTCTTCAGTGCGGTTCCCAGGCCCCTCCTGGCCACATACAAGATCCCAGGAGCCTGTTAAAGAGTCCTGATGGGGCTTGGTCATGAACTGCTGCTGTGTGCAGATTGTTACAATGTCTACAGTTGGCAAGTTGGCAAAATCTATTAAAATCGCAAACACACCTACCCTTTGTCCAGAAAGTCCACTTCCCAGAATTTGTCTCACAGAAACACGTACTCTCAGATTTATGGAAAAACCTGACTGCAGGAAGAGTCATTGCAGCTTTGGCTCTAAGAGCAGAGGGTTGGAAACTCCCTACATGTCCATCAATGGGTGACTCGTAAAATATATTATTGTAAAACTATACAGTGGAATAATGTTCAGCCTAACAAACGAGGAAAGTCCGTGTGCAGAGATATGGAGCAATCTTCCAAATGTAATATGACATTTTGACTATATATCTAGCATGCTTTCATGTATTTTAAATGTATACTTTTAAAGAAAAATATTATCTATGCATTTGCTTTTTAATGTTTTTTCATGCATAATGTAGCTTGCTTTTAGCTGAAAAAAATTATTTTCTTTCTTACTAAAAATCTAACATTTTGTGATGGTATGCGATAACCCTGCTTACTCTATGAAAATATTAGCACCTGTTTTATCTATTTATGTATTTAGTTAGCTGAAATATCAGGCAACAGCTCGTTTGCTGGGAAAATGCCCTCGTGTCCGGAATAGACGTTTGATAATCTGAAGAGTAAGAGGTTCGGGGGTAACTTTGGAAATGCTTCTCTGGAATTTGACAAAATTTCCTGTATTTCTGTCTCTTCTAAATGTCTATGCACAGCCTAGTACCCTAGTGGAGACTTCCTTTAAGAACACAGATATTTGCTTTACACAAATACGTAATGTCTGAAAGTATTTTATTCATTCAACAAATTGTTATTAAGATACTGGTGCTGCCAGATGCTCGGGAAACAGCAGCCAACAAGGTCCTGCAGCCCTGGGACAGAGAGTCGATGAGCACAAATGACAGCCCCAGCGCAGCGCTGCGGAGGGGAACGCAAGGCACTCGGCTTCTTTCTGCCGCAAAAAGTGCAACAAGGAGAGAAGGACCTGAGGGCATTTTTCCCACTAAACCACTGGCCCTTCAATGGCACTGAAGTAAACCACACTGAGCATCCGTCATGGCTGATGAATTCGGGGGGCGGGGGGCTAGGCTTTCAGCAGAATGAAATATTCCAGTGGACTGATGAGTCAGTTCTGTTCATGATCAAGTTGGAAGTGGACAGTGGTGATCAGTGGTCCAGAACACACATTTAGAGATTAATGAAATGAACAAAAATCTGGAAATAAATATTCTTTGGGATTTAAAAACATAGTAAGCCTGACAGCCAGGGATGCGGCAAGAATGACACTAGGAACGAGCAGAGGCCTCTGCCTAGAACTGGACGCCTGGGGACTGAAGCAGAAGGAGTGTTATAAAGTACAGTGAGCCCCCAGTGTGGCTGCTGGTAAAAAAATTTTAAAAAACTGGGGAAGGAGAGTTAGTGTCACGCCTGAGGGTGCTGTCCTAGTGGTCAAAGGTGGAGACTATATAAAGGTGATTGCTTAGCCCATATTATTATTACACGCAACAGTCTCAGATCAGCAATACCATACTGCACCACCAAGGTTAACTTCTGAGAACTGTTTAACATTTTTTTTGCATACGTGTCCCCATTTCCCCTTATTTTAGCGTTGCTTCGCCCCTGCATTGTCAGATCGCATGGCCGTCGTCTGGTCCCCTTGCTAACACTCACTGCATCTTTGCTCTACAGTAACCTGGTCTTGACAGCTCAACACCAGCCCCAGTGGCTGTCTCCACCATCTCAGTTGTCTGTTAACTGGTGCTGGGCTTAGTCCTCAAGAAAGAACTGCCTTCAAGTCTTTCCTCCATTCTCCTCTAACACAAAGCAGTGTGGCCAAAAATCTGATGATAATCTAATTCGCTTTTTGAGTGACAGGCTGTTTTTACCTCTTGCTCAAAGGATTTTTGTTCTTTTATTAATTCCAAAATTTTTACTAGATATGTCTTGTGTTGGTCATTCTGGTTGGTGCTCTCAGGGACGCGGTAACTTTCAATGCGCAGTTTCCATTCTATTTATAGTTCGGGAAAGTTCTCTTGAGTTCCAGTTCTGAGTTCTGTTCCCTTGCACTGTGTTTCTCTTTGGAGTCCACTCTCCTGCTGCTGTTAGACATCATCCGAGCGCCGCCTCCGTCTCACCCTTCCACCGCCAGCGTCCTCTGCCCCTCCTCCAGGCACTCACTTCTCAGTCTTCTCTCCCTCTCCCTGCTTTGTCTTTGCTTTGTGCACCTTCACCTTCCCTCCCCAAAGAGACCACAAACTCTTTAAGAGCTAGTACCTTATGTTACTCATCTTGTTTTCCAAAACTGTCCTCAATGACTGCACCGAGGCCCTCAGATTGGCTCCCAGAGAATTAGAATAATCTGCTTCTTGCAGTGAAGTAGAGGATGGGATAGAGATCTGAAAGCAGCAAACTCCTTTACACGTCCAGTAGGTGGTCGGGAGCTGCATCACCAGCTGTCCCCTCCCTGTGGGCCTTGTCACAAGCCTGGGTCAAATGCAGAGGCTTGTTCTGCCAGGTCTGGTTGCTTAGTTTGGTCTGATGGCTCCGTATGTCATTGTTAACAAGGAGAAAGGCCACTGCAGTGTCTGCTGAGACGCACTGGCTTGCGGTCCTTTGGGTGTGATGCACTCTGCCTGCCTTTCACACTTGCTTTGTTTAATAACATTGTTTTCAGAACACAGTTATCCCCGATTCTCTTTTTCATGCAGGACACAACTTTCATGCACTAATTAAAAACAGTCTCTTATTTTGTCTTTGACTAATATTGCATTGATGTACTCTAGATACTTAAGTGATAGTCAAGGTATTGTTTTTCATCTATTAAACTTAAATAACTTTTTATCACTTCTTATTTCTAGTCAAATTAGATTATTATCATTGCTCTCTTCCAAAATCTATTTGTAAGCTAGCACAGTTTCCCAGTGTTTTTGCTAGCAGAGCCCCCCAAAACATTTTCAAACACCACTCTTTTCAAAATATTTTATCTTGTTTAAATAATCACTAAGGATATCACTTTCAGCACTTCATATTTATTAATATTTGTAAGTAAGACAGCTACATCACTCTTAAAAGATTTCTTCTTCAACAGATGAGTCTAGTAAGTGCTCAGCCCTTGTTGAGGGATGAGCCTAGGAGCCGGGGACTGCGCTGCCTGCGTTCAAGGCCACTCCCCAGGGCTGCGCATTCAGGGCTCCTCTGCCCTCGCCATCCTGTGTTTCCTCCTTTGCAAGCACGGCGCTAAGGAGAAACACCTCGCAGCGTGTTTGTAAAACGGAATTGAGCTCATACACTCAGTAGCCACGTGCCCAGCACAGAGCCAGTCCCGGGAGAAGGCGACCAGAGCCACTGCGGAGAGCAGGCCCTTGGAGCAAGGCCTCCGGCTTCTCCAGCAGCCCTGCAGTCCCCTGAGCACCTGCCCCTCCAGATGTCACTGATGCTTAAATCCACTCTAATAAAGATCGCAAAGGGCCCACTCAGCGCTCCGGGGGTAAATGCTGGCACTCCCCTGGTTTTCACAAAGATAAACCCGACTCTGCTGTGTTCCGCAGAACGAGAGCAGTAGACCCAAGCCCTCTGGAAGGGGGAGTCCTTCCGTTTTAGGGGAGGGTAAAGGCAATGCTGTCCAGGGCTCCTGAAACCCTCTTGTCAGCCCGGATGGCGTGCTCCTCACCTCGGAAACAAACACACAAAAAACCTGAAATTCCAGCGCTGTTGTTTCAATCGACATTCAAAGGAAGCCTCATTAACCGTGATGCTGCGCCCTTTCTTCTGAAACGGCACAAATTATCCCTCGAAAGCAAGAACTCTGTGTATGCACCCCGTTTCCTGACCAGATTTGCTCAGGAACAGGAAACCCTGATGTCTGCTCACAGGGGCCCACCCTGCCCCTCCTGGTGCTGCCAGGGGCTCGTCAAAGCAGGCCGCGGACATCAGTTGGCCAATTATGCTGGGTAAGTACCCAGTCACCAAAGGACAGATACTGCGAGATCCACTACATGAGGCTCCTAAAGCCAGCAAAGTCGCAGAGACAGAAAGCAGAGTGGGGGTGGCCAGGGTGAGGGGAGGCGGGAGTGGGGTTAGTGTTCAGTAGGCTCAGCCTCAGCCGAGAGAGGAAAGACCCTGGAGATGGTGGCAATGGTCACACAACAATGTGAATGGACTTAGTGCCACTGAGCTATACGCTTAAAAACGGTTAAAGTGGTAACATTTATGTTATGTGTATTTTACTACAACTTAAAATAACTTTAAGAAACCAGTGGACCATAATGAACTCCATTCTCTCTTTGAAAATTTGGATTACAATCAAATGTTCAAGACTGAAAATGGTAGAGGAAGTCGGTTGGGTTTGATTTTCTCCAAGTAGGATGACCTCAGTTCTCTGCATCAATTTATGACTCAGCCAGACCCAAGGCCTTCCAGGGAGCTGGAAAGGGGGCCTGGCCTGTGGCACGTGTTCATGGAGCCGAGGGGGGGGCGGGGAAGAGCCTGGAGCCGAGCCTGCTGGAAATTTAATCTTCTGTGTCCTTCATCGGGCTGGTGCTCGGACTTCGGAAGTAGGAGATGACATTTCAAGAACACAGAATGAGCAAGTGAGCTCTGGGGGAAGCTGACCTGGGCATGTGCCCATCGGCTCTGCCCTCCCTCCCGCAGTTCAAGGGGTGTGTGTGTGTGTGTGTGTGTGTGTGTGTGTGTGTGCATGTAGGGGGTGAGTAACTGTGCCTGAGTGTGTGTGATGTGTGTGAGAGAGGGTATGTGAGTATGAGTGTGGGGGGGGAGTGTGTGAGTGCATGTTTGAGTGTGTGTGTGTATGAATGTGTGTGAGTGTGTATGTGAGTGTGTGTGTAGGGGTGTGAGTGTTACACGGTGGGATGGAGAAGGGGCCCAGGGCGCACGGTCTGAGGCAAGCGCCCAGCGCGAGGCCGAGCAGGGAGCGCTGCAGACGGAGGGCCCCGGGCACCTGGCGCCGCCCACGGCCAGGGGAGAGCAGGTCCATACAACTTTTTGGAGGACAATTAGACAGAATCTGTCTTTATTTTAAAATGAGAAGATTCCATGATCTGCCATCTCGACCTGTATGATTTTATAGTAAGAAAAAAATACAAATACATATCTACACTTCATGTATAAGAATGGTGGGTGGATAATCTTTATAATAGCAAATCAAGAGGAGACAAGCTACATTTGCAACATAGGATGTGATAGCAACCATTTGTTTTATATCTGTTTTGTATTTGTTTTGTATATGTATTTGTCTAAGAATGTCTAATGGCATGGAAAAATATCTATGCCATATTGTTATACAAACAAAGCAGGTTATGTATTAGTGTGTTTAATATGATTCTGTTTTTTATAAGGTATATACATAGATAGATAGATGTGTACACATTTATCAGAAAGCATAGATAGCACATTATTAATAACAGTTGTTTTGCTTTAGTTAATTTACGTTTGAGCTTTGTGATGTTTTTGAAGAGCAAAAATATCAGCCAAGCACAGTGGTTCTCAAAGGACAGCCTGCAGAGCCAGCGTGTCCTGGGGTAACTTTCAGGAAGTTGTGGAATCCAAGCCCGTTTCAAAACTTACCAGGCTGCCCTGGCCAGTGTGGCTCAGTTGGTTGAGCATTGCCCGATGCACCAAAAGATTGCTGGTGCAATTACCGGTCAGGGCATAGGCCCCGGTTTAGGGTTTGATTCCTGGTCAAGGTTCGTGCAGGAGGCAACCCATCAATGTTTCTCTCTCACATCAGTGTTTCTCTCTCTCCTCTCCTTTCCTCTCTCTAAAATCAATAATAATAAATAAAAATAGTAGACTGTTGCCCGGCTGGCTCAGAGGTTAAGCATCGACCTAGGATCCAGGAGATCATGGTTCGATTCCCAGCCAGGGCACATGTCTGGGTTGTGGGCTCGATCCCCAGTGGGGAGCATGCAGGAGGCAGCTGATCAATGACTCTCTCATCACTGATGTTTCTATTTCTCTCTCTCCCTCTCCCTTCCTCTTTCTGAAATCAATAAAGATAGATTTTTTAAAAAAAATAGTAGGCTTTTATTTGCTTTTTTCACTGTGGTGATATTTGCACTGATGGTGCAAAAGCAGCAGGGGGGGAACCTGCTGGGGCCTTAGCACAACTAAGGATGCAGCCAACACTCGGCCAGCAGAACAAGGCCGTGTCGCTGAAGAATGTCCCCGAGGACTCAGTCACAGTGAGACCAGTTCCGTAAAAGCCAGACTGACCCTCAAATACCTGTGCTTTAATATTCCGTGTGATGAATGGACGGTACACATCAAACGCGTGGCTGCACACCAAAGGGTGGCGTGGTCTGGGGGAAAGCGCGGAGCAGCTGCACAGATTGCCTGAAAAGAGATTTCCCCCCATGGAATAGCTGTGATTCAGATCTGGATATTTGACAGACTTGGTCTTGAAAACGAACAAAGTGAGCCTGTCACTTCCAGGAAAACAATCGACAGTGTTGGTTGCTGGTGATAAAACACAAAGCTTTCAAGAGAAAATTAGAATTTTAGAAAACTTCTATCTGTCACAATTAACTTGACAGCTTGGAAATACTTTAAAGACTTTTCTGATGATATAAGCAGTAATATTAATGAATGTGCTTATTTTATGTTATATTACAAATAAATCATTATTTGGAAGATCTGCAAAACTCCCTGAACCTGTATTTCTCAAATGACCCATGCATACTGCACCAAGAATCATGCGTGGGTTAAAGGTCCATTCAAAGTGCAAGACAGACTAATGAATCCTTTTTCTTTTCATGATTGTAGAGAGAGGGAGGGAAAAGGAGAGAGAGTGAAACATCGATGTGAGAGAAAAACCTCAACTGGTTGCCTCCTGTATGTACCCCAGCCGGGATCGGACCCACAACCTGGGTATGCGCCCCGACTGGGAATCAAACCAGTGACCCTTTGGTGCATGGGACGATTCTCAATCAACTGAGCCACACCAGCTAGGGACAGACTAGTAAATCTTAAGGTAACTGATCTCGAAAATATCATTGATAGTTCCTTTAGATTCTATGCTGTAACTGACTTTTAAGAAACTAACACTAATCAGTACAGCAGTTTCTCAAAATATTGCAGAGAGAGTTACCATATGATGCGGCAAGTCTGCTTCCAGGTATGTGTCCAAAAGCATCAAAAGCAGGGGCTTAAACGGATATTTATACGCCTGTGTTCATAGCAGCAGCATTCACAGTGGCCCGTGGGGGAAGCTACCCAAGTGCCCACCCACGGGGGAATGGGCAAACAAAGGGGGCAGGTGATGGACCGTCACTCAGCCTTAAAGGAAAAAAGCCCTGACACAGGCTACGTAGGGATGAACGTGGAGGACATTACGCTGAGCGAAATAAGCCAGACACAAAAGGACAAATCCCGAATGATTCCACTTATGTAAAGTATCTAAAGCAGTCAAACTGATAAAAAGAGAAAGTGAGAGGAATGGTGGGTGCCGTGGGCTGGGGGAGGGGAATGAGGCGCAGAAATTTAGTCTGGCCAGGGGAAGAGTTCTGTAAATGGGTGCTGATGCTTGCGCGGTGTGAGTGTCCTTAATGCGACCGACCTGTGGGCTTAAAAATGGTTAAAATGCTACAAGACAGCCCTGGCCCAGTTGGTTGGAGAATCATCCCATACACCAGAAAGGTCCCAGGTTCAATTCCCAGTCAGGCCGCAGACCTAGGTTGTGGGTTCCTCTCCAGCAGGGGCAGGGGCAGGATGTTCTCTCTCACATCGATGGCTGGCTCTCTCTCTCCCTCTCTCTCTCCCTCCCTTACTCTTTCTCTAAGATCAATTTTTTAAAAAAAACATATATCCTCAGGTGAGGATTTAAAAAACGCTACTGTACAAGATAAAGGAAAAAGACAGAAAGAACAGAAAAAGAAAGGAAGAGAGGAAGAAGCAGGAAGGGGAGGGGAGGGAAGCTTGTCAAGTTTCGCTATTGAATCAAAGAAAAATGTCCACAATTACCTGAAAGGCTATTAAAATGTTCCTTTTTCCAACCATATATTTGCATGAGGCCAGAATATTTTCTTCAGCCAAAACAACATGTTACAACAAACTGGATGCAGAAGCAGATATGAAAATCCAGGTGTCTTCTACCAAGCCAGACTTAAAAGAGGTTTGCATAAATGCCACTCTTCCTGCTATATATTTTTATGTTGGAAAACATAGTTATTTTCCATAAAATATGTTACTTATGTTAGCATGTAATGATTTTATTATTGCTATTTTTGAATGAATTAATAAGTATTACACATTTTTTGTTTTAATTTCTAATATGATAAATCTCCATAGATAACCCACATAAATAAAAGCAGTTTGTGGTTTTCAATAATTTTCAAGAGCACAACAGAGACCAAAAGAATCACTGGTTTAGCACATAATAAATGCTCAATAAACATTTGTTGAATGATACTCTCTCCCCCACTCCTCCTGCGATTGTGCCTTTTTGAGTGGGAAGCCAGAACCTCTCAGTCTCCATGCTAATCAATACATCGGATCCGAGGGAAGCCCACCGGGGGGCCTCTCACACACTGGGGCGCCACCCCCAGGCACCTGTTGAGAAGCCGGCTGTGCCTCCGCCCGTCAAACGTGCAGATCCTACTGTCATAACAACCAGTTGCCAGAAGTATTATCAGACAACCAACTGCACATAAATGAGCTTCTGAAAGAACATGCCCTAGGGTGAGTTTTTAAAAAAATGTTACAAATTAAGATAATAGATGATTATGAGAAACATAAATCAACATTGTCAGAAGGCTGCTATCTCATACCTTACAAACTTGGCAAAGAGCTACCTGTGGCTCCATGGCTGGCCACCAAGTGCTCTCCTTTTGCTTTATCCAGATTTTTACTGCCTTAGAAGTTGGTGTAATCCATACTGCATTGCATTCTAATCCTGGATTTGTACAAAGGAATGATTAATGAAAAAAACCTCATTACTTGAGACACATTCCTGAGGTTTACAATAAAAACCACCAAAACAGATGGAAGGGCTAGAGGCCTAGCTGATGGAGGAAGAGCATCTTGCCTCTTTTGGTCAATGAATTGATGGCGTGGCCACTGGGCGTGGGGCAGGCAGTAAGGAGGACTCTCCTGGCGGAATCCGCCTGCCTCTCTGAGTGGATTGCTGAGCTTTCCCGATGACTGAGCACAGCCTCGTACGTTTCCTTACACATGCCTCTGGAGCGCGGCCCTGTTTCCAAGCACCCACCACTGCTATGAGCACTGACTAAATGGCTTCCACTGTCCACACCCTATCCCCTTGCCTTTGGCCTCTGTCTGGACACTGGGAACCCACCTAGCCAGGGGCACAAGCAGTGACTGGCAAGATTTGACAAGTGACTAGCTCGTCTCCCCTTCCTCTTGGATGGGATAACTCTGGGTCACAGTTGCCCATCATAGGAGTCTGCTCAATAATACGCACTTTATTTAGACATCTCAACTTTTCACTTCCCTTCTGGTGTTTCCTAGGATCACCTCCCAAATAAACTACTTGCACAAAATCTCTGCCTGAGGACTGGTTCTGGGAACCCCAAGCCAGGACTGGATTTAAAGAGGCACACCCCAAAAGGTGAGTCTTCAAATAGTTTTATTTTCTTTTGCTGATTCGTTTCTTCTGAGATCTGATGGATGAGCAGCCTCTCACAAACAAAGACCCTGGCTCCCAGCACCCTGCACCTTTTCTTAGAAGGAATCCAAGTGTTCCTAAAATACAATGTGGCCTCCTCAAAATGAAAAGGCAACCTACTGAATGGGAGAAGAGATTTGCAAACCATGCACCAGATAAGGGCCTCATATCCAAAATATATATAGGACCTATACAGCTCAACAGCAAAAGCAGTAATCCAGTTAAAAAATGGTCAGAGGATCTGACCAGACATGTTTCCAAAGAAGACATACAGGTATACAGCAGGACATGAAAAGATGTTCAATGTCACTAATTATTAGGGAAATGCAAATCAAAACCACAGTGCGACACCACCTCACACCTGTTAGAACCGCCCCCATCGACAAGACTAGAAATAACAAGCATTGGTGAGGGTGTGGAGGAAAGGGATCACTCGTACACTGTTGGTGGGAGTGTAAATTGGTGCAGCCACTACGGAAAACAGTGAGGGGGTTCCTAAATATTAAAAATAGAACAACTACCATATGAGCTGGCTCTTCCACTTCTGGGGATTTATCCGAAGAAAACAAAAACATTCATCCAAAAAGACACGTGCACTCCTGTTTATTGCAGCAGCATCTACAACAGCCGCGATATGGAAACAACCTAAGTGTCCATCAGTGAATGAACAGAAAGATCTGGAATATTACTCAGCCATAAAAAAGAATGAAGTCTTGACATCTGCGCCAACGTGGATGGACCTTGAATGTATAATGTTAAGTGAAATAAATCTGAAAGACATACACAAGCCCTATATGATTTCTCTCATGTGGAATCTAAACAGAAGAGAGGAGAAAATAAAAACAAATTCACAGACGCAGAGAACAGGTTGGCGGTCACCCGAGAGGAAGGAGGTGGAGGGCGAGGGAAAGAGGTGAGGGGCCAGTCGTAAGATGACAGATAGTAGCGAGGCTTTTGGGGTGGCCATTGGTAGTGTATACAGATTTGACTATAACGTGCATCCCCGGAACGTATACGATTTAAACAGCCTCAGTGTGGCCTGGACGAGAAGCGGACAGCTCCGTTTCCCACGCGGCAGCACTGGGCCTTGGCTGGGGCTGGTCCCGCTCCCCCTCCTACCTGGCAGCTGCTCCCCGCTTTCAGCACCTAGCGGCCTTGGCGGAGCTGGGGGGCTGCTCCCGCTGAGACCGAGCCGAGCAGCTGGGGCGCCCGGGGCCTGCCCGCAGCCCTCACCCTGCCCGCCCCCCAGCCGTCCGTGCGCTTCGCCCGTTATCTCAGTCCCTTGATCTCCGTCGGCTCTTGTGGCCTCTGACCCCTCTGAGGCCCAAACCTCAAGTGTTATCTGCTCCTTTGTCCTGGTCACCATTCTGTCCCACCGCCTTCGCTGGCCCTGGACACTCACAAACAGAAGGAGAGGGGGAGAGAGAATGGCACTTGCTCAATTGAGTTAAGGTTAAAAAGTTAAAAGGTTGCCTTTTCTTTCTTTTTTAAGCAAGTAAGCAAGTAACTTGTTTAACTTGCATTGGTCAACCACTTGACCTAATCGACCCATTGGTTCCAACGGTCAGCCCGAGAGAAATGAGTAAATAACTGGGGGAGAGCGGGGAGGGGGAGCGGGGAGGCCCCGGCCCTCCCGCCCCGCCCCGGGGGCAGGAGCGGCTGCTGCCAAACCGGGCGTCCGGCTGGCCTTGCCCGCGGCCCTGCAAATTCTCCCCGAAACCCTGCTTCGGAGGGTTCAAAACAGGCTGGAAAGCCTTTGAGAAAAAACCCACAGCTTTCTCCCTAAGATAGTCCTGCTCTTGTGGCTTATTAGGTCTTCAAAAATTATCTCAGTGAGGATATAAATGGTCATTCTGAAGCCACCTCTAAATTCCTGGTTTAAAAAAAACGAAAAGAAAAGAAAAGAAAAATATACCAACCATGGAAGGCAAAAAATGGAGGAAATGCCCAGCATTACACTGGACATACACACACACGCACACACACACACACACACACGCTTTACCATATAGACCCACAAAAAAGGCTTATGTGTCGGTGAACTAAACAAAATTGGGACTTACCAGAAAAATAAAGGAGAAACAGAAGATACTTTAAAGTTAAGTATTTTAGTTAATTCTATATTAAAATAACCTTGGTGAGTTTTTCAAATAAAGCATATATAAGCTCTGAACAGATAACCATATTGATTATTTTGACAAAACAGATTGATCAATATAATTCAAGAGTCTGAGTAATTTTCTAAAAATATATATCCATACTTTAATTTTTCTGAAAAGTAATTTGACATATTTTAAAAGCCTTTAAAATATACATTCTCTTTGACCCAGAAATTTCAATTTTAGAAATCTATACCATGATATTTTCAAAAATTCAGACACAGGTGAATGCTAAAGTTATCCACTGTAATATTAATTATATAAACACAAACCTGGAAGCTACTGACATTCCAATAATAGAATTAGACATAAAACAAATTATCATATATTTATGCTATAGAATATGACTCATCCATTGAAGTTATCAGGATGAAAAATTGTAATGCTCAAAAGTACTGCATATCTGGTGTAATTACTATCAAAAACATGGGAAATATATATCTGCATACACACCCGCATTCACACTCCACGCACATGTGAGCTTCACCTTCATGGACAATATATCTATGATATTCACCAAGGACAGAAAGCCTGGAAATTTTGTATATCTCCAAATTTACAACTATGACCAGAGACTAGAACTCTTCTCACAAAACGAGCCTGCTCATTAATTGACTGGCTACACTCATTCACTCACTTAGTACATGATTCAGATCCGCACATCTGTAGTTGTACAACTCGCTACATGCAATGAATTTGCAGGATCATTCGAGGACAAGGGAGACTGATTATGAAATTCATGACCATCAGAGACTTACCAAATACATGTGAGTAAAGTAGACAGGAAAGAAACTACCCTTAAACAATGCATTTTTCTCTGCAGTGATTATATATAGTACATGTAATATTTATTATTCACAATGCATAATATGAGTATTAAATGATATATAACACATATCATATATTATAATCGTTATGTATACTATATAATATATTTCTGTATTTTCTCTAGTAAATCTGTATCATTCTTATAATAGAAAATAAATATTTATTTTTTAAATGTATCCATGTGTAAACCATTCCATCAAAACTGCTCAGCCAGTTCAGTCAGAACAATCGAGCACCATCAGGATAACAGAACCTCCACAAGGTTCCAGAATTAGTCTGTCACCTGGTGTTCTCATACTTCGGTAGTGCTTTGGATGATCACAAAAATTCATAGGAATTAGTCACAATACTAAGTTTAAAAGTTTTCTTATAGCATATAACTAAATACTCAATGAATCATACTAAGACTCCCTTTATTTGGAATTTAAAATAAACTTAATCCCCAAATGAGGTCAGGCCCCCCATTATGCATTTACCCTGGGCTCCTCCTGTTGGGGGTCATCACAGTTACCACCACTGTTCATGGGTTTCTTTGTGTGAAGCCTGTCCTCCCTCTTAAGTGAGAGCAGAAAAGATGTCTGTTCAGAGCATCACTCTCCCTGGCACTAGCCCAGGCCAGGGTAGCTGACAGGTCAGTGGCCAGTCCAGGCCTGCACCACGCGAGCCCCATGTTAGTGCACAGATTCCTGCAAGCTGACAACTCCCCCACCTCGGGGTCTGGCTTCTTTCTGTGCAGCACTTTGCTAGAGTTATGCAGACAAATGAATGCCTTCAGGGGTAACTCTCAACCCCAGCCCTGGACATGGACAGTTTGAGCTGTTCACCTGGTTCCTCGGGTGTCCACAGCAGGACTGCGCCGCCCTCATTAACGTGCCCTCGGTGGGCTCTCCTCCCTTCCCTGCTGCACTGTCAGTTCCCTGGGTCGCTCCCAGTTCCCTGGGTCATCTCACAGATAAAACTCCGGCAGCCACATCCTTGCCTCACGTTCTGCTTTGGAGTGAGCCCAACCCAGAGCCACTTGGCTCATAGTAGGTTTTCAAAAAATATTAGGTGCATGGATAAACGAGTGAACAAAGTCTCACTGTGGCTAGCCTGGGGTTAACAGCATAGCAAACCCTTTTCTCATAAATGGTGTGAAATTTTGGGTATAAACAAGCCTGTGAAAGGAATCGATGAAAATAAATTTGAGGACAAACTTGCATCTCCTCATTTTCATAAAACAATTTAATGCTAATAAAAATTATTCACAGTACTAAATAAAATAGGTTCCCAAAACCCAGGCCTTTGTGTTGTGGTCGTGTTTTTCAGGTGATGGAAACATTCATCTCATCCACGAAGAAAACCACTGTTTTCCAAGGGGTTCAGTAGCCACAGTATATTTCCTAACTCCCTCCTTTCTGAGCAAGTAAAGGTCATGGATGAAACTAAACTTGGGGTAGAAACCGAATAGCTCATTTTTGACTAGTTACACATCATTAGGAAAATATCTTCAGCCCCACTCTCCATGAGCCTCCTGGATTTGCATGATGGCTCCTTTCAACATCTGGGAACAGCTGGACGAGCTGGCTGTGCTGGGATTGGTTTTTGTGAGCCTAATGTAAACAATCATTGGGACACTGATTAATTTCTCAAGACTCAAAAATAATTAAGGTAACAATAATCCCTTACCCACACACTCCCCCACTTTTACAACCATTTAAGGGGGAGGTGGCAGAGGTCAGACATAACATTCAGCCCAAAGCTCCCATTACTGCCTTGTAGATTGTAACAATGTGCACCCTTGAGAGTCATTAAGGAAAAGCTCCTCCCGCTGCTGTACCTACAAGGGGGAAACACCACTCATATAAACCCTAAACATCCATGTAAACCCTGGAGAGCTGTCCACCCCAGTGGGAGCCCCTTCCACCTCTACTTTGTGAATTTGGACAGAGGATCAGTATGACTGTGAGTCTCCTTCAGGCGAATATTTCCCATTGGGAAGCTACACAAGAGACTATTTAAGGGTATACACCCCAAAGAATTGAAAGCAGGGACTCCAACATATTCGTGCACCCATGTTCATAGCAGCACTATTCGCAATAACCAAAGGTGGAAGCAACCCAAGTGTCCATCAACAGAGAAATGGATTGAAATGTGGTTCACATACATGGAATACTATTCTGGACAGGACATTCTGGAACATGCTACGGCATGGACGAACTTTGAGGACATTATTGTAAGTGAAATAAGCCAGTCACAAAGGTTATCTGCTGTGCGATTCCAGTTGTATAAGGTAACTAGGGTGGTCAGACCCGCAGAGAGAGAGGTTCTCCGAGGCTGGGGAGCTGGGGAAGGCGGCAGAGTTCGATGGGGACGGGTCTCAGCTGGGAAGGAGACAAAGCTCCGGAGATGGATGGTGGGGGGTAAGCAGCAGCGTGGGTGCACTAATGCTGCTGAGCGGGTGCAGTGGCCAGTTTTATGCACCACAATTAAATAAAAAAAGAATATTTAAGCACATGCCCTCCCACTGAGGCTTAGAAACCCAATGCCTACAGGGACCAGGTGGGCATCGAAAATGATGAAACCACATAGAAACGGTCTTGGTCAGCTCAGGCTAACTGTAATGAGGTATCACAGGCTGGGCCGCTTATAAACAGCAGGAGTGTATTCCTCACAGTCAGCTCTGGAGGCCGGGCTTCAGAGCTCAGGGTACAGGGTCCTGTGTGTCCTCACGTGGGGGCGGGTTAGGGGCTCTGTGGAATCTCCTTTAGAAGGCACCATCTCCTGAAGGCCCCATGGCCTAATCCCATCACGCTCGGACTAGAATTTCAACATACAAAATGCTGGGGACACAAACATTCAGACCAGAGCAGAGGCCCCTGGATTCGCTGGAGACGTGCTTTGTGCAGCGGAGCATGAAGGCAGCAGCCCCAGCCCATCGCCTCAGAGGTGGTCACTGTGTACGTGAGCGTGGGAAACACAGACACCTTAGAGCAAGGGGTCGCCCAGCCCCTGGGGACGTAAACATCGGGCGATGGCAGCAAGTGCTGAAGTAGCTGGTAGATGTGAAGGTAGAACAGCAAGAGCAATCGGGGGGACCGGGAAAGGTTCTCAGCAAAAGGTGGGAGTGTGAAGCCATCTGCGCCGAGCTCCCAAAGCCGTGCTGAGGGCCTAAGAGCGGGGGCAGAAGTGGCCGCGGAGCACATGCATGAGACACAGGGCGGACTGCTGGGACAGAAGGGTGCTGAGCAAGAATGGAGAAGCCATTAGAGGGCCCCGAGACAGGGGGCAGGTAGAGATCTCAGAGCAGGCGAGAATGGATGGGTCTGTGAGCATCAGGAAGCGTCCACCTTTCCCGGATTCGTCAAGACTCTGAAATCCTCCCACCAGCACTGCCTGGCTTCTTGTCACTGCTCTGCTCAGGATCCAGCTTCTAATCCACCTTCCCAGCCTGTCTGTGCTCCTGGCTACATTAGCACACCCACCCCTCAACTACCTGGCCCTCCTCCTCTGTGCGTCTTGCTTGGCAATCAATCAAGTACGCCTTCGACATTGCCCCTCTGCAGCACGGAGTGTTCTTTCTGGTGATTCTGCATTGTCTTGGAAGATTCTCCAAACAAGAGTCAAGAGGCCTGGGCTCCAACAGCTCTGACATCACATGCCCCCAAGCCCCTACCCCGTACACCTCTGGGTCTCAGCTCCTCCATCTGCAAAAGTAAGGATGGGCTCTGGGGTCTTGGTGGGCTAAAGCCCCAACATCTTATCATCCTGCCTATTCCTCCGAAGAATATACAGACACCTGAATGGGTGACCAGAGCACGTGTCTCTGTGTAATGCCCCAGAGGCTTTCACATGGTTGGTGCCAACTGATTGATCCACGCCCTGAGGTTTACTCACAAAGCTGGTGAAGCACTTTCAAGGAGTGTTAAATGAAGGCACTGCTGCAAGTCTGCCTGGAAATAGGGCAGGACTAGGCCAGCAACAAGTCAGCTCCGCCCATCCCAACTCCCCAACTCAGGGGAAAAACAAATGTTCTTATTAAATTCCAAATCCCCTCCATGGACCCTGTGGTGCCATTTAGTGAATTTAAGGGGCGGGAGGGATTGGTGAAGGGGGCCATTTGATGCAATGGACATCAAGTGGCTGGTTGGGTTGACAGAATTCTCTTGCTTTGTTGCAAATATTTATGCTGGCATCATGCCTGTTCCCATTCCAGTTAGTTCTAGAGAGTATTGAGTAAAGCGGAAAACACAATGGGATTATCTGTCTGAGGAATGAAGACCAATTGTCTTTGACAATAGACAATTGAGGAAATCTGGAAAACAAGCCAAAATTCCTACCCTTACCAATGCACTCAACCAGTCCCCATTTGAAATCTGTGAACCAAGAGTTCACTTGAGGCAAATAAACTAGAGGGGGTGGGAGGGAACTCTTGGGGCCTAAGAGATGAGAAGGTGCCTGCCATGGGAAGAGGTGGAGGGAAGCCACCCTGGAGAGAACATAGAGGAAGTACAAATCCTAGAGGCAGGCAAGGGTCTGGCCTGTTCAAGGATCAAATTGTGTGTGGCAGGAGTTCACTGTGCAAGCGGATGGGGGTACAAGTGGGGCTGGAGAGTCTGAGGGACCAATTACATAGGACGGTGGAGGTCGAAGTGGAGGTTCAGACTTGATTCCAAGTACAACGGGAGCCATTGTAAAGTTTTAAGTAAAAGGGGGACATGATCCAATTCCTGTTTCAAAATATAATTGTTGGTATGTTGTGGCAGTTACACACGAATTAGCTGAGTAGAAGCTCTGAAGGATCTGTCTAATTTTAGTTCACTGTTTTCCAAACCAGCGTTTCATAGAAGCCTTCATTTCCCCCGGGAGCACTGTGAAGTCCTATGATTCCAGTCCAGCAAGAGACAACGTGATATAGGGCAGATGACTTCCAAAGGAATTTTGTGTTACTATAAATGTTTTGAGCATTCAAACTGAAATCTCAAACCCTGTTTAGATGATGATAACTAATAACAAGAAGAAAAATAATACTGTCTCATACTAAATGAATATATTTCTGCTAAGCTTATGTTTAAGATCATTTTTCAGATGAGGAGACTGGGGCTTTAAAAATTAGTTTCCTAAAAATTATGTTACTAGTAACAGGTGGCTTCAGGATTCGTAGCCATCATATAATAAATATATCCCTGATCATTACAACAAGCCATCTCAAGAGCCCACCTGCCTCTGCAGTTTTACCTGAGATTCATGGAGGACGATTCTCTCCTCTTACCATACCACCTGAATTTCTTCTCTGAAAGAGTTCCAAGGGCCCTTGCTGATGAGCTAACATACATCCTTTCTAGGCTATTACTTAGGCGGTTATAGTTTACTCTTTGCCCTTAGAGAGAGAAAAACACGAATATGGGAGGTAATGAGATCTCACCACCGTTGCCCTTTGAAACCTTCAGAATAATCTCCTGGTAGGTCAGGTATGAATTCCCTTGAGACTTACAAAGCTGGATGCCTCGTTCAGCTGCGCTGGTTTACAAATCCGCCACTGTGTCGAAGCTGCGTGGCAAGACACTGTGAGGAAGCCAATGTGTGGCTAATTTAAAACCTTTAAATGTATGAAAAAACATACATTTTCAAAAAGAACACAATAGAGAAGTCCTAAGAAATGAAGTAGAAATGGCCAATAAAGTCATTAAAAGATGTTCCATCCCAGCGTTGATCCATGAGAGGTAAACAGAGTGGATACATATAATTTTGCCTGCACAGGAAAGCAACCAAGTGCTACTGGAAAACGCTCCACCCAGCTATGCCTTGCTGCTGCCTGTATTACTGACCTCACATGGTACCAGGACGAGCGTGTACTCAAGCTGAATGAAGCAGATTCTTTCAAGAGTTTTTATTATGGGAACTGGCAAGGGAAAGTCTTTGATTTCTGTTCGTGTTCATGAAGGTCTTGAGTCTGTAAATTCTATCAGCTGCATCTACATACCAACCTTTCCCTGGGGCACACATGCATTCACACCCTCACTCCTTGGGCGGCAGTGGAAAGAAGGAAGCCACGTTGAACAGCCAAGAGTTGGATGCGTAATGGATGACATTAGTATCACCGATTCCAGCTCAATCTATATCATTCCCTTGACTTTTATATTTGAACCAATAAATATACCTGATCTTCTCTAAGCGAAGTCAAGCCAGAGTTCTGTTGCTTGTAACGAGCGTCCTGATTAATATAGCAAATAAACATATCATTTTTGGGCCTCACCTATTTATATTTACTGAATGAGAAAAAAAGATAAATAAAAATAAACACTTGACAAATCAGATAATAACAATGTAAAGTCATTTGAAGGGAACACGATGGTCAGCAAAACTCTATAACAACCCACTCAAGTAGATCAGCATGAGAAAATAAAAGTGTTTATTAGAAGGGTTGTCAGTAATAAAGGAACAGAAAAGTCAGTGTTGACAGTGCTGCCCAAGTGCTGCCCAGAGTAACCAGCTACTGCAAAGAGTCCCTGTCTCAATGTGAAAGGCTTGGCCCACAACACTGCAAGTGCTGTTTCTACAAACCAAACTTACAGCATCCCTGATGCCATTAAACATTCTCTTGTTGGTTGCTCTGACTCCATGTTCATCAAACTTTTTTTTTTTTTTTTTTTTAATTTTAGAGCAATTTCAGCCTTCCCTTGTCTACCTGGTTATCTATTCCCGAAAGCATGGCTGTTACATATCTCTTCTTTTTTTTTTTTTTAATATATCTTTATTGATTTCAGAGAGAGGAAAGGAGAGGAGAGAGAGATAGAAACATCAATGATGAGAGAGTCATTGATGGAGCCCGCAACCCGGGCATGTGCCCTGACCGGGAATAGAACCCTGATCGCCTGGATCCCAGGTGGAAGCTTAACCTCTGAGCCACGCCCGGCCGGGCTCAAACAACTTTTTGACCCCTACGCCATCAGCTTACATAGAGAGAATGTGCTGACAATATGGATTTTACGTTTTCCTTTCCCCTGGACAGTGATTTATCACCAAAACCAATAGGGAGGTTTCCAGTGAACATTCAGTACATGCCGAGCGTGCCAGGACCAAGAGCACTGGTTTCATTCACGCGTGGACTTCTGAGCTTTGCGACAGTTGTAGCTTTCATTGACAATTAATAACGGACAGTGCTCACCTTGGCAGTACATATACTAAAATTAATAATGGATGTTTTGTATTGCTTTCACCCCCTGTGCATTTTAGTTGGGACAAGTCAGTTTCTTGGGAGCTGATCACTGTGAGGGCGGGAAAAGAGTGAGATTCTGGATCTTGGAAAGGAGAGCCTGTTCCAGCCAGCCAGATTTTCTCTTTGGTTGGTCCCTCTGAAACCTTTCCACATGGGCCGGGCTGACAACAGGTGAACACGGAACATTTTCAATCTATCAGAGTGGTGGAGAGTTAAAGACTGGTGAGCCCGAGTGTCGGTAAGGATGTGAGATAACAGGTGCTCTCCCGTGCACTCCTGGGGGACATCTGTGTGCTCTATCTGCAGGGAAGATTCACTATACAGATCAAGCATCTCCATGTGTTTACATCTTTAATCCATATTGATGAATTTACCCTCAGGAGATCATTGGAAACTATGCAACATATATGTACAAGCATATCTACTGCAGCATTTTTATTCTATTAAATGTTGGAAACCATCAAAAATTCACCACCAGAGAAATGGTCAGGTAAAACCAGGGAACGTGGAATTCTAGGCAATTATTAAACATGATTCTATTGTTATTAAAGATGTTCATAATATCCTGTTGGGTGGAAAGCAAATATTTAACAAAGTGATTTTTAGGGAACAATCACTCTTTTATGGAACTGTATGCATACTTCATATATATGTGTGTATAGAAAAATAGCAGTAAAAATGGAGGGACAGTAAATGATTTTTGCTGTTTGAATTTTTACAGTAAGTGCATAGCAATTTTTCTATTTCTTTCTACAGTCTATAAAAACACATTTGTAAATAGAAAAGGCCTGAGCTCTTCTCAAACAAAGCTAACTGGTGAAAAAACGCACTTTAACACTTTTGGCTCCTCCAAACGACCCTGCTTTACTTCTCAGATTATAGCACCTCAAGGGCAAAGGTCAGATGGGAAGAAGGATGCCAGGAGAGGTAAGACTGGAGTGGAGCCCCCACCCACCGGCCAAGGGCCTTCTCAGGATGTGAGCAGGCGCCCCACAAGGTACCTGAACAGGGTTTTCTCCAGTGTCATCACTGAGGCAGCGAAGGGACTCCTGGAGGTTAATTGGTAGCACTAAGAAGGACACTGCTATTGTTATACATAATGTTGCATTCTAGAGGTAAACCATGTCTTGTAGCTTTCATAAGCATACCATATTTTAAAAATACAGTAGAGTGGGAAAAGGCCAATAATATGCATTTTCAGCTAGCCAATTTGCCTATCTTGTTGAACAGGTGCACTTAAAGGTGGCCGCAGCCCAGGTGTGGGAGGCAGGGCAACACAAGAGCTGAGTGAGGGTTCTAGAACCAAATGGCCCAGTTCAGTTCTTGAATGCTACTCCATTTATCACCAGGGGTATTTGGCTAAGTTGCTTCAATGCTCCAAGCCTCTATTTCCTTGTCTGTAAAATAGACATAGTAAGTGTGGGGGCTAAAAAAAATCTTAATACTTTTCCTCCCACCTTCTAAGTTCTCCTGGCTGGGCTAATAACCAAATTAACAGGGACAGGTTAACGGGAGAAAATCAAGTTTTAATACATGCACATGGGGAATTCACATAGCATGAAAATTCCAAAGACAGCGAGGCAGCATTGGGTACATAAGACAGTGTGGACGAAGGAGAAGGGGCGGCTAGGGCCTTAGGTTGCAGATGTGAGAACGGGTGAGCTACAGGTAGGTGAGGGAGAGCAGAAACGCATGGCAGGGAAGTTCTTGCTGGACACTCAGAGACAATGGGACATGGGGGTTTCTAGCTGACAGACACCAGCCTGAAGTCTTCTTATTAACCACACTTAATTCAGATTAGGCTAAGGCGACATCCTAAGCTCTCCTCCTGAAGCAGGTTTCTCTGTCTGAATCTCTTTGACAGGAAAGAGGGGAGAGCCAAGTTTCTTTCTGAGCCTTGTTTCTTAACGAACAGTTTAAAATCAATATCCCAAAAAGCATCTTCAGAGTGGCAAAACTTTGGTTCCCTTCGTAATAAGAGTATACAGCTCATCCAGTCAAGACGGCAGTCAAATGCAGTACTCATCTCCTCTCACAACCACATCAAAATTACAACTAAACTACAGAACAACCATCATTCAGAACCCCCTGAAATCTACCTGAACAGAAGTCCTATAACTAAGGTATAAAGAAGAAGCGACGTTGAGACTGGTAGGAGGGGTGGAGACATGAGGGAGCTGGTCCCACACCCACATGTGGCAGTTAAAAACCTGGCTGGATATCTTGGCCGCAGAAATCCCATCTAAGGATGGAGGAGTCTCAGCCCCATACCAGGCTCCCCATCCCAGGGTTCCAGTGTTGGGAAGAGAGGTGCCCATAACTTCTGGCTGTGAGAACCAGTGGGGATTGAGCCAGAGGTGTGCTTCTTAAAGGGTCCACACATAGATTTACTCAAACTCCCTCCCTCTGAGCTCCAGAGCTGTGGCAGCTGTTCATACAGTACCAGGGACATATGGGAAGAATTGAATTGTCTGGCAAGGGCTTGCTGAGGCCATTGTTCCTTTTCTGAGCCCTTTCCCTGCATGCACAAGCTGACAAAATATCTGAGTCTCCATCTACCTAACACAGTTCACCCAGCCCTGGTGATTCCCAGAGATCCCACCCCACCCAACTTGCAGGCCCACCCAAGCCATTTCCACTGGCTTTTTGATACAAACAGTTTATCTTGGCTCATGCTTTGGACTGTCCTAAAATCTCTAAAAGGTTCACAAACCCCAAACAAACAGCATCTGGCCTCAATGTGCCCCATGCCTCTTGCTAAGTGGCCCCAGAACCAGCACTAGTGGCAGACAGCCTCAGTTTGAAGCTTGGCCTCTTCCCAGCACCTCCAAGCTCAGCAAAGTAGCAGCCATCTGCAGATTCCTTTGTAGCTCTTTTAGGTAGGCCTGGGCAGGGCACAGAAGGCCCCAAGGCCACCACACACAATGGACAGATTCAGACCACTCCAGAGTATCACTCAGCCACCTCCACAAGTGGCACATTCAGAGGTGAACTCATTGGGCATCAGAGCCCCACTAAAGCCATTCCTGCTCTGTGAGGTCAGCCCCTGTATGGCTGATCCTCCACTGTAGTCTCAGCCATTCCTCGAAGCTAATTGGAGTGGGAATAAATCCTTCCCATCGATGTGCCAACAGCAATCAAGGCTCAACTACAACAGGAGGGTACACACAACCCATGCTGAGAGCATACCTGAAGACCTCAGCTTAGGTGACCAGGGAGGCTGGGCCACTGGGCCCTACAGGACACCTACTACATAAGGCCACTCTACCTAGACCAGGAGCTGTAGCAGCTCTACCTAATATTTAGAAACAAACACAGAGAGGCAGCCAAAATGAGGAGATAAAGAAACATGTCCCAAATGAAAAAACAGAATAAAACTGCAGAAAAAAAATAAACAAAATGCTGACAAGTAATCTATCAGAAGCAGAGTTCAAAGCACTGGTTATAAAGATATCTCAGTGAACCTAGGGGAAGAATGAATAGACTTAGTGAGAACTTAGCAAAGAGATAAGAAACATAAATATAGAGATAGAAAACATAAAAAGCAATCAGTCTGAAATAAAAAGTACAATAACTGAAAAGAAGAATACATTATAGAAAATCAATAGTAGATGAAGCAGAGGATCAAATCAGCAATTTGGAAAATAAGGAATCAGAAAACACCCAATCAAAACATCAATAAGAAAAAAAATCTTAATGAGGATAGTTTAAGGAGCCTGTGGGACAACTTCAAGTGCACCAACATTCACATCACAGGGGTGATGAAAAGAGAAGAGAGAGAACAAGGAATTGCAAACCTATTTGAAAAAATAATGACAGAAAACTTCCCTAACCTGGTGAAGGAAATCAACTCCAGGAAGTACAGAGTCCTTAACAAGATGAACCCAAAGGAGCCCACACCAGGATACATTGTAATTAAAATGCCAAAGTTTAAGGACAAAGAGAGAATCTTAAAAGCAGCAAGAGAAAAGCAGTTAGTTTCCTACAAGGGAGCTCCCATAAGACAGTCAGCTGATTTCTCAACAGAAACTTTGCAGGCCAGAAGGGCTTGGCAAGATGTATCCAAAGTGAAAAGCAAGGACCTACAACCAAAGTTACTCTTCTCAGCAAAACTATCATTTGGAATTGAAGGACAGAGAAAGAGCTTCCCAGACAAGAAAAAGCTAAGGGAGTTCATCACTACCATACCAGTATTACAAGAAATGTCTTCTTTAAGAAGAAAAATTTTTTAAATAAAAAAGATTAATAATAAAATGGCAATATCTACATATCTATCAATAATTACTTTAAATGAAAATGGATTAAATGTTCCAATGAAAAGGCATACAGTGACTGAATGAATAACAAAACAAGACCCTTACATATGTTGTCTACAAGACATTCACTTCTGATCAAAAGACACACACAGACTAAAAATAAAAGGATGAAAAAAACATTTCATGTAAATGGAAACAAACAAACAAAAAAGCTGGGGTAACAATACTTACACCAAACAAAATGGACTTTAAAACAAAGGCTATAAAAAGAAACAATGAAGGACCCAGCAATCCCACTTCTGGGTGTTTATCTGAAGAAACCCAAAACACGAAATCAAAAAGACATATGCCTCCATCTGTTCATTGCAGCACTATTTACAAAAGCCAAGATATGGAAGCAACCTAAGTGTCCATCAGTGGATAAAGAATGGGTAAGAAAGAAATGGTACGTATATACAATGAAATATGACTCAGCCAAAAAAAAAAAATGAAATCTTGCTATCTGCAAGAACATGGATGGATCTTGATGGTATTGTGCTGAGTGAAATAAGTCAGACAGAGAGAAAGACAAATGCCATATGATTTCACTTATTTGTGGAATCTGAAAAACAAAATAAATGAACAAGCATACCAGGAACAGACTCATAGATTCTAAGAACATTTTGACAGTTGCCAGATGGGAGATGGGTAGGGTACAGGTGAAAAAGGTGAAGGGTTTTAAGAAGTTCAAAAGGACAGTTACAGAATAGTCACAGGATTTAAAATATAGCATGGGAAATACAGTCAATAATATTGTGATAACAATGTGTGGTGTCAGATGGGTACTAGATTTATTGGGGTGGTCACTTTGTAAGTTATATAGATATCTAATCACTGGGTTGTACACCTGAAACTAATATAATATTGTATGCCAACTGTAATAAAAAATAAAAATTATTTTAAAAAAGTATACAGCTTAGAATGCTAGGTTTTAATAAGAAACATAAGGTAGTATGCCTGCCTATCTCAAACGTTCCGTAAAAATATGGCTATTTTGTGAAAAATGCTCCCAAATCATTTATCTATGGGATAAGGGACCCTGAGCCAAGGTTGCTCATTTGCACACAAATGCTGGCCTACCTATAACAGTACAGCTGCTGTGGGGGTCAGGAGCCAGGCTCCCCAGAAATGCGCCACTCTGACATGCGGATGATTTTGAGCCAAAAATAATTAAAGCCCAACACACTCAGGAAGAGTTTTTTACCCACTTAAGCCTAAAGAGCTTCAGATAGAAAAACTTGTTTCAGGAAGAGGACCTTCGTACACTCACCTTAGCACGTACAAATTGAGTGTGGCAGACAGGAAGCATCCAAGCCGAACTCTGCTCGCTGGATTCCCCTGTGTCCCGCTGCTCCCGGGCGGCCCTGCAGGGATTTGTTCATCAAATGTTTCTCTTTCCCGTCTACCTGTGAATTGCCAGCCTGCCCCTCCTCAGTCCAAAATGACATTTGGACTTCATTTCGCCTCAGTCTTTGGAATTTTCATGCTCATGTGAATTCCTTGTGCACACATTAAAAAATGATTTTCTCCCGTTAATCTGTTGTATGTCATTTGAATTGTTTTTTTTATTAAATTTTTTTACTTAGTGCCCTGACCGGGGATCAAACCCAAAAACTTAGCTTATCAGGATGATGTTCTAACCAATGAGCTAACCAGCCAAGGCCTCCTTTGAATTATTTGGCCAGCGAGAAGAACTAAAGGGGCAAGGGACAATTTCCCCGGCCCCGACCTTGCATTTCACGGGTTGGTCAGTATTATTTGGACATGAAGGGCTTTGCACATATTGCTTATCCACCTGCAACACTGTTTTCTATTTTTCCTTCCCTCTTCATCTTCATCTGTTTCATTTGCTCACAAGCTTCTCTTGAGTTCCTCAGATGAAATCATGCTCCTCTATTCATAATGTCCTGTGCTTGCTTTCTGAATACTTATCACATTTTTTAATTGCATATTTATTTGTAATTACCTGTGATTTTCCCATGAATGTCCATTTCCTCCTGTGACATTGTGATTTATAATAATAAAAAAAGATGGATATGATTTTTGTCCCCATTCCTGGCACAGAGCTCCAAAATCCTTGGAATTTTCTGTACCAAGAGTAATCAATGTGTCTTTATCCAGGTGGGTGAACAGTGAAGATTCTGTAGCCAGTCAAAAGCTTACGTGACAACCTGAATTTGCAGTTAGTGTCTGAAGACGGAGAAGGGAAGGAGGGCAGTCCTGTAGGAGTGAGCCCTTCACCTGTGGGATCTGGTAGGTAGTGTCAGAACAGAGTTAATTTCTTGATAGTGTTGGAAAACCCACACATTAGAATTGGTGCTAGAATTGTTATCATTGTCATTCACTAGTTATTATTATTAATAATAGGAAGAAAGCAAAGGGAAGACCAGACATTATAAGCGCAGTCACCTGGGCACCTTCACCAGGAAGCTGCACCTTTACACTCCCCAGGGAACCACCATTCCCCACAGATCACTAGGAGAGGGGGTCTAACAGATGGATGCATGCACAGTAAAGTTGGGGTGACATAGGGAATGTGCTTGATTGTCAGTCTAACCTAGGAACAAAGATCATTGGCTAAGAGGGCGGACCCCAATGCAAGCCCGTGAAAATTTGGAAATACGTAATCCCCGGACAAAGGAATTCTCTCTCTCTTTTGTTCCCCTTGCGTCACTCCTGCTTCCTTGTGCTAATCTGTGCACCTCCATAGCCATGTGACCCTAGAAACTGCGTGGCCCATGGCCATGCAGACCCCACATGCAATGGATTGCAGCTGGGAACACAAGCTAACTTAGCCAGATATTGAACTGAACTGTGCAAACGTGGAGCGGAAGCTCTGGGCAGTGGCTTTGATCTTAGACCTGCTAAAGACAATGTGGGACTTTTTCCTTGGCTGGACGGAGGGAGATGGAACCTTGGAAACCCAGGAGTTTAATTCCACAGAAATAAAACTTTCCAGGATACTTCATTCTCCTGTGGGGGTCTCAGGAAATTCTTATTCCCACCCCAAGGAATTCTTATTTCACTGGCAACAGGTAAGAACACAGAGAGCACCCCACTGATAACAGAATAATTTTACCTCCCAATAGAGCAGCACCTGCCCTCTCTGCTTAGCATTCTACACTCACTCTCAAGAATTAGGTTGGTCTTTAACAATATATTCTGAATAAACATAGTGATTAAAACATTTTAAGGGGGCTGGGTCCAGGGTGGAGGGGACGAGGGGAAGGGGGAATCTGTAATACTTTGAACAATAAAGATAATTTTTAAAGAAACGTTTTAAAAGACAATATTCTTAAAAACTCTTTAGTACTTACATACAATTGTAAGTGATTATGATTGTACTTACATACAACTTAGTACTTTTCTCTTTAAAATTAAATGGTTCTTAATCATGGACTGAACTAATCCTGGTGGTGCATCCAACCCATGAAAAGTTCATTTTAACTTACCTTGAACTTTTTTTTTTTTTTACATGAATAATGTCAAGAAACATTTGGGACTTCAGTATCAATTGTGTGTCCACAAATAAAATGGATCTCGAGTAATCTGGTATCAGGAGACTTTGAAGGACATAAACTCTAAAACATCCACAAAGTGAGTGGGAACTGAGTGCCTCTGGGGAGTGGGAAGGGGCAGGCGACATGAGGTCATAGGGTAAGAAGCCTAGAAGAACTAATTGGTATTTATGGCCTTCATTTTTTTAAAAAAAAAACAATAACCACTTCAACAAAGAAAAAAAATGTACGTGGAGAATTTTAAATAAGAGAAAACTGTGCATGGACAGAGATGAGCACAGCCTACTATTATGGTGGCCCCTAAAAGTGTGTCATGGGGGACAGAGAACAGGAGGACTTCACAGGAATCTTTATTGTATAAAAGTGTAAAAAGCTAAAGAAATGAAAAGGACAATTCACTACTCAGGGCCAATCACTAAAATAAATCCTTCTTATACAGCACATACTTGTAATGTGTTTCAAATAATTGAGATAACAATGAAGATATAATTTCACACCCTACTTTTCTCACTGACGTAACAGAACCATTTTTCCCATGTAACTGTTGCTAAAAGAGAGAAAGAGAAAGCGATTCTTTGATATCTATATAAAGTCATAGCTTTTTATTCTGTATTCATCCTACTAGTGATATTTAGATCTAAATTAAGAAAATTATCCAAAATGAAACAGTGTTTCTGTAAAAAATTTTCCTTAAAGCATTATTTTTAACAGTAAAAAATTGGAAACACAGAATTTTCAATAACAGAGAAAAGTTAAATAAATTATAGTAAGTCCACAAGATGGACTACCTTGAAGTCATTCAAGATTATGTTTTCTACAGTGTGCATTGTTAGGAGTATCTTTAATGAGTAACAAAGTAACGTTAAATAAGTAAAGCAAGATATAAAACTACACACACACACATATATACACATATATATGTATACTTCCAGGTTTTATAATATACATATATAAATTTATATACAACTGTGCACAGAAAAAATTAAAAATATTATCCTATAAGTGTTCACCATGATTATCTTCAGGTGGTAAAATTCAAGTAATTTTTATGTTCTCAAATTACTCTAGAGTTTCTAAATTTTATACTATAAGTAGGCATTAATTTCTTATCCAGAAATGAAAAGATAATATTTTTTAAAAGCCCTTTGAGTTAATGCACAAAAGTCACTATAAATTAAAAAAAAAAAAAAAACTTGGATAATTCTACTCTATACATGAATGATAGCTGTAAATAAATCATGTTTGTATGACAGTTCTTAATTAGGTGGAAATAGTAGTACTTAAAAAAACTTTCTTGGGTTAAGTTTTAAAGCTTTTGATTCATAAATTCCAAGCTAGGTACTAGAGCTGTCAGACTCCCCAAATCAATCACTGAATATCCAGGCCACTTTATTTTATGACATTTTGAAATGTTATTTCAGCAACTTAGGAACTGGAGATGATCAAGATGATAAAGAATTGAATTTTACAAACTCTTCAGGCCAAAATTTATTTTTTCAAGGACGTATTTATGTTTCTTTCCTCTAAAATAGGGCAGTCTATTCAGGGCAGAATGCCACGCAAGAAGAAAAGATGTTAATGGCCCATGAAGAGTTTGAATAGATTTCCTAATCGTAGGACAGCTTCAAAGGAGAAGCCCTGCCCACAGGCCCTGGGAGAGAGGGGAGCAAGGGAATAGAATGGGAAGAACTGCCCACTGAGGAGGAAGGAGTTCATGTCCCAGGGGGCACTGTTCTTGTTCTCATTGCTTGAAAAGTATTGAGACAGGATATCCACCTGGAAAGTCAGACTGCAGTGTATGCCCTGGTTGAGCTACCAGGGAGCTGTGTAACTACTTTAAATATTTAGGTCACCTCTCTGAGCCTTGGTCTACTGTTGATATTGTGATAAGAATTCTTACAACAGCCCTGTGAAAAATCTCCACTTTCTTTAGTTTCTGCAATAAAATTGTGTTTTTAATGTCAAAACCCTGGTGAGCCAAGATGAGCACATCTATGGACAGAATTAGCCTAGTGGGAATCTGTACGTTGTTGGGACGAAGAATCTCGCCTGGGAAATCAATCACTGGTTTGACTCTTCCCTTCTGAACTGTGTGACGTCGGGCAGGCAACCACTTTCTTAAACTGTGGTCTCCTACTCTGCAGTGCAGGGATAATAGGACTGCCTACCTCAGGAGAGTTTGGAAGCAGTAACTGAGATCATGCGTGTTAGTATGCTGCCCAACACACTAAGCCTCAACCACTAGAGTATTATTGTTCTTATTGTTGCTAAAAGTCTGCCTGGAGAGGTTGATGAGGGCCTGGAAGAGGAGGAAATGCATGAGGAGCAGCACCTCAGGGGACCAGGGAGAGTCTATGTCAACATTCATACATCCAACACCTATTGTGAGCGCTTACTGTGTTCCAGGCTCAGTGTAGATTCTGGAAATCCAATATTGAATGCAACAGTCTCGGCTCTCGTGCAGCCTACATTCAATTAGAGGAAAATGGACTTTAAATAATATGCCAAGTGGTAGAGAAACACTGTGAAGAAGGACAAGTCAAAGGGACAGACCCCAAATGCCCATAAACAGTGACAGGAATGAAACATGGTATATTCCTGGCATAGAATAAGATATAGGAGGGTAAGAAAGACCCACAGCTACACACAACACAGCTGACACTCCCAGCACAGTGTGGAGTGAAGGAAGCGGATATAAGAGAACATGATTTGGAGATTAAAGGTGGCAGTGGGCTGCGTGGAAGTGACATTGACACTCTTTCGAAACAGAACTGGGATTGCAACTAAAATATAGAAAAAACATCCTGAGTAATCAACTGCCACTGAAGATGAGTTGGAGAGCACCCTCCTAACCAAGGAAGAAAAGAGGAGAACACATAGAGACGGGTAGGAAGGGTGGAGGCCCAAGAGGGTTGGCTGGGCTCCCACAGGCAGCAGCTGAAGGTGTGGAGGGAGATCTCAGCTGTGGGGGTTCCCACTGAGGACTCTGGGGCCTAAACCCCAGGCTGGGCTCCCCAGCCCAGAGCACCAGAACTGAGAAAGGTGCCCACATAACGTCTGGCTGTGAAAAGCAGCCAGGTTTCTGTCTGCCAGGGAGAGACAGCTGGAAATGCAGGCGCCCCCTTAAAGAGCCAACACACAAAGTTTCGTGTGCAGCCACTGACCTTGGGCTCTAGCAGAGGGAGGGCAGAGTGGACTGGAGCTGGGTGAGGAGAATCTAAGATTGTGGGCTCTGGAGATAGAGCTCAGAGGGCACCCCTCTGGATTCCTGTGCTGAGCCATTCCGCCTATACTGCAAGGACATATTTCACAGGCAAACATTTTGTTGCTTTTGCCTGGGGGAGGGGGGGAATTGCCCCACCCTGCTGGAAAACCTATCACCCTACCCTAAGGAGTTTCTAAAGCCTAAGGCTTGTTAAGAGACTGATAACAATCAGCCACCCAACCCTGTGGAGTTTCTACAACCTGAGGCTCGTTAAGAGAATCAGATTAATCAATCTTCAGGCAAAGACAGACCTCAGAGTGCTTTGAGTCTTTGCCTGATCTGCTTCTGGACCCAGGCCTTGGAAAGTAGGCTTTGGTGTGCATCTTGGCCCTGTTCAAACACACCCAGGCCCAGCAGAGGAGACCTCAAGCTGAGGGTTGTTGATAGCTCCAAACAGGGTACTCAGGGCCAGTCACAAACTGTGTCTGACATTGGCCTGCACCAGAGATCCTCCAAAAAGACTGTCCTAGCAGATCTACCTAATGCATAGAAACAAACCCAAACAGGCAGCCAAAATGGGGAGACCAGAAAACAAGCTCCAAATAAAAGAACAAGAGAAGTCTCCAGAAAAAGAACTAAATGAAATGGAGATAAGCAATCTATCAGATATAGAGTTCAGAAGATTGATTGTAAGAATGCTCAACAGCATGAAGAAAGATACGGAAAGTATGAAGGAAATTAAGAATGACATGGCAGAAATTAAAAATACATTGGAGGGAATAAACAGCAGATTAGAGGAAGCTGAGGATCAGATCAGCAAATTAGAAGACAGGGTAGGAAAAAATCACTCAATCAGAGATCCAAAAAGGAAAAAACACTTAAAAAACAGGAGGACAGTCTAAGGGAGCTGTGGGACAACATGAAATGTAACAATATTCACATTATAGGAGTACCAGAAGGGGCAGAAAACTTCCCTAACCTAATCAAGGAAAAAGTCACACAAGTTCAGGAGTCACAGAGAGTCCCAAGCAAGAAGAATCCAAAGAGGCCCAGACCCAGACACATCATTATTAAAATGCCAAGAATCCAAGACAAAGAGAGAATATTAAAGGCAGCAAAAGAAAAACAATTTGTTACCTACAAAGGAGCTCCCATAAGGCTTCCAGCTGACTTCTCATCAGAAACTCTACAGGCCAGAAGGGAATGGCATGAAGTATTCAAGGTAAGGCAAAACAAGGATCTGAAACCAAGACTACTCTATCCAGCAAGGCTATCATTCAAAATAGATGGTGAAATAAAGGGCTTCCCAGACAAAAAAAAGGCTAAAGGAGTTTATCACCACCAAACCAGCATTGCAGGAAATGTTAAAGGAACTGCTGTAATTAGAAGTAGAAACAGAAAGAGAAACATAGGCATAAAGAATTAAAATGGCAATAGATAAGTATCTATCAATAAAAACCTTAAATGTAAAACAAGTCTCTGCAAGTTCAAGAAGATTGATATCATATCAAGCATCTCAGATCACAATGGCATGAAATTAGAAATCAATTTCAGTAAAAACACTCAAAAACATTCAAACACATGGAGGCTAAATAGCATGTTATTAAACAATGAATGAGTTACCAATAAGATCAAGAAAGAAATCAAAAACTCCCTGGGAACAAATGAAAATGAACACACAACAACCCAAAATCTATGGGACACAGCAAAAGCAGTCCTAAGAGGGAAGTTCATAGCCCTGCAGGCCTCCCTCAAAAAGCAAGAAACATTTTTAGTAAACTATCTAACCCTATAACTTAAAGAATTTGAAAACAAAAAAAATTAAAAAAATAATAAAAATAACTCAAGGCAAAAAAAAAAAAAAATTAGAAAGCTCCCCTGTGAGGCCCTCTGAACCAGGGCTTTTGTTTGCTGGGATTTTTTTTATTACTGCTTCAATTTCATCAGTTGTTATTGGCCTATTCACATTTTCTGATTCTTCCTGATTCAGTTTTACATGATCTCACTCATATGTGGAATCTAATAAACAACATAGACTGAGGGACAAAATAGACCCAGAGACATAGAAGCATGGAACAGACCAAGGGGTTCAGAAGGAAGGTGGGGTGGGATGGGAGGGGAGAGATTAATCAGAGAACTTATATGCATAACCCATGGACACAGAAAATAGTGCGGTGAAGGCTTAGGGGTGGGTGGCGAAAGTGGGGTGGAGGGGATCAATGGGGAAAATAGGGGATATCTATAGTACTATCAACAATAAAGATAAATTTAATAAAAGGAAGAGAGAGTATATGATTTCAGCCACGTAAAGTTGAAAAATGGATAAAACTAATCCTTAGTGTTTAAGGACCCGTATTCACTGGGGCATAACTCAAGAGAGTCAGAAAATTATTATCACAATTGTTAGGATACTGGTAACCTCTACAGGGGAATGGAGGGGACACTATCAGAGAGGGACATTCAGGGCCTCTGGGGTGCTGACAATGGTCTGTTTCCCTATCTGAGTAAATATAAGTGGGACAGCTGTTAAACTGTCCATAGATGTTTTATGTATTTGTCTGTGGGTATATTTCACAAATTTTAAAATGTATAAAAAGAAAAAAGTAGACCCGGACAGAGAATGCAAGTGCACAGGAACACTGGAGAAAGGAAGGAGGAATTGCTCGTGCAAAGCAAGGAGCTGTGAAGGCACCTCCTGCATTCTGGAGACAAAGGCTGGGTAGCCAGCCGGGCTTGCGAGCAGGGGTGGAGCTGGTGAAGACGGGGCTAAACAAAACTTCAACTTTATGGCTGAAAGTCTTTTTAAAAGAAGGGTTTATTAGGCCATCCCTAGAAAAAGAAAAGGAAAAGGGAGTTGGGGGAGAAGGAGGGTAGGAGGAGGGCACCGGTCCTGGGCGTGGAGTCTGAAGCAGCAGCAGCAGGCCAGGCAGGACAGACAGACAGGTCGGTGTCTCGGAGTTTTGTGGGCGTATTTTGTAGTTTTATACATCAAGTAGGGGAGGGGGAGGAAGATGTCAGCTGTTCTGAAGGATTTACATTAGCTACTGTTAACTGAAAATTAATATCAACCAGGTATTTAGTCACCAAAGAGGATTTATTCAGGAAAAAGAAAGGGCTGCAACCCAGTGCACACGGACATGCTGGGCCGCTCACTCTCCGGCCTGGGCCAGCTTGGAGAGTGTTTGTCTCAGGGAAGGGAGTTAGGGGAAGGGGAAGTTAAGGGGAGGGAGTTAGGGAAAGGGAAAGTTAAGGGGAGGGAGTTAGGGGAAGGGAAAGTTAAGGGGAGGGAGTTAGGGGAAGGGAAAGTTAAGGGGAGGGAGTTAAGGTGAGGGAGTTAGGGGAAGGGAAAGTTAAGGGGAGGGAGTTAGGGGAAGGGAAAGTTAAGGGAAGGGAGTTAAGGGAAGGGAAAGTTAAGGGGAGAGATTTAAGGGAAGGGAAAGTTAAGGGGAGAGAGTTAAGGGAAGGGAAAGTTAAGGGGAGAGAGTTAAGGGAAGGGAAAGTTAAGGGGAGAGAGTTAAGGGAAGGGAAAGTTAAGGGGAGAGAGTTAAGGGAAGGGAAAGTTAAGGGGAGAGAGTTAAGGGAAGGGAAAGTTAAGGGGAGAGAGTTAAGGGAAGGGAAAGTTAAGGGAAAGGAGTTAAGGGAAGGGAAAGTTAAGGGAAAGGAGTTAGGGGAAGGGAGTTAAGGGAAGGGAAAGTTAAGGGAAAGGAGTTAAGGGAAGGGAAAGTTAAGGGAAAGGAGTTAGGGGAAGGGAAAGTTAAGGGGAGGGAGTTAGAGGAAGGGAAAGTTAAGGGGAGAGAGTTAAGGGAAGGGAAAGTTAAGGGAAAGGAGTTAGGGGAAGGGAGTTAAGGGAAGGGAAAGTTAAGGGAAAGGAGTTAGGGGAAGGGAAAGTTAAGGGGAGGGAGTTAGGGGAAGGGAGTTAGGGGAAGGGAGTTAGAGCCACTGTCCCTGTAGAGAGCTCGGGCTCTCTCGAATATGAGGCTTCCATAGCCCTAGCTCTTCCTCAGCCCTCCAGACAGACTGTGTTTTCCTGCCCACCCAGTTCTCTTCATCACTACAGAAAAAGGGGGCCAGAGAAGGAGAGAGGAGCTTGTTCTGGGACAGGCCCAGAGTCCTAGGAAGGAGTGCTTCCCTCTTGGACGGGCTGTGGGCAAGCCCGGGAAGTTCAGGTTTAAATCAGCAGAGGGTCCTGGGGGTGGAAGGCACCTGCCCCTTCCTCCTGTAGATCAGCCACAGAATAGCCGCCCAGAAGCTCACCCAGAGTCCCAGCGTACACTCGGCCACCCGGGCTGTTAGCAAGCAGCTGTTCTGTCTGCTTCTCTCTCGCTGGCTGCTGTAATTTTAATTTAAACATCACAGAACTGTTTTTCTTGTCATTAGGAAAGAGGAGGAGAGGCAGGCAGGGGACAGATCATGATAAACTGTGCACCATCACATGACAGAATGTAGATGTTTCCTGCAGATGGTGGGAACCTCCAGAAAACCTGAAATTTCCACCAGGTGCACTGTGCTGGGCACTGGGGCAGGTGGGACGGGGCGGAGGCTCATCCCGCAGTCAAGGCGCGATGACGCGGGCTCGCTCGGGGGGAGAGGCCACAGGCCCCTAGAAGGGGAAACCGTCCGAGGCTGTAGCTGAAGGGTGTGAGCAGAGGACCAGCAGTGGACTCATTCAAAAGTGCTAATGGTGTATTGTTGGGACAGTAGGCAGCAGACGGTCAAAGAAAGCAGCTGACTGTGTGCACTTTAATCTTCCAAAGTGGATTTTTGAAAAGATGGGATTTGAGCTGGGCTGTAAGGGAGGAAGGGGGTAGGGATGGTTGTGGTTCCAGGTGGGCAGGTGAGGGAGGGGGTGAGAGGGAGCATTTCCTGCGGAGGGTAAGGGATTAACTGAAGTGCCCAGGGTGACGGATTAGAGGGCCTCACAGTCATCACCTGGGTAAGTTTTTCCTCTCTGACCACAAATTGAACACAGATCTTCCCACCTTCACAGGCACAGGCTGAGTCAGCACTGACGTCATCTCTTCACACCCCGGCGCCTGTGCACGGGGTGGGGGCTGGGAGAGCTCAGGAACACGCCAACTCAGCTGGGGGTTTAATCCCAAGAGGGGCAGTGCGTGGGGACCAGGCGTCCAGAAAAGCCCCAAGCTGCCCCGCAGCAGGATGAGACTCCAGCAGACTGGCGACCCTGCTGGGCTTGGGCCCCAGGCGAGAGAGGAACGGCGCTGAGCCGAGTGTGAGCGTTACCTGAACAGAGCGGAGTCCGGGGCAGCCTCTAACGCCAGAGCAAATACGAAATCGGACGCAGCCGATGGGGCAGAAGGGCCTCCCACAGCTCTGAGGTCACTGGGTTTAAAGGACTCACCCTGGAACACAAAAGGCCAGCTTTACACAAAGGGGACTGTTTTCTGGTGCCACCAAAAACGAACCTGAGGCTTTAGATATTCGACCCACCGTGCCACAATTAACTCAGGAGGCATGAATGAAGGAAAACAGAATTTGTCAAATATTAGTTGTGCCAGATGGTATACTAAGTATATTACAGATAAAATCTCTTTTAATCCTGATAAACCTGTTAGGCTAGTGTCAGACACTCCAGCTGTTGAGGAATCTTGGGTTCAGAGAGGCTTAGTAATTTCCCCAAGGCAACAGAGCTAGTAAGCAGTGCCACAGAGCTCCAAACCTGAAGTGGAATGGGGTGAGCCTACTGATAGAAGGTGTAAGAGACTCCAGTTGTGGAAACTGAGGCAAGGAGCATCTGATACTGTGACTGTACATTAGTCCCCAGCCTCACAAGCCTCTAGGTTCCTCTTCTTCTGTCTCCTCATGGAAACAAAGGTCAGACCCAGACAAGACGTGAGCAAATGGTCATCTGGGCAGAAGACAAAGATCCATATGGACCTTTATATTCAGGATCATTAAAATGGCACGTGTAGGTCTTGAAGAGCTCAATACTCCTGGTGTGTGATACAGATAGAGATAGCTATAGGTATAGATCTAGATCTAGATGTAAACATAGATATGGATGATATAGATGATTAGATATAGATGATATAGATATAGATATATAGATCTAGATATAGAGGTAGATATAGATAGAGATGATAGAGAGAGATAGAGATAGAGAGATAGATATAGATGATATAGATATAAATGATGATATAGATGATGATATAGATATAGATATATAGATGATATGGATATAGGTGATACAGATAGATATGACATAGATGATATAGATATAGATATATAGATTATATGGATATAGGTGATATAGATATGATATAGATGATATAGATATAGATATAGATGATATAGATATATGATAGTCCATCCTATTGAATGAGCTTGTCAGATTTTAATGGTTACCAACTAGATGTTTTACAATTAACATATTGTAATGAGGGTTAACTTAATGATGAACTGCACTATACTAAGTCACAATCACCAGTTTAAAACACTTATCTCACCCATCCGATGTGGCTCAGCAGTTGAGCATTGACCTATGATCCAGGAGAACGAGGTTCGATTCCCGATCAGGGCACATGCCTGGGTTGTGGGCTTGATCCCCAGTGGAGGGCCTGCAGGAAGCAGCTGATCAATGACTCTCTCATCATTGATGTTTCTGTCTCTCTCTTTCCCTCTCCCTTCCTCTCTCTAAAATCAATAAAGATATGTTTTAAAAAATAAAAATTTTTTAAAACACTTATTTCTTGACACACAGAAGCCTGAGAAAATGTGAAAATGTTTGGCAACTATTGAGCAAGTTATCAATGGACATGTATTTCTATCCATGGATCATTAAGGAAAAAATAGCTAAATTGGCATAATATTGAAATAAAATCCTATAAGCAATAAACAATTATTAAGAACTCAATAAGATTTTTCTCTGACTTCCAACAGTTCAGCCCCCCCTCCTACGCTCTCAGGTGCTAAAGGAGCTCATTCAATCTGTCGCTGCCCATGTTGTGACATTTGGGAAAGCCAGCCGACTGGAAAAGCAGGGGTTAGTCAGCCAGCCAGAGCCCTGCCCCAGCCACCACCCACCCAGGCCCTCAGCCTCAGCATCTATGTTGCTGCAGCACCGCGCCCCTCCTTCTTAGTTTCCCAGCTCAGCTTTAGCGTTAATGTCCACCCGGGGGTTTAAGCCATAGGCCTGTTTGTTATCCTTGATGCCTTCTCACCCCCTGAATTCCTTCAGTGGACCCTCTGTGGTTCCCATTGACTCCCCCCAACCGCCAGTCCATCACCTGGCTTGGCTACCACCACCTTTCACCTGAGTCACTGCAGCTTGGTCCTTCTGCCTCATTCCAAGCTATTTTCCACACAGCAGCCAACATCATCTTCTAAAGTGCTAATCTGATTGTAACTTGATTTTCTTCCAAGTTGCATAGCTTTCCAAGTTCACACTTTTCTTTCATAGCCAAATAAGATAAGTAGAACATAACTGCAGGAAGTCTTATTTCTGAGGCTCGCGTATCCTGAGGGCCCATTGTGGTGCATGCCTTCTCTCTCTTACTCAGTTCCCCAAACCCTCCCTCTTTCCCCAAGGTCTCTGATATTCCATTGTAAAGGTTCTCAAAGCCCATAGTGCTTAGAAAGGCTTTGGGGTTGCATATGGGAGAGGAATTAGAGCACCTCCCAATAACAACTTAAATCAGGTAACAATTTAAGGGTAGAACTATGTCCCCCAAAAGGTATATTGATATTCTAATTTCTGGTACTTGTGAATGTGACCATATTGGGACATAGGGTCTTTGCAGAAGTAAACAAGTTAAGATGAGGTCCTCGGGGTGGTGTCTAATATGACTGAGGTCCTCATAAGAGGAGGGAAATTTGGGCACAGAGAAGAATGCCATGTGAAGAGAAGACAGACACAGAAGGCAGCGGCCATGGGAAGGCAGAGGCAAAGACTGAAGTTTTGCCGCCACAAGCCAAGGAAAGCCTGGGCTACCAGAGCTGGAGGAAGCAAGGAAGGGTCCTCCACCAAAAGCAGACTTCACACGTCTGGCTTCCAGAATGTGAGACAATGCACGTCTGGTCTGGTTCTTTTTCAGGCACCCAGTTTGTGATACTGTTACAGCAGCCACAGGGAGCTGATACACATCTTAACCACTCCGCCACCGTAAGGAATCCACACGCCTCTCCCTCGGGACCGGGCCCCTCTCCATGTCCCTGGAGGTACCCTCAGAACCAACTTTGCCTCCTTGACTCCCAGTCTAGGTTTCTGTCTTCTTAAATGCCTCTCTAGAGCCCATCTCAAAAAATTAAAATCCTTTATTTTTCCCTCTGTCCAAGGAAGTCACCTTTTACATTATTTTTCAGTAACTTTTAAACTCCCTTGTTTCATGTTCTCTCACCCAGATTTAGCCCAAAGCTTTCTCTTTTCAAAGCCCAAAGTCTTAATTGTTTCTTATCCATAAGAAAAGCTCTTTAAGGAGGTTTCCGCCCTCTCTAAAAGCTAGAATTTAAAATATTACCTTTTTTTCTCACGTAAAACTGTGCTGTCACTCATGTGTTTAGCATTATCCTTTCCCCTCAGGACGTCATCTAAGCCCCTGGTTCTTCACTCAGCAGACACTTAAGAACTATTAAGCTGCCTTGAAGATCCTGTGCTGGGGATGAGCAGCCACGGTCCCCGCTCTCATGGGGACGGCCCAGGGGTGGAGCAGGGCGACAAGCAAACACAAATACATGGGTAAGTATAAAGTGTGGCAAGGGCAATGAAGGAAGGGGGTTGGATTCTCTGAGCTAAAAGTCCACTTAGATTGGGGATTGTTGCAATTATCTATTATTGTATATCAAGCCACCCCGAAACTTAGTGGCTTAAAACAAAAGGCAGTTTTAATCTTTCTGTTTCATTGGATGATGCGGCTCAGCCAGGTGGTTCTTCTGTCGCATGTGATGCTGGCTGCAGCTGCAGCTGGCTGGGCGCTTGAGCGGCTAAAACGCACCCAGGACAGCCGGCTAATGTAGCCGGCAGTTGAGGCCGCCTGTCTGCTGGGAGCTCAGCTGAGATTGTTGGCTAAAATGATCTCTCCAAGTGTTCTGGGCTACTCATAGCACGCAGCTGGGTTCCAAGGGGGAGCATAGCAAAAGTGAGTGAGTGTCTCAGTGAGAGGAAGCAGAAGTGGCCTTATTCTGGAGTGGCCACAGCCCTGTTTCTGTCGTATTCTATTGGTTAAAGCAGTCCCAGTCCCAGCACCAAGTCACTGGGAGAGAGGACTATCCAAGAGTACAAATCCCAGGAGGTGTGGTTCCCTGCAGTAACCATCTACCACAGGCAGTTAGAGAAGACCTCACTGAGGAATTCATGCAGGGGGCTGAGGGAGGGAGAGGTTAAGATCTGAAAGAAAAGTGTAAGTTAGCCAGGCAAGGGGCTGGAAGAAAGGCATCCACAAAGAGAATGTAGTTCCTCCCAGGAGCTGAAAGAAGACTATTGTGGCTGAAGCATGGGGACCAAGGAGAGGAGTGTATAAAATTGGGCCGGACTTCCAAGACAAATAAAGGAGTTAGGATTTATCTGAAACATAATGGCGGCTCCTTAAGTGCTTTTAGATGGAGAAGTGCAATCCAATCTGAGTTTTTAAAAGATTCCCCAAACTATTGTGAGCAGAATAGGTTGGAAGGAGCAGGAGGAAATGCGTGGCAGGCCAGGTAAGGCCACTGCAGGAGTCCAGCGGGACAGGACGGTAGCTTGTACCAGGTGGGGGGTCAGAGGAGACAGAAAGAAGTGAATGGACTTGGGAGACTTTCTAGAAGTTGTCTTGACAGGACTCAGTGACGGATTGGACATGAAGAATGTGACAAAAAGAGATGGCCAAGCATGACTCCAAGTTTCATAGCTTGAGCAGCCCCGAGCAGGTGAGATTAGGGGAGAAGACTTAGTAAAGAGAACCAAGAATCCAGTTTGGGGCATGTTTTCATTTGAGATGCTTATGGATATGTCCAAATAGGAGTGTCAGGTAGTAACTGGATTGAAGAGTCTTGAGCTCAGAAGCAGCTGGGCTGCTGTGAATGTGTCTGCAGTACAATCTCCTGCTTATCCCTCCAGAACCCCCCCCCCCGCCATGCACCCCATGCTCATCCACATGAACACCATGTTTATTCACATCTAGATCTTGGCCCGTGATTCTCTCCCTCTGCCCCCCACCAGCCTCCATCTGATCCCCTGGCTACATTCTCCCAGACTTGTAGGTTTGGCCCTACTCTTACCCTACACTGCCCCAAACCTGGTTAGGTGCTGCCGTCCTGGTTTCCCACAGCACCTTGCCATGGCCCTTGTCACACCTCATTCAGGAGGCATCCTCAGCTCCTCCGTAGAATATGAACACCTTGAAGCAGGAATCTGTCTTATTTAGGGCTGTGTCCCTAGCAACAGTAGGCACTTGATAAATATTTGTTGGATGATTCAACTGATCTCCGGCTGCGGCCTCTTCTTGCTCCCATTCATATGTAATATCATATCCCAAATCAGCTTCTCTGAACTCTCCCATCAGACAACTCCCCTTCTCAAGAACTTCCAGAGCCTTCGTTTACTGCTTCCAACAGAGGTCTGAGTCCTCTATTATCTCTTCTTTTGTTAAATGTATTGAAAGAGAAAGCTTGCAAGGCCTAGATGTTTTGGGTCAGGATTCTGTGGAGAAACTAAAACAGCTTCTACACAGCAAGGGGGACACTAGGGACTAAAAGGGAAGACATAAGGAGCCTCTGATGTGCTAGCACAAATTGGCGCCTTCTAGTTAGCTTCTTCGGGAACCATGCACTGTCATCCTTAAGCCACTCTTAGTTCACAGGAAAATAGATGGGAGTAAAAACATCTCAAACTCTCAAAGGAGGGATGCAGGCTTTGTGCCCACAGACATTGTGCAATAACACAACAATTTTATTGTCTTTCATGCCTAGTAATAATGAGAATGAGTGAGAATGGAAAAAATAAACTACGAGCTAGTGATAGGAACCATGGGTTCAGATGAGCTTATTATAACTGAGGAAATGATGGCTGATGGAATCTTTAACCTTGAATGGCCCATCAGTGGACCCTAGGGAGTCCATTGTGTATTCAGTTGTGAAGGATAATAAAAAGTAATTATCAAGCACATACAAAGAGCTGAAAATATAGTGTTGAAGATTGAATCTAGAAGGTGAGGTAAAATTAAGGATTTGAAGGATTTTAGCTCTTTACCAAAAAGTCCCTTGTGGTATCCAAGTCTATCGTTCCACAGTCAGGCAGTTTCAGGATCACATTACGGATGGTGCCTTGGGGGCTGCCTTAAAAAAGAGGGCCCAGCGGAGTGAGGGATGGGGGCAAGTGGCCACTGTGTGAAACACTAAGATTGTGTCTGGGTTTCCTTAAAGGAGACCCAGAGTGATGAGGGGTGGCTGCTTAGCACCTGACTTTGTTGGTGAAGTGTGCTACAGAGGAAAATGTTCTAACGTCCATTAGCACCTTACTTAGCGTGAATCACCATCAGCTGGAGTCCTTGTGAAACTGAGTTTCTGGCTCAGTAAGTCAGTAGGTCTGAGAATCTGCATGTCTATCAGGTTCCCAGGGAGGCTGATGTGGTCCAGAAACCACACTGTGAGAACCAAGTTTCTCAGTCTTGGCTACATGTTAGAAACACTTGTGGAGCTTTTTATTTTATTTTCAAAATTTTTTACAGCTTTATTGAGATATAATTGACACACAACATTGTATAAGTTTAAGGTGTGCAATGAGTTGATTGGATACATGTATGAACTGTAAAATGATGGTCCTCATAGCATTAGCTACCACCCCCATCCTGTCACATAATGACATTTCCTTTTTGTGGTGAGAACATTTAAGATTTATCTCTTAGAAACATTCAAATACATGATGCAGAATTATTAGAGATAATCACCATGCTGTAGATTAGATCCCCAAACTTGCTCATCTTAGGACTGAAAGTTTGTATATTTGACCAATATCTCCCCATTCCCCGGCCCCTGGCAACCACCATTTTATTCTGTTTCTCAGTTTGCCATTTTTAGCTTCCACATGTAAGTCAGATCATTCAGTATTTGCCTTTCTCTGTCTGACTTATTTCACTTAGCGTAACGCCCTCCAGGCCCCTGCTCGGGGAGCTTTTTACATGTACCAATGTTGGGCCTTGTCCCCTAGAGTCTAATGTAAAGGTCTGAGGTGTGTTAGGGCTCAGCGTTTTTTAAGACCTCTCCGGTCACTCCAGTACTTGCCCAAGCTTGAGAACTACTGTTCTAACCTGTGCCATCAGGTTGACAAGTAGATTTTACATTTGTTTTATTACCGTTCTGTGGAAAAAACTTCAAACTGATGGGGAGCAACACCAAGTCAGCACTCAGGGCCCACAGGTATTTCACCTGGTGGCACGTTCCGAGGTTTGCAGGAACAGTCTCTATATAATGCTGGCTTCTGAAGACCAAGTGTTAACAAAGATGTTTCTCCCTGGTCTCCCTATGGCCTGTTTCCACAGGCTGTTCTCTCTATGGCCTTCCCAAAACGTTAGGCTCACTTCCAACTTGGTCTCTACCCAAAATGTTTTCTTAATGTGACCACAGTCTCCCTAAATGTGAGAAAACTCATAGTGCTACCAGAGGTGATGCTCCTACGCGGGCATCGGTGGCCTCGACACCAAATAGCACCGGGCAAGGCGTCCCCTCCTCAGTTCTTCCATCCTCATGGCAAGAGGCAGATCTCAGGTCAGTGCTGGGTGACCTTCGCCAGGCGCAGCAGGTGAGCCCAAGGCTGACAGCTTAAGCTGTATCTAGCTAGAAAGTAATAGCATTGCTTTGATTTCATGGTACTTTTTCATGCTCATCTCCTCTTTTTGGCCGGAGATAATGCTTTTCACCTAAGATTATGTTTCCTTCTGAAATGAAGTTTCAATTATACACAATGAATTAAGTCCTAGAGACCTACTGTACACCATGGCACCTGTAGTTGAGGATAGTGTATCTTATACTTAAAAATTTACTACAAGGGTGAGTCTTATGTTAAGTGTTCTTATCACAAAAACAAGTAAGAAAGCAGGAAGACACTTTTGGAGGTGATGGATATGACTACGGTATTGATTATGGTGATAGTTTCATGGGTGTATACCTCTCTCTAAACTCACCAAGTTGTATATATTAAATATGTACATTTTTGTATGCCAATCATACCTCAATAAAGTGTTTTTAAGTCAGAACTCCTGGGTCGGAGCATTAATTTATTAATTTGGTGTCAGCTACTTTAAAACTCAACCAGAAATGGACCAAATTAAAGTAAATCTCAATTAAAATTTTTAAAAAATTAAGTGAAAGAGTGTTAAAATATTGAGTAATAATCATGAAGATGGTACGCAAAATAAAAAAAACACACACATGAAAACAGAGGGTCGTTTGAGGCGGGCTGAAGATACAGAAATGCACAGCTGCGCAGGCCTTTTCTACTCTATCTCAAGGATACGGGTCTCTAAATAACAGACACGTGAGCGGGGTATCCCGCCGCTGTCCAGGTCACAGCCACAGTGCTCGCTTACATCAGGCCTGTCGTGACACCCGCCTGTACTCGGCCCTGCCAGAGCCTGAGCACCGGAAGGCTGCCCCACACGGTGGCCCTGGTGCTCTTGGAATCGTGAGTGCACAGCGCTTCCTCTAGGGAGCTATGCTCCCCCAAGGGGCAGAAGGCTTGTCTCCCATCCTGTATCCTTCATTTACAAAAACGTACCCCAAATGTCTGTGGATTAGTTGGATTCTGGATTGGGCGCTTTACAATCTGAAGGGCCGACCTGCCTGCAGAATGCCTTTGTGTGGCGTGTGTGTGTGTGTACGCATGTGATTAGTTACTGAATAAAACATCACTTCCTTGTCGGTCTGCAACACAAAACAAAACACAGAAGTATCCACAAGTTGGTAAAATATATTTTATTTGTTCATACGAAGAAATAGTATCAATTACCAGAAGTTCATTTTCCTAGAAACATCTTTCTCTGTGTAAAATTAATTTGTGTTATACATAGGACAAAATACTCGATTTAATTTTTTGCACAGACTGGCTATTCTAACATCCAGGGATAACATCATACGCTGCTCGAATTTGCACAGTATTTCAGATTACGAGGCTGAATGAAACTCAGTCATAAATTAACGTTACAAAAGTGAAAAACAATCTAACCACACCTTTAAGTTTTATTGACCATCCTTTTTGATAAACTGAAAAGAAAAAGAAGACCCAGTGACTCGCGTCAGCATTTCAGGTACATGTTAAAATGGAACTTCCCGTTGTTCTTATGAAAATACCCTGGCGGGATCTGAAACTGTTTCTCCAAAGGTCTGAACTGTATCTGTCACTCAAGGCGAATCCCATGAGAAGACAACTCCTCCTCCACCGTCCAGTTAAGTCACCGCCTTTCCAGGCACCACCTACCCGGTCAGCAGACCACTGTGCGAACACAAAGCATGGGGTAGATAGAGCAATAAAACCCTCCAACTTTTTCGTTAACAATTTTGTTTTTAATGAGAAAGGAAACAAAACTGAGAGGAGTAAGGTGTTCCAATGACTCTCAGTTTTCCCTGTAAACTGGAACAAACATAAGACACAGGCCAGGACAAACTGCCCAACAGTGAAATGGTGTCTGTCTTCTAGCCGCTAAAGTGAAGCGGTGGCCTCGCAGTGCTGGGATGGGAAGACACCCAGCGGATGCTGCCTGACTTCACCAGGAGGGCGACAGGCTCAGGCCCGGGGACAGCTCCCACCTGGCGGGGTGCGGCCGTGGGGCAGCTGCCCTGCGGGCCAGTCAGAGCCGGAGCTCGCACAGCCCTGTGAGGAGATGCACAGGAAGTCTGATTTGTTTGTTTTACACAGAAAAACTTGCTCTAGCCCTTCAGTGCTAATTGTCCACATCTGTTGGGATTCAAGGACTTGACCCAGAATAGAATCTTGACCCACTTCAGTGTTTATGACTAAAGGACCCTCCTTCTATCCGAAAATTTCCTGTTTCAGTTTTAAGGCAGGGAACAAATAACTTCATCAAAACTCCTCGAGGCCGGAAAGAGGGCAGGGACTTGGAGAAAAGCTCGTGCCCGCCTTCAAGCCACTTTGTTGCAGACCCGCCTCTGAACTTTCCTGCGATTCTACGTCATGAGCTGGTCAGATCACGGGAGGGGCCAGAAACTGGACAGGACAGAATTAGGTGGAAGATGTGAATGCTGACTTTTACTTGATGCCTTAACTGGAAAGGAATTCTCAGTTTTATTTCAAATGAGCCATCTTTTTTTATTAATGATTTTTAGAGACAGGGAGAGAGAGAGACAGAGAGAAACATCGATTTGTTGTTCCACTTACTTAGCATCATTGGCTGACTCTTGTATGTTTCCTGACCACGGATTGAACCCACAACCTTGGCATATCAGGGCGATGCTCTAACCCACTGGGCTAACCGGGCAGGCCTCAAATGAGTCTTCTGATTAGAAAAATGCACAACCAATTAGCACCCTATGCAGATATCTTTGATGATGCAGATACCATGCTAAGACTCCTGGCGGTACCCTAAGTGCAGGTTCTGCACTACTTGGTAGAGGCAGTGTCAAAGCTAGGAAATGACTAGAACATCTCAGGAATGCACAGGGCCCCCAACCCCCTTCCTCCTGCACAGCACCTACATGATAACTGTTTTGCTGTTGAGCATAATCTAGCCAGATCTGGGCTAGATCATGAACAGGACATCACCTAAAGGCCAGTGACATCTCTGATCAGTTTCTAAAGATGAATTATTTTCTCTTCGTACAAGTTTTCGTACTCTATCGGGCAAGTTATCCCTTACAACATACAAAAATGTCCATTGTAAATATCACAACCGAACCATTACGACAGTATGCGTATCTTCCCACGCATGCCTTGAAGAATGTGTAACTCAAGTAACAACTCTTTTATAGTGGAAGCATTCTGGTTTAGAAAATTGAGGATAACGCGAATACGTCATTACGTGATAACGCTATGTGGTTACCCAGTTACCATTAACTAGTCATCATAAAAGATCCCCAGCTGCTCTCTCAACAGAGAGGCGAGGGGAGAGCATTCTGCATCAGCAGCAACAATTCCAGCAGCCCTCCTGCCAAGACCTGGCTAAAACAAGGGGCAGCTGCACACGTGCTCACAGGCACCACGGGGCCGGCTCTCCCCGCCTGTCCTTACAAGGCCACTCCTGCTTCTCGCTGTTTGGCTGTTGTCTACAACAGACCATACTTTCAATCTGAGATGAGCGAGGAATTCCAAGGAGAGGAGTTCCAGACATCAAGCAGGGGGGCAAGGATTCCCCTCCTCTGCCACGCCACCTGGCCTTCTGAGGGCCCTTCTCTTTTCTTCCACCGAGGCTGTCGGCCTGCTGGGATGGGCCCCACACGGCTGGCTCTGCACCTGGCAGCACCTTGGTGGACGCTGATGGCGTGGGATGCACCTGAGCCCTTTGGGTCTCGACAGCCGGGCACCCTTGGTTTGTGCCTATGGCTCTGCTAGCCTAGGGGGTTCTTTGGTGTGTCAACGCAGAACTGTCTGCCTGGAGAACGCAGCGAGGTGCGCTCATGCAAATTAGAAGAGACTGTTTTTATTTCTTTATTTCTAAAGCAGCACCCAAGCATCTCACACACGTGGCCTGGGAAAGAGGGGGCAAACATTTGCATACACTTCAAGCTGGTTAATGAACCAGGGACTAGGGCAGAGAGGATGCAGGGCCATCCTTCAAACTCAAAATCTGAAGTGCCCGGGCCCTGGCACGCAGGCTCTAAGAGGATGCGGGTGTCCCTGCCGGGGCAGCGAATGCCCCATGCGCCGAGCACACGGGAAAACCCAGCGCGGGGGCCTGGCATCTGCATCCTTGGAAGTGGCATCACGTGGAAGCTGCTCCAGGAGGCCGCCTGTCTCGGTGCAGCTCCGAGGAGGCCTCAGTGCTCCCGCCCGGCACAGGCGGGAAGGGAAGGGAAGCTGGGGTGGGAGGCCCCACACGCAGGGAGGCGACAGGTGAGTTGAGACAGCGATCGAGGGCTGCGTACCCGTAACAACAAAAATCTCAAGTTGTGCTTTTCTTCTTTTTAAATAGGATGGGTAGGGAGGGGGAAACGGAAGCACCATCGATTGTGAGAACAAGAACAGAATATTAGGGTTAAACACTTTGGAATGTTAACAGACCGTGACGCTAACTCTCTAAAGAGTGTGGCTAGGCAGCTTAGTGAATTAATTGCTCATGAATTAAAAATAAATTATTATAAAATATATTTCTGTACATTTTACATACATATACTCTCTCTCTGTGTCTGAATAGATAAGCCAAGCGGCGAGGCCCGGCCGGCGCCCTCAGTCCCAGCCGAAGTCGTGCCCGGTCATCTGGTAGAACTTGCGGTTGAAGGGCCGGTAGAAGTCGCGCAGCCGCTGCAGCACCGCGCGGTCGATGGCGGGGTGCGGCCGGCCCTTGGTCTTGCCCAGGCAGTGCGGCCGGCCGCTGCCCTCGGCCTTCTTCAGGCAGGGGAAGCCCTTGGTCTTGTTGAAGTAGAAGTGCTTGTCGGTGATGATGCGCTTGAGCCCCAGGAAGTCCTGCACGCGGCCCAGCTCGCCGGCCGGGTCGCCCACCAGCCGCTCGCCGCTCACGAAGAGCAGCTGGCGCCGCGGGAAGTGGCGCAGCCAGCGCTCCAGGTGCTTGGCGTAGAGGCCGATCTGGATGGCGCTCCAGGACGCGTCCACCAGGCCCGCGCTGCGGTTGCGGAACGTCAGGCTCTCGAAGGGCGGGATGTCGGGCCGCTTGGACAGCGTCTGCGTGTAGTCCGAGACGGCCCTGGTCACCGGGTCGCGCACCACCACGATCAGCTTGGTGTCCTTGCACATGGCCGAGATGCGCGCGGGCGCCTCCCGCGTCACGAAGTAGCTGGGCGTCTTCTCCATGGTGATCTGCCCGTCCAGGGTTCTGGGCATCAGGTCCCTGCGCAAAGAGAACCGACCGAGCGGGTCAGCGGGTGACGCCTCTCAGTGTCAACCCTTCTAACCCCCGCTCCCTCCCCATTGGCAACAGTTGTAGAAATATGAAGAAAAAAAAAAATGCAAGCAGAATTTTTGAGCTGAAAGGTGCATTAACGTCCCACCTGAAGTTTGGGGGCCAGACACTATCTACTGGAAAGGAAAAGGCAGCTTTCTAGAAGGTACAAAGAGGAAGAGGCGTGTTTCTCCAAGACCCCCTCCTGGGTGTCACCTCCCTTATTTTTCAGGGTATCCTGTTTTTACACAGTGCCAAGCATCTGATGTCAGACGGAAGGATGTTGGCCTCTGGGTGTGTGAGTTTCCTAAGTAGCAGCACCTGGGGCTCCAGAGCCTTCTCTGCCCGTCGCCTGCACTGGCTGCCTTCAGGTGCTCCACACGCCTGGGCAAACGTGCTGCGGGGACACGCCCCCCTGGCCCAGCCAGGTTGCACTGGCTTCATCACAGCGGCCACTGACAGCGTCTACCTTTTCTGTGAAACGCATACCTGAGGCAGCAAAGCACGCAGCAGCCAAAATGCTGGGTGACATCAGCTGAAGGGTAAACTGGTACAAACTTGCCAAGAAGGAATTTCCAAGACAAGTCTAGAAGCTTCCAAAAACACTATAGACTCATTAAAAAAAAAAAAAGGACTTGTGTGATATCTAATGCAGCACTAATTTAAGCGAAAGTATGTAGAAAAAATTGTTACAGCCTACAACAGATACAGGCCATGACTGCTGGACCAAAATCCAGCTTTGTGGTGGCAATTAGCACTAAAATAATAAGACTCGGTGCTGTAACACTGTATGTACCTTATATGTTCTCTGAGCCTCAGCATCCTAATTTGTGATGTGGGAATAATTCCACCTACTTTATTCAGTTGTTCTAAGGTTTATAAAACCAAAGCAGTTTGGCTTAACAGTTAAGGAATGTGGACTTGGCAGTCAGATTGCTTCGGTTCAAATCCCAGCGCTGCCACTTATAAGCTGTGTTACCTTGAAGAACTTACTCAATCTTTCTGGGCTTCCTTTCCTCAACTGTAAAAATAGAGATGCTAATACCTACCTCATGTGAGTTTAATAAGAATTAAAGCAATTAATGCTCACAAAGTACTTTGAACATGCCAGACATATGGTATATATTTAATATATAATCATTATTATAGCGTTCAATACACAGTTTATAGCACATGGTAGGAGCACAGTTGAGCATGTGTGTGAATGGGCTCATGTGTATACATCCAAAGGAGATGTGTTAACTAAGTGGATACTCAGTTTTAGTCACAGATGTACAATTTTCCATTAGCTATGAGATAGATATTTCTGAATGATTCCTACCTGAGCCCAGGAATTCAAAAGAAAGAAAGAAAAGAAAGAAAAGAAAGAAGAGAAAAGAAGGAAGGAAGGGAGGAAGGGAGGAAGGAAGGAAAAGACAAGACAGACAATTTCCACATCATTTTTGAGCAAATATTTGCCTCTCAGCAGGACATTCTAAACTTCCAGCTTCAAGCCCCTCTTAATCTACTGAGACCCAACTCCTGTATTGCGCACATTTATGGAAATGGTGATATAAAACCCTCACACCCACCAGCTAGGGCAACTCCCTGGAGGGCGTCCCTTCCTCCCAGCCAGCTGAAGGCGCTGGCCCTGAAGGCGCCCTGCCTGGCCCGCCTGGCTTTAGCTAAAGCTGATTGACCCACTTTGCCCATTAACCCCTTAGATTAACGCAGCAGGAGCATCAGGCTAATGTGATGGAGGGTTAGAGAGAGTCCCAGCTCTCAGCTTATTTTTCATTTCACTCAAAAGCAGGGTGATTCAGATAAAGTCCAAGTTTTTCCCCCATGTTAAGCCATCTGCAGCTGGACAGTCTTCAAGAGTTTAATACTCAGAATTAAAGTGCTACCACCATATTGAAGGAACCCAAACCCCAAAGTTGTTCAGAGCCATTGCTGGGGGGTGGGTTCGGGTCAGTCCTCAGAAAGCCCACCTGACCCAGCGTGGGGTTTGAAGCCCAGCCACTGGTTTGACTCTCAGCATTGATGAAGGTGTGTAACCCTGCACTGGTCACAGATCACTAATCTGTCCATACCATGGGTTTTCCATCGGAACCATGAGAAAAATTTTGGTGTCCACCACTTAGTGTTTTTGAGACAACTGTGAACCTAACCTTGGTACCAGGCCTGGTGGCTAGTTGGTGCTAGAAAACATTCTCAGTCATCTCCTGCGGGCAGGATCTCAGCAAGTAAGGAGGCGAGGTACGCACACGGGTCCCTCGTGCGCTCTGCCCACACACGGGCCATGGGCAGGCTTGGCGCCCAGGGAGGCAGAGGTCAGGACACTGGCTCTGCCCTCAGCTGGCCTGGGCTCCAGACCCACTGCAGGACCATTGCTGCCTGCGTTTCCTCAGCATCGTCAGGAAAAGTCTGGTGGGACTGCACACAATAGCTACACGAACAGCTGTAAGAAACCACACCATGGGCTTGGTAAAAGGGACACGGGAGAGCCTCACTGGCCTCCAGTCGAAAGGCAACGCCTTTTCAGCCATAAGCCAAGCCTCTCCGAGCTGTGGGCAGGTCTCCTGTGCTTGCCTGCCTGCTCGCCATCCAAGCCACTCTGTATACTAGCTCCAGGGGACCCCTCTCCCCAGGATGGTTTGCATTTGCACACGGAGATCCGAAAGCACTCGGGGACTCAAGACTTTCCTTCATTGTCACTCTAACAGCCAGGGAACCACGGTGTGACCCCAAGGCTTTTCAGCCCCTGTCCACTGCAGGCCACAGCCACTGTCCCCTTGGCATGCTTGGTGGCAGGTGAGTGGCTGATGATCGTGGAGGTGCACAACTAGGTTTCCACCATTTCAGCAAACGCCTCCTGAGCCCTCTCTGCTGGTTTCCCTGGGCACCTCCCTGGCAGGTGAAGTGGAGCAGAGTATATGCCTCCCCAAAATCTGTCTCTTAGGCACAGGGTCAGCTTCGGCTGGTTGTGTTTAAGAAACAGCAGACACGGGAGGAGCTCTGAGAAACCAAGGAGAAGTTGTCATTTTGCAAGAGACATCTACATTTAGAAGGGAAATATCCATCTGTGAGGGTACCCTTCTGGCTGTGCTAGGAAGAAGACAGGAATAAATCTTCAGCAATCTCCTCAATAGAGAAGGCAGGGACTGAAATCTGCATAACAACTTTACCCCTTGTTGTTTTTCCTGGTCACTTCCCATAAATGGCCTCTCTCTTCCCGCCTACATCTTTCTTGTCTTTAGCTGGAGATGGTATTTAACTTGGTTTGGGCCATTTTGGGGAGTTGCTCAGTTTTCCTGGGCCTCTTATATGTACAGCAGGTATACCTGTTATTAAAAGTCTGTTTGTGCTCCTGCTAATCTGTCTTTTATTACATGGGAATCTCAGTCAAGAACCCAGCAGGGTAAAGAGGAAATTATTTTCCTCCCCTAACACAGGTACTAGGCTCAGGAGGAGCTTGCGTCTCCCCAGCACACCCCTGGGGAGCACAGCACAGACTGAGAGGTATGTGGAGAGCTCCTGGCACAGAACCTTCTGGACTGTCACAGACAAGCCCCTCTCTCCCCCTCCCACCCTACCCGTAACACCCGGGCCTGGAGCAAATCCCTTTTTATTGGCTTCCTGAACCCACTTCCTTTTTCCTCTCCTTTCACTGGCCACACTCTCCTGTCCTCATACTCAAAATCCGTCTGAGCACAACAGTGACTCAGAGAAGAAAGTTTGAGGATGTGGCCGAGGGCGAGACCACTCATGTAGGCCCTGGCATGCCCATCCCAGCAGCAGATCCAGCCTCAGGTGGGCCTCCTGAACGAGCCAACAGGGAGGCTGCAGGTTAATTGAGCTGCTCATTAGGAAAGCCAATTTCTCAAACTGATAGTCATACCTAATAATTATGCAGTGCTTGGAGCCTGCAGAGGACTTTTCACAGACATTATCTGATTTAACCCCTCACAACAAGCCTTTGAGGTGGGTATTGCAGTCCCCAACTTGCTCATGAAGAAACTGAGGCTAAACAAGAGGGAGTGACTTGCTTAGAGGTAGGTCACTGGCCTGTATGTCAAGAGCCGGGACCTAGAGCCAACCTGTGGGATGCGTCCCCTGTCCCCTTCCATTTGCCACGAGCCCCTCCCCTCAGCCTCCTGGGTTTCCTTAATATGAGGAAAAGCACACAGCACCACATACCTGTCCTCTCTTAAATAGATACCTCTATTTTTATCTCCTGTTCACAGATTAGGATCTTAATAACAGGCATTTCAGTGCTAGACTCAAATGACTGTGATCATAATTGTTTGAAAATGAGTCGGACTTCGGAACAACAGACCTCTTGGTTCACACACTCCCACATTCTGTGGGGCCTGGCATCTCAGCGGCTGGCCCTGGCCTCCTCCCTTCTACCGGGTGTGCAGAAAGGGACACCTGGCACGTATGACCAATGAGTTCTTGTGAAGCCAGTTCGTCTAGTGCAACCCTGAGGAAGACACACAGTCCCCCCATGAGAAGCATCCCCTAGGACAAGCCTCAGAGAGACTAACCAGCAATGCAGGTGACGACACCATGACAGACGGTGAGACAGCTCCCACTTCTTCAGTGAGACCTACAGGTGAGGCAGACTTGTCCTCCCATTTGGCCTGTGGATGACAAGCCCAGTGACTCCCAGGAACACCAGATCTCAAAGAGCAGGGCCATGGAGCAGGAGCATGCGGGCGGGTGCTCAGGCTGACAGCGTGTTTGGGGATATTCTCACGAAAGTGGTGGCCCTCTGCGCAGCCGGCCTCCCCCCTTTGTGCACCCTGGAACATAGGGCGTTTGAACTATGTGCCTCGCCCTTGCCCCAGCCCAACTGAGCCAGGCCCGTGTGGGTGAGGTCCCCACACAGGTTCTTTGAGAGGGTTCTCATGTGCAGCCAGGGTTGGAAACCACTGTCCCGTGGCATCTGCCCTGTAGTGAAGGCGTTTATTCTGCTGACATCCATGGCCACTAAGAGGAGACCATCGTGGGGGAAAAAATGAGAAAACAATTGTTCAGCTAATCCAAGACTTATTATTTGAGTCAAAGGAGTAAAGGTCTTACTCTCTCAGCTGACAGCAGACCAGGTCCCAGAGGGAGTGAGGGGGACGCCCAGTGGTCCACAAACTGCAGAGAAATAACCAGAGCAAACTGTGAATGTGGCCAGTTTAACGTGAGAAGAGGGTGTGTGCTGCCCTTAAACGGGAGTGTGAATGAGTCCACGTGTGTGCATGCACGCGCACGCACACACACACACACACACACACACACACACACAGCTATCCAATACAAATCCAGCTACCAGCAGAACACAGGAGGCTCACTGAAGGAGCCTGAAGAAAGGTAAGGCCAGCTGCGCTCCCCGATAATGAAAGGCTCCCAGATGCACCTAATTCTTTCATCATCAAAGTTAGATAACATCAGCGTAAACAGAGGAGAGGAAAACACACAGGTGGAGGGCAGACTAGCACTAGACCATCTGACTTATGCTTTTGCCAAGGTCTGTGGCTTAACATGAAACTCAATTCATTTTTTAAAAAGATCTCATGAACCTATGATCAACTGGTGTCAAAAATGCCCTTTGGGCCCTTTCCCCCTTTCTCCTCTCGAGGTAGGTGGGTAAGGAGAGTGGCCAGAATCGGGTTTGAGGATTTAGAACCTCCAAGCTCAGGTCCCGTAGCTCAGGTCCCAGAGCACACCTCACTCCCCGTGCTTTTGCCAAACTGGAGAAACCAGCTGAGGAACTGAGCCCATGGCCTACAGAGTCAGGCTTCTCACTGGGACTGGCTGTCACAGGGCTTCAGAGAAGCACAGTGTACAACTGAACCTCCCAGGTCTCCGAGGGGCCCTAGGTGTGGCTGCCGGGAGCAGAATGTTAGATACAAACCTTCAGGCCTAAGTGAGTAGGAAATTCAAATGAGCCAGGGAAGACGTAAAACGCCCTGTAATTCTGATGTCCTCCAGTAGAGAATGTTGCCCTAATTCTTTCTGCTGCTTTCTTCCCTCGGACATGCCTGCTCGCAGGGTCCAGCAACTGGGATTGTTACTCTGAAGCGAAAAATTACACAACCAGGAACAAAAAAGGGCAGGAATGGGTGCAACCTAACTCAGCCCAGCCAAACATGCTGAGACAGGGACACAAAGCGGACGAAGGGAGGGGGTGAAGGTCAGGGGAGGCCAAGCTGCAGGCACACTGGGCTGGGGCAGGCCCAGCACCGGCTTTGCCCCTTTCCCCTCCCCCTTTGGGAGAATGGCCTCTTTGCTTGGTTGCAGAAAGACCCCATATTTTCTGGACTACAGATTGTTTTTTTCTTTTTAGAAATCTACTTTTTAACATACTTTACTACTACATAGTAAGTAATCATTTTTGGTATCCAGTCCTATGAATTTTGATAAATGCACTGAATTGTGTAACAACCATCACAATCAGTCCCAATCCTCTCCCTTGGGCTCTTCCAACAAGGATCCTAAAGCAAGCTGTTTCCACAGGAGAGGCTCTTACAACTGGCCAGAGGCTGCCCAGAGCATCGCTGTTTTGGGGAAAACAATGATTGAAATGAAACAATAAACAGACTTAGAAATTTTGACGCAGAATTATTTACTGTTGTGTAAAAACAAAAGGACAAGTTGTTTTCATGAGTCTCTGTCAGTCCCCCACTTCTAGTTCTGCTCCCCACAGGCGTGCCCCCGGCCACCTCCTGGACCCTTGCCTCAGATGCCCGCTGAGGCTCAGCAGGGGAGGGCCGTGCTCTGCCGGTTCTGATGGGCTGCTCTGGCGGTGACCCGCGGGCTCAGGCCAGTCAGTGCAGCGTCCCCCTTAGCTGCTGCGCAGAGCCTCAATGCAGCCTCTAATTCCCAAATCCAGAGTGCAGCAAGGAAAAGTCTTCACAAACAGCAGAATGGGGGTTTCTAGGGGGTTACATCTCTCCCCACCCATGAAAACAAACAAACAAACAAAGCCACCAAACTTGTTCCGGGCATCCACAGTCCCAAAATGGTTTAGGAAATAAGCACCCCCCTTAAAAAGGGTAAAACAAAGAAAGTGTTATTTTTTTGAGGATCCTATAAACCTGACCAGACAAGTATCACAGTAAATGCAAAACTCAAAGATACTGGAATACCGAGGGGTTGGGTGAGAGGGGTGGTCAGCAGGCAGAGCCCAGAGGGCTCGGGGGCAGTACTGAAGCGGTGACACGGGTCATTACACACTGGGCCAAACCCTCAGAGTGCACAGCAGCAGGAGCGAACGCTAGCGTGAACCGTGGGGCTTGCGGATGATGGTGTATCAGTGCAGGCACTATAGCCACAGTGCATGCACCACTTGGGGGGATGCTGATGTGGGGAGGTTGTGCTTGTGGAGGGGCAGAGGGCATTCGGGAAACCTCTGCTCCATCTTGCTGTGAACCTAAAACTAATCTGAAAAATAAAATCTTTTCTATGAACTCTGGTGTCTCCTTGGGGATGGATGGGCCTCACACCCTTAGCCAGGCCACCACAGGAAGTGGCCCGTTCTCACGCACAATCTCTCTGCACTCGGCTTCCTCTGCGGCCTGGGCTCCGGCTCGGCTCAGCTCTGGGGGCAGCAGCCCCGCGGCACCCACACTGGCCCCTTCCCCCAGCCACTCCGGAGGAAAGAAAACCTCCTCGCTGGGTGACACTGAGATTTGGAAAAGGTAGCGTGTCTTAACCTAGGACATGCAGGACAAGGGACAAAATACCAAACTTTCTGCCTTGCAAATGTAAAGAAAAAGTCTTGATGAAAGGATGCCCAGAGGTTACCAAGCTCTCTATCTGGCAGAACTGGGGCGACTCAAACCTTTCCCTCAGCCTCTCTTCCTCAGGAGCCACCCTGTGGAGTCCCCAGGGCAGGAAGCGAGGGACCCAAGACCTGGATGATATTTGGGGCTCAGCATTAGCTGAGTGCCTCAGTCTCCCCAGCATCAGGAGGTCAGGAAACCCACTGAGCTGGCTAACTTGTGTGGATGAAAAAGGGGCTGCACACTAACCCCCACAGCTCAGGGGAGGCCTGCATGGTGGCTTCACACTCAGAGACCGACAGTAACCACAGAGGACGGTCTGAACTAACACTTCCTTCCCAACTAAAATCGAGTCCGGTGGGTAATCACGTCCTAGGCCCATACCTCCCCTGACAAAGCTCCATCTCTACCTTAACTGAGCCTGTCTATTGTCTTCTTGCATCTATAATAACATGCCTTTGGAATGTCAGGGTAATTTCCTTTTTTCCAGACCCCTCAGGGCAGAGCCTCCCACTAGAGCAGGAGACCACAGGACCCTCCTTACTGTCTTGTTGCCCAAATACCATCTCCACTTGCTGTAAATGCTCATTGTTAACTATCTGTACCTAGCATGTGTCTGTTTTACTCTTGATCCATGTGAGAAATTTCCCCTTCTTGCTTTCTGCCGCCTCCCTAACCTACCTACCACCAGTGAATTTCATGTAACTGTCCTCCGTTGGTCGCAGTGAATAAAATAAGCTGCAAAACTGCCATTCTCAGGAGCGTTTTCTCAGCCTCTTGGGATTTGCTTCCCAGCAACTGTCGTCAGCGTGGCTCAAATAAACTCATGGAAATTCTCTACAGGTTTGTATGTTTTTTATGTGGACACTTGAAGGAGTGGAAAGGGCAGCTGGAGGCATGGAAAGAAGGTGAGTTGGACAGGTGACGTGGAGCGGAGGTGACACTCCCAAGAGGTGAACTCTGCAACTGCCAGACAAGTCTTAGAGGGGCAAGATGTGGCAGGTTGTGGGGAGGGGGCGTCTCCTTCAGGTTTCAGTGGGCACTCGGTACTCCAGGCCAGAATTATTTCAAAAGAAAATTCCGGGGGAAGAAAAAGAGTGGGTGCCACGGTCATCTCAGTTCCAATCATAGGAGTCTCTGTGGTGACAAGTGTGGACGAGCCCCTTATCTTCTGTGGAAGCCAGTTGCCAACTCTAAATATCCACCCCAATCGGGACCCCAAAAGCTCCTTGATGTCTTCCTACCTCATGACCTTATAAATTACAGCGGACTTCGGGAGTCAAAAAGACAAAAGCCACAGCCTGCTCTCTCCTCCTACAGGATGAGACATCCGGGGACAAGACACTTTTCCTGGAAAGCTTGACTGTAGGCCATGGCTGCGGACACACAGCCCTGGAACTGTAAGTTGTAACTCTGGGAAGTTTCTTCCTTAAAACAGCTTTCCTCCCCGGGAGGCAGGAGCAGGAGCAGGAGGCAGGCAGGAGGAAAATGTGTCCCGGGACAGCCCCTCCTTATCTGGAACCTCCTTCCTGTGGTGGGAAGACTAAAGCTCACCAGTCCTGAGCTCCTCTTCAAAGGGCTACATCTCCATCAATAATCATCTCCATTTGGGGGAGATGTTTGCATATCAAAGAACTCCTTTGGGAGGGTTTAAGATAATTTAAAATGAAATTCTAAATAGTCTGTTCCCCATGTCTTTCTGGTCTTGGAGCTGGAGCAGTAGGGCCACAGGAAGTGATGTCATCATTCATTAAAACTTTGCAGGGTCGCCCCCACCCCTTTAAGGTAATGGGTAGGAAAGAAGAAAAATAACAAAGGATGGGTTCCCCCAGGCCTCCTCCTCTCCCAGCCCTCCCTTCTTTCTCTACTCCCAGCCCCCAACCTCCAACACAAAGATTTGGCCTCCATTGTCCTAGAATTTCAATACTGCTCAGAAAGTGAAAAGCCTTTGAATGCCATAAAGGGGTGGGGCACAAAAGAGCATCTCGCTCCTCTGGGTCAACTCAAGATTCCTTTCATTTTGGCAGAATCCTCTGTTATAGACCCTGCTTCACAAAGGCCCGAGTTCCTGTTCCTGGAAGGAGCCTGGCTGGGGGGGAAGGGGGCAGGATGGAGGGAGGGTTTCAATTAAAAGCTAATAGCCTTTTGTGTAGGAGCTCTCTGGGGCATTGCTCATGTTTATTGAACATCACTGCGCCAGGACAAATCAGTGAAATCAGAGTAATCTGTGTCCGCTTCCTGGAAAAAAAAAATTTTTTTATCGTTAGGAAGAAAGAGAGAAAGAAAGGAAGAAAGAAAAAAGTCTTCTGAGAAGCAGACTTTAGAAAGTAAAATCAGCCCTGCCATTAGGCCAGAGGGGTGGAGCAGAGGACCAAGAAATAAGGAGAATCGGGAACCAAACTCCAGCTGTGGAAGGGCCACGGGTGATGCACCCCTGCTCCTGCCTGGAGAGATTCTCTCCGGTGTGGACCAGGCCTCTCTGGGTCTCTGGTCAGGAGCAGGCTCCTTCTCCCTGGGGGGGGTGGGAGCCCCCGCTGTGTAGGTTGCTTCCCTGGCAACCAAGGGCCCGCCCCTCCCCCTGCACAGCTGCACTCCCCTGTTTCACAGGCTCCTGTCCTCTCCCCCAGCTCCCGCTTCAGCCTGAGAAAAGCTGCCTTCTCTCCAGCACCCTGGGTAACTCAGTGCAAATGTTTGTAAACAGGCCTTCACCCAAGAGCTTCTGAACCACTCAGCACCGCCAGTCAGCGCAGAGTGAATGAAAACCACTACAGGGAAGCCAGCACCCGGCAGGGGCGCTCCCTGACCTTCAGCGAAAGCACAGTGGGCACTGGGCGGGTGAAACTGTGGGCTCTGGTCCTGGCCTGCCACTGACAAGGCCCTAAGACCTCGGACGAACACTCAGAGCTTTGAACTCAGTTTCCCTGCATATAAAAATTAATGTATTGGTTCAAAGGGTGTTCTTTGGCTCTAAAATTTTATGACTTTTACAATCTCACTCTCCCACCTTCCCTATTCCACCTCCTCCTTCAGCCAGCAGTAGTTTGACACAAGTTGGCAGAGTTAAAGTAGAACCTTTATAAAATCTGATGATTGAAAATGTACAAACTGCCCAGCTGTGTGGCTCAGTGGTTGAGCATCGACCCATGCACTAGGAGGTCGCCAGTTCGATCCCAGGTTAGGGTGAAACCGGACACAATGGGTCTGGGCTGCCTGTCACTACGTGAGCCAGTTAAGCAGAGACAAGGTTAAATCATATATGAGTGTTTATTCCAATAATGCTGGCAATATGGGAGAGCAGCAGGGTCATCCACCTAAAATCTGCTCTAACTGCCCCTCCCCCCACAAGCTAGCTGCTTATATTGGGTAGAAGGACAAAGATGACATGGGGAAGTGGGCAAAAGGAATCAGAATGTATAATGGTTTACAGATTACGGGAAATTCGGGCTGGGGTTTGCAAAAGGGTGGGGCACCTCTGGGACCCCTTTGTTCTGGCAACAAGGTTGTTAATCTTTCCATGATCATAGGCTGTTAAGGAGAGTAGACCACATTCTGAATGTCCCCGGGTATACAGCTCTCAGTCGGGTTGAATGTGCTTCATCTAATCAGAACAGAACAATTACGGTTAACTGAACATGATTAATATTTCCTATAACTATAGCTAAAATCATGGTTAACAGAGCATAACTAATATTTCTGCCTCTAACAAGAGCACATGCCCAGGTTTCGGGCTCAATCCCCAGCAAGAGCGTGCAGGAAGCAGCTGATCAATGTTGACGTTTCTCTCTAATTGATGCTTCTCTCTCTCCCTCTCCCTCTCCCTTCCTCTCTCTCTAAAACCAATAAAAACATATTAAAAAAAAAAAAAGTGTACAAACTATATCTCAGGGGCATTGGTATAGACCAATCCCAAGAGCATAATTCAGATATGGATCAATGTCAAGTGTACCCTAAAACCATACACCCATTTGTTAAATAGCCTGGTACTGGGTGGAGTAGAAAGAAGAGTGGGTAGGTCAGGCTGTGTGGTCTTGGGCAAGTTGCCTAACATCGTTGAGCTGTCTTTCCTCATCTGTAAAGTGGAAATATTTGTCCTGCTTATTTTATGAAAGAAAAAAAAATTGAGACTCAAATGTAGTTTGTAGGTGAATCAGCTTCTACAGCAGCAAAACCCTACCTGAGAGTAAGGTGGGATGAACCCTCACATCCCCTGTCATCTCCTTTGCCATCTGGTTCTAGATACAAGGAATATTTCTAGGGAAACACTGCTAGGAAAAAGAAACCCCAAATTCGTTCTTGAATTCTAAGTTTCATGTGAAAACAAGTATTTGAAAGAGTCTCGGTTTCCTGAAATTCATCACTTGTGCTATGAAGACTCCCACATTTGGGCCTTTCTTCTTAGTACCCTGGTAGGTCCTGGAGACAAAGAAAACTGAACTCCTCTCCTGGGTTGATGTCACTGAATGTATATGATGATCCAAGTATGGGGCCTGAAAACCTTCTAAGTCCTCCCACCTTCTAAGTTCTGGCTAGGCTATCTATCAAATTAACCCGAGAAAACACACCAAGTTTATTACAGATAGATGTACATGCCAGGGGCGTCATAAGATGTGAGACCCAGAGAGGCATCAGGCCATTGAAGTTTAATATGCCATATGGACAAAAGAAAAGGGAACAGTGATGGGATTCCAGAAGGAAAAAATAGGCGATTTACTGGTAGCTGAAAAGAACAGAACACCTGTGGAAGGCAAATCCCTGCTAGACAACCCAGAAACAATGGGACACAGTGGGTGGAGGGTTAGGTGGTAGGGATGGTAGAGGTGGTGGTGAAAGAAATCTAGCCACCAGGCCTGCCTGGAGCCTTCCTATTTAATGCCGAGGTGAATGTGTTAAGAGTCTCTTCCTGGAACAGGCCTTTCCATCTGAATCCCTTGGGCAGGAAAGCGGGAGGGTTCAAGGTTCTTTCTGAGTGTTTTATTTCTTAACAACCAGCCTAAAAATCGATACCACAACAGGCACAGTTTGGGGATTGCAAAACTGTGGTCCCCTTTACAAGCCAAAGAGGGATGGGAAGCGAGGCAATCTTTAGTACAAACACACCTACTTTGGAAGGTTCTTTCTTTTTTTTTTTAACATGCAGAGAATGGGGTTTACAAGGAGCAAAACCCCCACAGTTTAGGGGAAGAGGTCCATCCTGGACTGATGAAAAGAAACCACACAACTGCTGAAACCAGACCCACAGTGAAGACTTGATATCATCATTTGCCTTCCTGTAGGAGTTTGGGAAAAGAAAACTCCCAGTCAACTCTTGACTTAAGTCCAAGATAATGGCTCCGGCCTGCTCTCGGCTTCCCTTCTCCTCAACAAACAGAGCCCCACTTTATGGTTATCAACTGAAAACAGTATAAAGTAAATTAGGTCAATAAAAATCTTGAGACAGAAGTTTGAGTTAAGCTAAAACAAAGGGAAATGAGTGCAAATAAACGTCTCTTATCACAGGCTTTAAATAGTTCAAGAACATTTTAGAGACTAAAAGAAGTACTTCCTACCCAGAGAGAACATCCAAGGGGGTGTGTAAACTTGGAAAAGCTGCTGTCTCTTATCTCGCACTCCTTTGTCATCAGTACTTACTTCTTCCCAGTTGGCTTGACCTAGTGTTTGAAGCTGACCAAAAGGTGTCATGAGAAAATAGGCGACACGACAATGCCAATGGAAACCCCAAGGACATCCATCAGAGTCCCCCCTCTCAAACCCTTTTTGGAATTCTCAGCTTGGGAAGTAATGGGAGCTTCTCAGAGTCTACTTTCAGCAGGAGAAAAGCGAGACTAACTTCCCCAAATTATCATCCATTCATTGTATGGTCAACTATTTTTTATAAAAACAATGCATTTGCAACAGAGTAGTACTCGCCTTGTGTATTTCATTTCCAAAGATAGAAGAGATGGAAAGTGTTGGGGGCTGAAGCGATGGCAGAATGCTCTGTTATTTTTTTAGGACATCCGTCGTTATTTCTTACATGCTCTGAGAACTCTTTGGTAGGTGATGCTACCTTACTGGAGAGTCTTAAAATTTCCAGCAAGTCTTCTGTGCTTAGACAAAGCATTCCCTCCCCACCCCACAACTCCCAAGGGAGCAAAACTGTAAGCACCAAGGAGATCAAATAACTAAATGCTTAATGAGAGAGCTGCTAAGAATTACAAGTGAGATTAGCCTTTTACCCTGCATTAGCCCAAATGAAAAACTAACCCTGTAACTACTTTTAAGCCTAATGACTATTTCTAAGAACAAAGCGTTTGGCTGAAATGTATTATCTTCTACATTTTGTTCTGTATCTGTTTGCACTGTGAATTTAAAATATTTTTGTCTTCGAAAGAAATACAAGAAAAACAGCAAAACACCACTCATAGGAAGCACTTAAAAACATTTGCCGAATGAAGGCATAAATGAGTGAATGAAAGGGAATGCGTGAGCAATGCATAAAGCTAATGACCAGGGATCACAGTGCAACAGCAAAGAAAATTGGGGGCAACCTGGAACAATAAATTGCCTTTTGGGCCAGCTTTGAAAATGGTGATGATCTCAGTACCCCGACGCCCAAATGAGTTAATTCTAGAGCAACATTCATGTCTCATCACACCCATTACATTAAGTGACACAATTACATTAAGAGGCCCTACCCATAAAGAAGGTCTCGAACTGGAATTCAGAGCTAAAGCAAAGAACAAGCATGGCTAAGACCAGTGTTTCTCATTTCTCCTGTGGGCCAGCAGCAAGCTGTGGCACCTCACTCATGAAGCTTGACTGCCCCACCTCTGGTGGCAGGTAACAAACCACTTTCCTTATTCACACTAATAAGTGCTTGCAGTTAATAATAATGAGAAAATGACTTTAATTAGCTGATTTATATTAATTGTTATTTTACTTATTACTTTGCTTTAATTATTATTAAACTTTATCTGCATTCACAGGCATCTGTCAAGCGATGATGGGGTAAGATACCCCGATGCCTCGCTCGTAGGGAGCGAGGGGAAAGCTGACTAGAAGTGTGGATGGCATCTTTAGCACGGATCACCACGGACTCGGCGCCACGGCAGGTCTGTATCGGCACAGGGATAATTCTTGCCCTCCGGGACACCGTGTATTTAGGAAGAAATTCCGCACGCGGGAAGTTTACCAATAGATATCGTATACTTGGTTCAACATGAGCCGTGTGGAGCAGAAGCACCCAGGAGCTGTGTCCTTTGAGTCAACGGAAGCTTCCATGAGCGAGTCTCAAGGGTAGGTGGCAATGAAGGCGTCAAGGACAAAATGTACCTCAGGTTATGAATAGAAGGCAGTGACTGAGCCACTTAGCCAGGGCTGGAGTTTTGTTTGTTTGTTTAGGAATGGTGGGCAATATTGGGAAGGTTGGCAAACAGGCTGGGGTTGCCCTCCATCTACAGCGCCCAGCCCTCCGCCCGCTGCTTCCCCAGACACCGTTCCAAAAGCAAAGCCTACAGGCCACACCCTCACCGCCTCTCCTAACGCTGAGCGTGCCGTTCGAGGGAATTCTCAGTTCCCACCACTGCACCCAGCTCTGCGTCGCCCCAGCTGTGGACAAGGTCCTGCAACTGCCCAAATGGGTCATGGCGTTCCCTGCCCCCCTTCCCTTCTCCTAGAACATTCTTCCAGCCCTTCTCCGTCTAATAGATTTCTATGACACTCATCCCTTTCTCACTCTGGGTTAGCAGTCCTCGCTCCCATCTCGTGCAAGAGCGCGCACACACGCACGCACACACAGAGTTAGCACCACCTTTATCTATCCGCTGTTACAGCTCTAGGAGGCTTTGAGGACTGGATTGGGTCTCATTTGCATTGTGGCAAAAATAAATGATTGTTGGATGAATGAAGGGTGAACAAATAAATGGAGCAAGACAGGATTTGAATTTGATCTCAGAGGCAATGAGAAGCCACATCGGAATGGAAGCGAGAGGCATGAAAATGTATTAGGAGCGGGGGAGCCACTGCTTCCCAGCCCCACAGACAAAACAGATTTGGCTTTTAGCTGATTATAAACTTCCTGAGCCTACCGAAGACTGACCCAAGAAAATACACAGAAATTTTACTAGGTGTTTCTAGCGGAAACCCGTGCACTGTGGAAAGCAGACCTCGCTGGATCTCTGACTCTAGCCTTTTACTGCCTTTGAGATATTTTGGAACTCTGTAAATTATAGATAATGTAGCAATGCAATAAAATTCTTGACCACAGGCACTGGAATAAGTGCTTCTGGGTGGAGGCTCTGTAGCTCTGGCTCTCCACCTCCCATCTCGAGCTTCCTGCCTATTTTTATCTTCATCTCAATATTGTTTTATTCCAAGTAAACTTGCATTCTTTTGACTTCTCCTTTGAACCAATGGTTCTCTCATTAATGACGAGTGAAATGAAACCCTTCACGTGATCCTTAAGGAAATTCATTCCTCATCATTATATCTGTGTGAGAGTCATAATTTTACCTTTTGTTTTTAGAAAACGATTTTGTACCAAAAAGGCTGGATAGCCTTGCGTCTCCTGGAAGGGTGCTCCCCATGCCAGGGGCGTGGCCCCAGCACCTCTCTCTGCGAGCCCGGCCCCTGGACCAAGCAGTTGTGCTCTCACAGCGAGTCCTGCGATGTGTAACTGAGGTCGGCCTTTTGGTGGCGGCTGCCAGGAAGCTGAGGATCCTGGCCGGCCAGCTGAGAGCCATTTCTCAGGCCAACTCCTGGCTCCGCTTTACGGTTCCACTATTCATTCTCGCCTTTGACACTCACATTTGATGTATTTGTGGCCCTTCAGATAGCATTTAAAAACCACCCTAGGTACCTTTTCAAAAAGGTGGATACAAAATCAGTGCCATTCTGGAGATGTGACCTGGAGGGGGAGTAGGAGTGGCTATGACAGACAGCTCATTTCAAAAACACTTTGAAGGAAGGAAAAAAGCACCGCTGGTAACAGGTTAGATGGGAGGAAAGAAGAACAAGGACCAGCTTCAGTTTCTAAGCCCAGGTGATTGTGGGCATGACACTACCAGTGGTCTGAAATCAGCCCCGTAAACTGTAGCTTCCCACGGTGTTCAGGGTGGAGGTCAGCGGTAGAGTTTAGGTGCCCATCCAAAAGATGTCAGAAACAAATGAAGATTGAGGTTTTTCTGTCCCTGAGTGTAAACAGAAACAGGGGGAAGAGGAGCACCTGATCCTAGGTGAGAAAAGGTTCCCAGGACTGGAAAACCTATCCCGGTGAGCCTGGGTAAGGGTGCGAGGTGGGGGGGTGGCAGTGGGAGGCCATCAGAGGCGGGGTGCCCAGGAGAATGGCTGCCTCTCCTGGAGATGCTCAAAGATGTTCAGCCGCATTCTCCATTCACTGACAAAGCCAAATAAAGACCTTAAGCTGCTACTTCCCCAAATGAGTCCACTCCCAAGTCCTGGAGCTGGGAACACATAGCCCTAAGCCCCTGAGCAAAAAGCCTCTAAAGGAGAGGGCAAGGGGTGCCTCTCCGCTGCCCCATGAGCACATTGGGGACATCAGCTCAGACCCCGGAGTGACAGTTTTCCTGGGCGTGCTGAATGCACAGATTCAACAGTAGCTTGGAGGCCAGCAGGACCACCAGGTAACACATTGAGGCATGGAATCAATGGCTATTGAAATGCTGTAGAGCTGGTGTCCCTGTGAATCCACCAGGAATTCCGAGATTTCTCTCTACGAGATGAATACGAGATGAATACGTGTCTGTCCAAGGAAAGACCCCTTCCCCGGGCCCCCTCTTTCTCTGATGAGAGACAGTTCTCTTCATATTCAGAACAGAAATGGGTTTGTTAAATATCATAATAGACTGATACCCTCGCCGACTACAAACAGGCATGAAATCCCCAGAGCAGGATTTAGGGACTGTGGGAAGTCTGAGAAGAGGGGGGACCCCTCGATGCAGCTGACCGGCGCACAGCCCGGCTGCACTCGGCCCCACCAGGCACCGGGCTGTCCTGGCCTGAAGCCTGGCGAGATGGCTCCTCAGGAGGTCGGAGCAGAGCAGACAGGCCTTCTCCATCCACAGAGGGGAAAGCATCACAAGGAGGCCCCACGAGCTTTGCTCACCTCCAGAGGCCTTGCCTGAGCTACAAACAGGACGTGGCACTACGCTGGGAAACACTGAGTGAGCCGGCATAGTAACCGGTCTGCCTGGGGCCTTGTGAGGCCACCAAGCCACTGCCCACCAGTACTCCAAGTCAGCGCAACAGAAAGAGGTCTGCCTCTGGCAAAGAATCAATGGGCTTTGTCATATCGAAAGGTGGTTCTCTCTCTTCCTTGGCCGTAAGGAGGTCGACTCTAAGGCCCTCCCAGCACTTTATCCACGAGAAAGTGCTGAGCACCCAGGATCTCGCTGGCTCACTGTAACAACCGCCTCGAGGGGTATTTGCTCCATTTTAACGGTGGGGAGAGTGAGGTTGAGAGAGGTTAGCTGGAACTGCCCCAAATCAAATGTGAGGCCATGGCAGAGCAGGGACTCGGACTCCAGAACGTTCAACGGAGTCTCATGTTCATCCTGTTTCTCAACACCTGTAAGAACCTCAGAGATCCACATTCTCCAATACAATAGCCCTCCCACCAGCCCACCCTTACCACCGCCTCCTTCCCAGGGAAAATTTCACCTTCTCTCCCTTCTGACAATAAAAATAAAAAGATTTGGTTTTAATTAATTTGGAGAACTATATGGGGTATAATTACATTGAAATAAACATACTTTATAAATTTCATATAAACATGTAAACGTGCGTATAGAGAAAGATTAGTTTAGAACATGGGAACTAAATCTCTGGTCTTCATTCCAGGAACTCATCTTCCACCCAGCCCTGCGGAAACAAACGATCGCAAGACAGAAATAATCAGGTTAGCCCTCCACCCACAGCCCTAGTTCCTCTGTCACTATCCCTACTGTGTGCACGCTTCAGCCCTCATTGTCTCCACCGTGCCAGTCTCCTGCAACAGGAAGCACCTGCCCCCAGCCCCAGGGCCCATGTTACAGACCAGCCTTGCTCAACTCGGCAGGCCCAGCGCGAACCTGCTGGTGACACACATCCAGCTGGAGTGAAGGACTCAGACCTTTTCATCATGTGCATACAGGTATCGTGGGCAGACAGCTGACAGGCGGCTGCCCCTCAGCTCTCCCTCTTCCCTCTAAATCAGCCAGGTGTGCAAAAGGAAGAGAGAGCTGGTTTTCCATTTGCAGAGGCCAGGAGTCACAGCTCAATCCATCTTTGGAAGAGGGGAGATTCATGGAGGTGCCAGGCTGAACAAGCCTCCACCAAGGAACAAACAGGCTGATAGATTGGCACTGCGAAGCCACTGAGCCGAGCCCCAAGAATCAATCCTACAGGCTGCCTCCTCTTCTAGCTCATTAACTGTTTGAGATTACCATCAGCGGGAGTAGCCTCGCAGCTGGAAATTAAATTAGCCTGGCTGTAGACCAGGAACGCAGGGTGGAAAGTATCTGATGAGCAGTCCTGGGGAAAAAGTGCACACCCTCCCAAGAGCCGTCCTCTGGTCCTCCACACTGGTCCCTTCTTGGCCGTTTCTCTTCTGCACAAGGAGGAAGAGCAAGGGGAGGGATGCATGCACACACACACACACACACACACACGCCCTCCCTGCGAATGGTCTGCACAGAGGCATAAGCCCCAGTAAGAAGGGCAGCAGGCACTAATTGCACATTCAGAGCAGGTGGGTGCCTGCAAAGCCACCGCTTAATTACCAGGTTGGGCATTTTGGCACTGGCAGCCTGCCCTGCTCAGCTTCTAAGAATGCTGAAACGAGCGTCCACGGGGCTGTTCCTTGTTGTAGGTCCGAAGAGCTGAGAAGTGGAATTTCTAATTACATGGCTTTAGGCTTTACCCTAATGAAAGGCTCCGTCCAGGCAAGCAAAAAGCAATCGGCTTGGAGGACGCGGGCCCGGAACACATCCTGAGAGGCTCTCCAGCACTTGCCTTTTTTTCTGGGTGGTATCTTTTCTGATCACCAGCAAAAGCAATTCCTGTTTAACGCTATTCAACGGCATCTTGTAAATCCCACTTCCAAGCTGAAGTACTTGAGAGGAAAAAAGGTGCAGGATAAACTGCTACCCTCCGAAGTCATGATGTCAAGGCTCACTCACAAAACACACCAGTCCCCCGGATGCTGTCCGGCCTCGCCTGCATTTCTCTGCTGGCCCTTCCCGGCACCCACCATGCTGCTCCGTGCAAACCTCCTTGCCTTGCCACCTGTATTCCCTCTGCCAGGAAGACCCCTTTCCCCACCTGTCTTCACATGAACTCCTACTCATCTACCAAAACCTTGCTTGGGCCCTGGCCGGCTAGGCTCAGTGCTTAGAGCATCGGCCTGCAGACCAAAGGGTCTCAGGTTCGATTCCCCGTCAAGCTGGGAATGCAGGTTCAACCCCTGGCCCCAGTTGGGGCACCTGTGGGAGGCAAGCAATCGATGTGTCTCTCCCAAGTCGATATTTCTCTCTATCTCCTCTCTCCTTTCCTCTCTCTCCTTCCCCCTCTGTCCATTCTCTCTGTAAATCAATGGGAAAAAATATATATATATATACACACATATATATCCTCAAGTGAGGATTAAAAAAAATTAAAACCTGAGTGTCACCTCCTCTTTGAAGCCTTCCCAGGGGAGACTTCCCAGACATTTAATCACTCCTTCCTCCGCAGCATCTCTGCCTTGAACTCCCTCTGTTGTGTGCCATGCCCTGTGTACTCAGCCATCTCAACCCTGCCTTCACTCTCACGCCCTGGAGCCAATCTCCACAAAGCAGTCAGAGCCCCACTGGTCTCCCTTCACAGAAGAACACACAGGACTGCCTCTCTGCCCCACTCCTTTGAGGTCTTTATTTCGGTCACAGTGTCATCATCTCGCAGACCTCCACATATCCCTCTCTTCCTCAGGCTCCTGCTCAACATCGCCTCTTTAACAAGACCTCCTACCTAATACAGTCCTTTTCTCCCGTGACCCTCTCCCCTGTAACTCCCTATCCCTCCCTCTGTTTTACTTCTAGTCATGACTCCATCACTGGGTGAGGCCTTCTATTTGTCATAGTTTACTTGTTTATTTGTTTCCTGCCCATCTCGCTAGTAGTATATGAACAACATGAGGGCAGGATCAGTGCTAATAAAATAGGCAATGATATTTGTGAAATGAATAAATCTTTGCATCCACAGAGCCTGGCACAGGATATATGCTTGATAAATTAATAAAATCAATATGAAGCCACGAGAAACAACACTGATACCAGTGGACATCCTAATACAGGGGACACCAAGAGCTAAACGAAATCAACTAGATTTCTGTCCAGAGCTCTGTCCCTGTTGCTGAATTCCAATGGACATTATCATCTCCAAGGTCCCTAATGCCCGTTTCCTCCTGACTGTTTTCTCAATACACTCCACTGAGTAGAGAGAAGCTAAATAATTTTACAATCAAAGCAAAACAGCACCAAATCCAAATGCAAATGTAAATGACAAGCAACCAGCAGCTGGAAAATGCTTTATGGGGCTCACCTGTTAAAACATGAGTGGGGCCGACCTTCAGGACCTAAACCCACCGCTGACTTTGACTGGTCCACTCACTTGGAAGTATCTTTACCTGAAGCCAACACCACAGCTGTCTGCTAGTGCTGGGTCCACACCCTGAGCTCCTGGGACCTACGACCTCTTTGCCACACCTGGGGGCTGAGCAACCACAGAGGACACATACCAATAGCTGACGTGCCTCTGTGCCTCCCATCCCCCAAACTGACACCCCAGAGGACACCATTTGGTAAGGTGAGCTGGCCTTGATCAAGGTCCTGAGAATGAATGAACACTTAGGTCTGGAGGAGGCTGGCACGTGTGCTCCTGGCAAATGCTCTTTTACAGAACACAGGAAGCGCCACGAGCCTTTCCTGTGCTTCTCTTCCCAGCTGGGTCAGGACGAAAACACAACCCTGAAAATAACTGTGACTGACTGGACGTCTCACCAGAGGAGACAGATGGGGAGGAGACGGGCCAGCGCACAGGGCATGCCCTGCTCTGGGGCTGCCCCCAACCGGGAGCCCCTGGCTCTTCTCTCCTGAGCCCAACACCTCTTAGCCTCTTGTCTCTTCTGAAAAGAAATGGGCTCTGGAGCAGGCTGATGCGGTTCTCAGCCAGATTTTGGCAATGAGAGTGATCACTGTAACATGCTTTCGTGGAAGGATCCCCACATGGAACTGAGCTGAGTTCCTCCACGGCGAGCAGTGGGAAGAAACTAGCTCGCTTCGGGAAACTGGCGACCATGAACCAAACGTGGTTTCCCTCTACTGGCTCCAGGTTCTGAGACAGAGGGGAAGGTCTTCCCTACCTTCCCCAGCTGGGCCGGAAGAAGATGGTCACACAGGGTCCCCTCTCCACCTTGCTTCCTCTGCTTGCTCAGAAGCCCCTCCTGAGGAACAGCAGGGTTCCTCCCCCAGCGGTGGGGAGGGGGGCGGTTAGGAGAGGAGGAGGCTGGCAGGGGCCAGCCTGCAGGCTTCGGCCATCTGAGTCTTTGTGGCATTGGGCTGGGAAGCCGGTGTTTGGAGCCTAGTGGGGAGTTGGGGAAGAATGGCTCTCTCCTCCAAAACTTCAAAGCCCAGAGGGACAGTCTGTGACCTTTGGGATATTATCCAAGTTACCCAAAGAGGCGGCAGGGAGAGGGTGGCGTGGGTTCTGTGATGAGGGAGGAAGAGTGTCCTCCCTTCTTGTGAGCCCATCGGGACAAATGCTCATTCTGGAACCCTGAGAGCCACATACAAATCACCCAGCAGGGCTGTGTCGTACATCTTAGAAAACCACCTACACATTTTCTTGCTTTCTCTAGCTTAAAACACCAAATTATTTCATTTTTTCTCTCAAAAATACATGGAAAGAATTCAAATCCATAATTCATGTAAAGTCTGTGAATTCCTTTGGTATAAGAGGCAGTACTGGCCCAAAAAACTGCCTTCAGACAGTGAGATGAAGGCCATGCCCTCCACCTAACACTGCACCTGAGCTGGCCTCCTCCGGGCCCACCTTCTCTTAATCCCAATACTTCCTCTCCACCAACCCCCGTGCTCTGCCCTGCATCTCTCTAGGCTCTTCCCACAGTGCTGTCCTGAACACCTTTATTTGCTTTCTGGGACAATCGGCTGACAAACTCCTACCCATACTTCAAAGCCTCCCCTTCGAGCCCCCTTCTCTCGGCTCCCACAGCATTTCTTGCTTTGTTCTATATTATTTCTCACCATGGCCCCTTGACCAAGATAACGATCTCCTTAAGGCTTCTAATAACTGCTTAACGTCTTATTTCCCCAAGTGCTTTCATACCCTTTGACCCATTCCAGGTGTTCCACAACGACTGGTAGATGAAATCAAGTCATGAATGAATGAATGGCAGACTCTACATTATCCCCTGGGCAGTGCCAACTGGATGCTCTGGTCATGACTTGGCGATAAGGCTGCATCGTTACTGCCTTTCACAAGGCCCACAGAAAGAGAGGGTGAGTATTAAATATCCCATTAAAAGATCTGTAACTTTATAGGAAGGGAAGTGTGATAAGAAAGAAAAGCTAGTCAGGTACGCACAGTACAGGACCCCACTCTGGTGTGAAACTCTTCCCCTCCAGACCCTGTGAAACGCCCTGGCCAACCCTGCCCTGCAAGTGGGGGCTCAGGGCAGGTGAGGGGCCATCGAAACAGGTGTTAGAATTTCGCCAAATATGAGGAGTCCACGGTAAGTGTATCAGGATATAATAAGATCATTATAGCCAGTTTGGAGTGCTCGGAAGGGAAACCCAGATACTCCTGTAACTTAAGTTTTGTACAAATAGGTAAATGAATCCCCTATCTCTGTAAAAGGTTCCACTCAGCCTCCTTTCCCAGCGACACCTAATCCAAAAGTTTCCTTCGTTTCCGGTGCTGTGTGACTAAAGGACACTTTAAGTGTTGCCCCTTGGCCCCAGGCACAAAAAAGGAAAGCGTGTGTTTAAAGAAATAAGGTGATGGTGTTGGTGTGCGGCTCAAGGCAGCGGCTGTCTGGACGCGGGGAACAGTCGCATGGGTGCTGCGATGAACCCGCACAGACCGGGGGCTCCGCCGGGGGGGGGGGGGGGACGACAAAGCTTCGCCCTCTCCAGCGCACCAGACATCCTGCTCTGTAAACAGCTTGCAGACGCAGCTCTCACCTTTGCACAGGCACCCTTCTGGGGGGAAGGCTGAACCGGCAATTAGCCTGCCTGGGGCCCCCTCCCAGGGCCTGCTGCACGCCCGGGCCTGCAGCCCCTCGGCCTGGCGCCCACCCCGACTTCTCCCTCTACTCCTTTTGCGCAATCACCCAGGCCCAGGGGGTGCGACACAGCGGGTCCGAGATGATGTCTCAGGCCTGCTCCACGGCCTTGGGACAGAGGGAGCACAGGGCCGGGGTCAAGTCTTCCACCGCAAGGCGCCTTGGCGACTGCTCAGCTGCGTGCCCACGCGGGCATCTGGGCGAACACGGTCCCCCAGGGATCAGCAGGTGCTGAATGAAAAGGGATTTTGTTCTCAAGGGGCAACTTTAACAAATTAAGCAGGTTCTTTTGCCTTGTTTTGAGCTATAGCACTTCTCGGGGCCTTTATCATGCTAACACGGAACCATTTATTTATTTATTTTTTACAAATCACGTATTAATTTTTTTAGAACTTTTTGTTCACTGAAGAAACTTGAGACTGTGCTTCTCAAGGTGTGGCCTGCAGACTACCTGCAGACTGTCTTCAGGGGGATAAATAAAAGCCCGGGAGTAAGCGTTTAAAGCTACCATAAGGAATTTGACATCGTTCCAACATCCAAGGCTCTGATCAATGAGCTCACTAGTCAGAGTACAGATGAGTGTGGGTGTTGCAAACTTGGTGGCAGGGGGCATAGGGCACGGTGTATGTCCTAGTCACCCGCAGGAGGACAACACGTGGTGGGGGCGGAATGTGGTTCTGTACCAGTTTGCCGAGCACCAATCTAGGAGGCACTGATGGGCATCTCCACTGTACACCTGAGAATGTTGACACCAAAGAGATAAAGTGACCTGCTCAAACCCACAGGTCAGATTTTTAAGTAAAATATGATGTCTGAGATTTTCTTCAAATAATACAGAAAAGAGAGAACACAAAACTTCTAAGAAATGATGGGAGGAAGTCTTGGGAAAAGCAGAAATAGGGCCATGTTGAGAAGCAGTTAAGAGAGTGGTAATCTTAGAGATGCTGGATGTTGCCAGAGTTTCTCCCTGTGTGGAGGGAGGTCTATGAACCAGTGCTTAAAAGCAAAGGATGCCACTCAGAAGGGCCAACGTACACTGTGTGGCCTGGCCTGGGTAAGGGTGACCTGCAGGGCTAAGTTGCAGAGTAAGGGCCAAGTTGTTGGGCAAAGATACAACTCGGAGTAGGCCAGTTGTGCTCTATGACAAGATCTCCTGCACGACTGCTCCGGGTGGTACAAAACAGGGTGTCTCCACAGGGTGGGGCAAGGGTGTTTAGGAGTCACCTAACTCAGCCACGAGCCACCGGTGGGTGAGTGCTGAGGGTTTCAGTGTGACCCTGAGATCTGGGCAGCATAGGCGTGGTGGGCGGCTTCAAGGAACAGGTGAGAGAGAAGAGGTGGGCTGGCAGATGAGGAAATGGAAGGAGGCATTGATCGCCAAGGGGACGTCAGATATACAGATCTTACTGTTGGAGCGAGTGCAACAGCGATGATGCCAGAGATAGGTTGGTGCATGGATGGCACACATGAAGGCTGCACCATCAATACAGATGTCATAGCAACAGAGGGGGCTGAGACCAAGTGTGGGGAACTAAAGGAAAGGACAGAAAACAAGAAAAAATATAATCTTGGGAATACTTTTATGCTGAGTTGTGGAGTTAGAAGGGCCCTCGGGGAGGTATTAGGTTCAAGAGGCTGAGCACCTGTAGATACAGCTGTATGACTGACTGACTCCAGGCAACCCCTGGGAGCTTCCCTTGGCTGCTCTGCAAAAGGGGAGAAGTCACCCAGAAAAGACCACTGCTGAGATGACATAAGCAGCGCCCACTAGTCTGCACACGGCAGGCCCTCACTCATCTACTGCATCATAGAGTAACTGGGACCCCCTCTCCCTCATCTTACCTCCTTAGCTCTCTTTGGAAGCTCCTGGAAAAGTAAAATACAGTCACATTTCTTATGTGTACATTTTATCATTGTATCATATGCTTCCTCTTCTCCTTCAAATGGTCATTAGATTTATTAGTGATTCAGCAGGACTAATGATTTTTTTTTAATTAGTGCTTAAATTGCTTTGAGACCTCTTTGAGCCTGTAGATTTTAGTTCACTGACTAAAACAGGCCCCTGAAGGACAAGATCATGACTCTTGTACTTCCTTAGCACCTCAAGCGCTGCCTGGCAGAGCACATGATACAAGTGCTCACACAGGGCAAGTTTAGGACAGTGAAACTGTCCTTTATGAGACCATAGTGATGGATATTGGCCATTATAGATTGTCAAAAGCAGTAACATGCAACATCAAGAGTGAACCTTAATGCAAACTATAGACTTTAAATGATAAGGACAGGGCACCGTAAGTTTATGGGTGGTAACAAATGTTACACTCTGATCCTGCATGTGATAGTGGGGGAGGCTGTGCATATGTGAGGCAGGGCCTATATGGGAGCTGTGAGGCCTGTCGTCCCATATGGGAGTTCTGTATTCTCACTCAATTTTGCTGTGAACTTAAAACAACTCTAAAAAATAAAGTCTATATATTTTAAAGAGTAAGTGCTAATAAATCTTTTTAGATAAGAGAAAAAACAGGTCAACGTGATTTATAAAAATGTATTATTCACTGACTATAGGAAAACAACTTGAAACGGTCACCTTTCGCTTCCTCCATTAAGCATTTCAGGTCAATGACAGAGTAATGACCAGCTTCCCTACCTTACTCTCTCCCCCCTCCCACACCCACACCCACTCACTGGCTTGGGTCTTCTGTAAAAAGCTCTTGGCTGGGAACAGGATGTTTACTTTTTGTGTATCTGTGTTAACTGGCAGCATAGCATATGCTAAGTGCCTGGAGACTCTGAAACAGACAGGAGGGCACCAGGGACCCAATGAACAGCACACATCAGAGGAATGGCTGGCTGAACCAGGGTGAGTCTGCAGCCAGACACAAGGAGGGGGGAGGAGCCCCCTTTCAGCTAGGGAAGGTACCAGGAGCAGGGGGACCTGGCGGTGAATCACTGTTCTCTAATTGTTGGCTCAGCGTGTCGTCTCCTGGGGGAGACTGCTTTAATGGCTGTGTGGCCCAAACCCTGCATTGCTGCAACATCTCCTCCGGCCGTAGGCAGTGTCCTGTGTGAGCTTCCTGCCCTTTTAATACAGGCCATCGCCTGCACCTCTGCAAAACCTTCCAGAAAGCAAGACTGCCTCGTGCAAATCAACAGCAGAATTAATTCTCAGTGCGACCTGTGAATCCCATCCCCACTGGAGGCATTTTTCAGGCTGTCCTTCCTCCTTGACAGGACTAGAGAAGGGGGAGCTGGTCAGTACCCAGAGAAGGCTTCCTGCAGGCTGGGGGAGCAGGAAGGGGCTTCCAGGAGGGGGCAGCTGCAAACTGTGGGCCAGGGGCTGAGGGGAGGAGGGCCCAGGGGAGTGTGTGCCCTGGAAGGGCCCTTGGAGTGCAGACTAGAGGTGCCGGGAGGAGAAATGGCCCCTGAGTCTCAGCGCAGCGGAGATTCCAGAATCGGAAGGGAACCTGAGTCCTCACTGCCCTGCCCCACAGAAGCAAACTTGCAGAGGAGACACCTCCCCGCCACAGGGCAGGGGCATCAGTGCAGGGGGCTCAGAAAAGACGGGGGAAAGGAAGGGAGGGAGCACGACAGACCAGCCTGTGCGCTCGGCTCCGAGCCCACTCAGCTCGGCCCACGGCCGAGGGGCAGCGGGGAAATCCGCTCGGCCCGGAGACAGCGCCGGCTCCGCCCGCCCCTCTGGGCGGGGCTACCGCGCAGACGGGACACCATTGGCTTACCGGCAGCCGCGGGGCCAATCAGTGAAGGCCAGGGCCCGCCGGCCCCGCCCACTGGGAGCGCGGGCCGCTACCCCGGGCTCAGCCCAACAGGTGAGGCCCGGCGCGCGGCTGGCGCTGGTCACGTGGCTGCGGCCGGCGACCCGCGCACCCGGGCGGCCCCGCCCCCAGCGCGAGGAAGCTGCACCGGCTGTGACCCGGGCGCGCGGGGACCTGAGGCAGCGACCCCACGCGACCCGGGGCTGTGCTGCTGGTCCCCGAGGCCGGCCGGCCGCGGAGCCATTTTCTCTGTCGCCTCCACAATGAAAGGTGCAGGCGAGCGCCCGTCCCGCTGCCGCGAGCGGCGGCCACGTGGCGCCGGCCGAGGCCCGCCGGGGCCATGTCGGACACTCCGTCGCCACCCCTCTTCCCGTCAGTAAATCAGGGCCAGGCGGGAAGGGCCAGCCCCTCCTGCCTCCCTTCCCGGTGCCCCCTCTCCATTCGCTCCCCACGCCTCGCGTTGCCCAGCCGATCTTCCAGCATTTCAGGGCCCCCGAAGCACGTGGGGCCGCGCGGGGGGCGGGGCGGGGGCGGGGAGCAGGCGCGTCCTGCGCCGTGGGCCCCCACGTGGCCCGGCGACCGCGCGTGGGGCCGCGCAGGCCCCGGCCGAGGGGGTTTGGGGTGCCGAGCTGGCGTCAAGCAGTCAGCGCGGTGTTAACCCGGCGCCCTGCTTTAACACGGCTGCTGTGGCAGGAGGAACGTTTTGTTCCCAGAGCTCACGCGCGGTAACTGACGTATCGGCCGGGCGGCAGCGGCTCCGGCGGCGCGGGCAGCGCGCATCCTTCCGACGCCGCGGGCCTGCGGACACTGCCCAGCAGCAGCCTCCTTCACAGACGCTTTGCTATTTAAACAGGTTTCACCCACGGCACACATTTTTTTAATGACCCAGGAACTTACGCTATTTTTAATATATTTGAAGTCACAGAAGTGGGGCATTTAAAGGGAGAATTAGCCCGGCCGGGCGTGGCTCAGCGGTTGAGCGTCGACCTGGGATCCAGCGCTCAGGGTGCGATTCCCGGTCGGGGCACATGCCCGGGTTGTGGGCTGCAGCCGATCAATGACTCTCTCATCACTGATGTTTCTGTCTCTCTCTCCCTCTCCTTTCCTCTCTCTGAAATCAATAAAGATATATTTAAAAAATAATAAAGGGAGAATTAAAAATAGACATAACAGTAAATTACTATCACTCTTATCTAGGGACAAAGAAAATTAACGGGGCGTTTTATTCGCATTGGCAGTACTTTAACACAGAGCCTCTTGGCTGCGATGAAAATCATTTATTTTCACGTTATTCAGCTGGTAATCGCTCCTCGCATCCTCAACTTCTCCCCAAATCTAAAATCAGAAAGAAAAATCAATACACACGAACACGAGTTTTTCCTGTTGCTAGTTTTATCTCGGTACTGTTTCTCAGAAGGCCATGGGAGTTCTAGCAGGTAATGTTTAAGATACTTTGAAAAGTTTCATGCTCTGCTTACAAGTAGTTTTCAACGATACCGAATCTCCTTTCTTTTCGGTCCTGGGACATGGTTTCACTGGAGGTAGGCAGCATATTGCATTCATGACCCTTGAAAACGTGCCGCGTACTCGGGGAATTCACTTTGCTGGGGCTCCTGACTCCCCACAGCCAGATGCCATGCCCCTGACTGTCGGGACTCACAGGCTGGTACACCACAGGGACGGCAGCACCCTCTTTGGAAACTAACTCTATTCACAGCAAAAGAAATGTTCATTATGCTCTGCCTTTAAAGTGGACATTTTGTGCTTCTGTCAATCCACTTAATTTCCATGTTCATAGACTGAGAACATAAAGTATTCAGAAACGCCTGACAGAAAGCAGCAGACAGGCCGTCCAGTCAAGTAGCATTTCAGCCCCAGCTTTAAATAGATGCCGCTTCCCTGATTCATCGCCGGAGCTGACTGCTGGGTTTGTTTTTGAAGTTCCTGGTGCACTTTCAAATTCTAAATAATTTCAGTGATTCTAAGGGTCATCTTATATAATCAGAAAACCCCATGTCCCACATGCTTTAAACAAAAAGGTAAATCAGCACACATATTTGGAATGAGGTTGTGTGACATAATTGATTTTTCAAATTAACTAAAAGGTTTTCTTCAGACAAAGATAAAACGCCAAACTAGAAAAACAGAAGCTGTGGCACAGGCCACATTAAAATTTCAAATGACAAAACTTTAGCTGGAAATGTCTTTTTATAAATCCTAGTCGATATTAAATTGTAAATTTTCAATAATCGGGCTCCATTAAAAAGGCAAAATCTATCCCAGTCAGCTCAGTCAAAGTGTAGTATTCTATTTTAATAAATGTTTTTTAAAACATGGGCACAAACTAGTTTTTAGAAACCTGTTCAATAACAACACATCATTTGGAAGATAAGCGTAATTTAAATTCATACATTTCATCACTTTATTTATTTAGAATAAATAGGTTGCTATTAAAATTTGACTATTAACTGAGAGCATCTGGGAAAACAATTATGATTAGGTTAATTTATGTTATATTTTCCCCTCAACTTGTAAAAGATTAATCAACCATTTTATGGTCTAATTTAGGTGCCTAATTAAAAACAGAGTTCAACACATGCTACACCATCTTGCTAATAAATCTTGACAGCTTTGTAACATGACGGTTCGTATTTCAAATTGTTGCATATAAATGGAGAATTCTGATCTTCACCCAGGAGCTTGAAGTGAGTTACATTCTTGGTTTAAGCTCCAGGACTGAGAAAGTACAATTACTTCAAAAAGGATTATCCCCAATCAGATCTTATCTCAAATACCCCTTAGTGAAGACAGAAACAGTCTGCCACCAACTTTTCAGAAACAGACTAGGAAAATAGGGGAGAAATTAGGCTTCTCAGCATTTACAAAATTAAAAATGTAGGAAAAGTTGCTACTTTCAGCTACTAGTTTTCAGGAGGGAGACTTTCTGAAGTTACTGGGTTTCAAAATCGTATTCTAAGGAAATGTGCTCCAAGTTTGAGTTACACTTGTCTTCTAGTTAAGTACGTTTCCGGCCTCGGCCTGGGGCACCGCGCTTCTTTTAAATGATTAAGTTCATCTGGAGAAGTTCTGGAGCATCTCCTTTAACCCCGAGTCCTTCACACCTCCCAGCCTTAGAGCGGGCCAAGGAAAGAGAATGAATCTATTCTCAGTGGGGACTTTTGCTGTTTTCTCAGCCTTTATACTTGAGGGATGTTTTTGTCATTTTAATGACTCCTTTGACTCTAACTGTCCAGTCTGGGCGGAGAAAGAAACTGCCCTAGTGATGTGATTATCCTCACTCTAGTCAGAAAACAGCTTTGGTCACAGCGACTAGCCTGTTCTGGAGCTGATACTGTTTTTAAAGTGAATGACAAAGTGAGCAGCCCACACTGAGGTCACCGAGTACTGGAAAAGGCAAGCTCTTTTAAAGCAAACCCAGGTTTGAACGCATCGTATATCACGGACATCATGTTTTTGGTCACTTAAGCAAGGGAGCATGGCACAGAGTGACCTCTGGGGCAGGACTGCCTGGGCTAGTAGTATTTCGCTTTGCCACTTTCTAGCTGGGACGCCTTGGGCAAGTTGCTTAACCTCTCTGTGCCTGCGTTTTTTCATCCACAAAAGTACCTGCTTCATAGGATTGTAATACGGATTAAATTCGCTAATCCTGTGACATTTGAAACAGTACCTGGCACGTTGGGAAAACATTCAGGGATGTTAGCTAACAACATTTTAAAACACACATACACACCCACACCCACACTTCATTTTTTTGACGTGGCCACATTATTTGTGTCAGGTTATTTTGTACAACCCAAAATGGAAGGAACAGTCAAGGTGGGGAATGAGTTTTTGTTCTGGAAGGTCTAAGATGTATTTCTCTGTAAAATTAATTAATCACACTATTTGGCTAACTTAATTCCCAAACTGAAGATCATTAAAATTTGTGAAAATCTACCAAACTTACACCAGATCAGAAAGAGACTTATTAAAGAATGCACCCATTTAGGTTTAAATCAGTATTCGGAGCCGAAACGTACATACAGGGTGCGCGCCCCCCCGGCCTGGCCCAGGCGAGGCGCTTCCCCAACAGCGTGGCAACCTGGGCGGGGGAGGCGGCTCCCAGGGGCCGCCGGCGTCCTCCACGTGGAGCTCGCCGCACGCGGCGCTCGGGAGGCCGGCTGGGGAAAGGGAGCTGGAGAACCACCTGGACCCGCACACCCGAGGCTCAGCCCCAGGCTGAAACGCACAGGTTCCCGGCAGACGGGCCGCGGGAACCCCCGAGGTTTATTTTTGCAGCCGACAGGGCAGCGGCGGGAAAGCTGCCGCGCTCCGGCCCACGGCAGGGTCAGCCCGCGTCGCTTCCACGAGGGCTCCATCCCACCACGGGCCCTCGGGTTCGGGCCGACCGCGTTTCTTAGGCCACGGGGAAGGGACTGCAATCGGTGTCCGAGGCTTCGCGCAAACCCGCGCAGGCCCAGGGCTGCCGGTTAGGCCGCCGGCCGGGCGCGCACCAGCCGCCTGAGCCCAGGGAGGGCTCGCACAGGCCGAGCCAAGATCTTCCTCCGGCGAATCACGACGCTGACACGCGGGTTCAACCGCCCACGCCCATAGGGTTTTAATGCCTTCAAAATGTCTAAATGCTTTCAAAATGTCTCCCCTCTCCCCTACTTTCTAGCCAGGAAGACGTGTTTTACCCACGTGCCTGGACGGCAGCCCCCCTGGTTACTACTGCTCGGGCTCCCTCCACTCTGCCGGAGGCGGCCCGCGGGGAGACGCGGGGACGCGCCCCGGCCCGGCGAGCGTCGGACCCGTCCCGGGGGCGCCTCCCCCGGCGCGAGGGGCTCCCCGGCTCGGCATCTGCGCTAACGCGCCCGGGCCGGACGTCTCCTCCCGAGTAGTCCAAGTTAAAACGGCCGCTTTCAAAATAATTGTTAAGCCTACACTTTTGCCCAGACACCCAGAATATTCTTCATTAGTTAAAATATGTTAATTAAACAGCATTTAAAATAGGGGGGGGTTTCCCTTAAAAGTCCCCGCTAACCCAGGGGCGCCGCGCGGGGCTGCGGCAGCCGGGAGGCCGCGCTGGGGGAGCCGCGGGCTCGCAGTTTGCTCCTCCCGCGCGGCCGGGGGCGCCGCCTCGGGCCCTGCGCCTCGGAGCCTCGCCAGCCCCGCTCAGCAGTTCAGGGAGGCGGCTGGGGAGGCTGAGGAGCTTCCCGCCTCCGGCGTCCGGGCCCCGCGCCCGCCGCCCCGCACGGCCGCCGGCTGCGGAGCCCGGCGCCGGTCCCGCCCCGGCCTCCGGGCTGCGCGCTGCGCCGCGGGCGCGCGGCGAGGGTTTGCAGAGCGACTCGGTTCTTTAGCGCAGGTTTTTGAGTCAATCCAGAGGAACGCGGCAGGTGGAGGGCAGCAGCCTCAGACTGCGGGGATTTCCACAGCCTGCCCCGGGTGCTTTAAACGCCGCCAGGCGTGGAAGAGTCAGGTAGTTCCCTGCCAGCTCCTCCCAGCCCGGGCCCGTACTTCTGATCTCAGAAAACTTCGGGCTGCCTCCGGCCTCGGGGGGGGGGGGGGGGTCCATCCGGAGGGGCGCGGGTGGTCGCCCGCCACCCGGCCCCGGGATCGGCGTCCCAGGAGGGGTGGTGGTAGAAGTAACAGCAACACTACAATCGACGACAATAGCTAACAATTAGAGAGGCCCCGCGCGCCAGCCCGGCACCTGCCCGCGCGGCACCCCGCCTCCCAGCCCCGCACGACCCCCTGCACCTCGGGGAGCACCGAGCCTCGGCCCCACAGCGACCGGCCAGCGCCAGGACGCGAGTCCAGGTGTCCGGCTGCAGAGGCCCCATTCTTAAAAGCCGGTGTCCACGACCCGGGGACGGTGGGAAGGGCGACTGTCACGGCTGGATAAGCCTCGGGACTTGGGCAACTGCTGACAATAAAAACATCAAGGGCAAAAGGGAGGGGGGAGGGCGAGGGCGAGGCTGGGAACCGACCGGCTTTAATCCGCTGGTCAGCCCGCTTTTATCTTCTCCCCTCTGCTGGGGCCTGAAGGGGGGCTGGGCGCAGGGAGTGAAGTTCGGTTCGACTCTCCCCTTTGGTTTTCCGAAGTCCCGAGACTCTGGGAGGCTCTTAGGGCCTAGAGGGGTGCCGGGGAGACGACTTGCTGGCGAAGGGCGGGGTGCGGAGAGGATAGTTGGCGAAGAGGTTTCCGAAGGCGGGAGTCTGGACCCTCGGCTCGCCCGCGCTTCACGGGAAGCTCGACCGACCCAACCTCTCCAAAAACAGGCAGCCGAGGACGCGCTGGGCAGAGGTCGTGGTTACAACCCTGGGGACCGCTGTCCCTTTGGAACTGGACCCACAACCCGACTCGAGAACTGAGTTTCCGGAAACCTGACCTCCGGCCAACTCACATTCCTTAATCAATGGCCCCCCAATATTCTTTGCGCCCCAACGTGTAAAGGGCCCGCGGAGACACGCGTTCCTGCTCTGGGTCTCCCAACACCCAAGCCGGGGAGGCGGAAACGGGCGGGCCGCGCCCGGGGCGCCGGAATGCCTTGCCCTCCGCGCGCCGCGGGGCCGCTGCAGTGCGCGCCTTTGCCCGACAGGGACCAGCACCGCTCCACGATCCGCCAGCCTCGCGCCCGCCGCCCGCTCGCCCGCCAGGCGGAGGCGCCGGCCACCCTCCCAGCCCCAGCTGCTCTCCAGCGAAGCGAGCTTGACCCTCTTTGGGTTGGGGTTCCAGCAAAAGTAGGACTGTAACAAAAACGTGACCAGACTCCCCGCGGCCTGAGCAGGACACCGTCACTCCCACCCCACATCCCCATCTGGGGAGCAGAAGCTGTTCTGTAAGCTGGTCTAGGGCGGAGACCTGGGGCGGCGGGGCGCGGAACGTCCCGGGCTCCGAGAACAAAATACGAGCAGCACTGAATGGATTCCTTTGGGACACGGCCACGGTTGGAGGTGTGCGTGCTTCCCTGAGCGCCATCTCAGTCGCTGTGCCCCCTGTTTGCGGAGAGCTCTCCTGATTATTTCTTGTCGTGGGTCCCTGCCAGAGCTCCTCGAGAAGTTTCTACGGGTTGTGGCAATAGCTCCCCGCCCCCCGCCCCCCCCCCCCAACACTCGGTACCGCGCTGGGGCGGGATTCTGGGCACCTCGGGCCAGCGCCGAGCATTTGTTCCCTGCCCCTCCCCGCCCGCGGCGGTCCAAGGCTTTACCCCTGTCACTTCCCCGGCACAAGCCACACCTCCCTCCCTCTCCCGTTCTGGGTAGCAGCTGGTGCCTCTGCCCCTGGCCCTGGCCCTGGCCCTGGCCCCGACGGGGAAACTCACCGGTACCAGGCGAGGCCCTTGTCGTAGCTGCGGTCGAAGAAGTGGGGCTCGGCGCCCACGGCGCGCACGTCGGGGTGCACGCGCAGGAACTCGAGCAGCGCCCGCGTGCCGCCCTTCTTCACGCCGATGATGATGGCCTGCGGCAGCTGCTTGCTCCCGGACCCACTGAAGAAGGTGGAGATGGGGCTGGGGGAGTCCGGCGCCTCGGGATTCTGCTCCTCTTCGCTCGCGGCGCCCTCGGCCCTCTCCTCGCCCGCAGCCCACGGGGTGGTTGGTGCCGCCTGGAAGGGCAACCTGGGGAAAGCCCCGTCGGGACCGTCGGCCGGGGCTGGCGGGTCGTGGTCGGCGCGGGACCCCGAGCCCAGCAGCAGCAGTCCGGGCGCGGCGCCGCACGAGTCGGCGCACGAGTACAGGAACATGTAGAGCCAGATGCAAAGCATGGCGAAGAGCAGCGCGAGCTTCCTCCTCACCGGCGGCGGGGGCGCCTGCGGCTGCGGCCGAAGCCCGCTGGGGACATGGAGGCAGGGTCGGCTGCCGCTCAGGCGCTGCCCCATGCGCTGCCCGCGGGCGCGGCGAGGGGCATGGCTCAGCACATGGCGCTGGTCCCGCCGGAGCCGCGAGCGCGGAGATGGTTCCTCGGCCCTCGCGACGCCAGGTGGTTGGGTTTATTGCACCCGTGCGCCCGGGGCCACCGCTGCTGCTCCTGCTGCTCTTCTCCAGGTGGCGGCGGCAGCTGTAGCGGCCGCGGCGTTTGACATGTTGCCCAGGAGGAGCCGCAACTGGAACGAAAGTCGGGTGGCGGCAACCGCTGGCCTGAGGACGCTCCTGCGGCGCGACGCCCCTCTCTGGGCAGGGGAACGCTGCGCTCCGGCGCCTGGCCCCTCGGGACCGCGCGCACGGCCGCCTCCGCGCTGCCCCGCGAGCTGGCCCGAGCGCAGCCCCGGCACTTCCTCGCGGAGGCTGCGGAGGAGAACTGCGCAGGAAGAGTCGCAGACGGGGAGGAGTGGGCGGGCCCGGCCGCCCGGAGTGACGGCTCGCTCCACTTACCAGAAGCCGGGACCACCCTGCAGGTACTCCCGCCTCGCCCAGGGCTCAGCGGCCAACCGGCTCCCGGAACGTGGGGGTGTGGAAAGGGTTTGGGGCGGAGGAGAGTTGTCGGGGGTTTCTATTGGCTCAGGGGCCAGGAGGGCGGAGCCAGGGGCTGGTGACAGGAGCAGATGGAAGGAGGGATGCTGGCCTGACCCCGCGCCGGAGGAGGGCAGACCCCACCGAGTGGTGCGCTGGGGCGCCCGCGCGCACTTCCGCGCCCGCTCCCCGGGGCCAGTCTTGGCTGTAGCTGCCCCTGTGCCGGGCCTCGAGCCGCACCCAGATGCTCTCGGGGGGCTCGTGATGCGCGTGTCGTGAGCGGCGGGAGAGAGGGGCTTGCAGAAGCGATAGTCGGGCGGGACGTGCGTGCTGCTCCCGAAGATCCAGGGACGGGGGGGGGGGGGGGGCTGGTTTAGGAAGTTCAAGTGGGAAATTGCTGTCAACTCTTTTAAAAAATGTCTTCCTAATCCTTTGCCAGGAGTTGATCTCTCTAGCTCCGCGGGTTAGCTGCGATGGGTACAAACTGTCCTCAGGAAAAAGCTTCCCCTGTCCCCCAAAGTGCTGGAGGAAGATGGGGGTGAAGGGGGAGGGGGAAATTACCTGGGAGATAAGTGTTTCCTGGTGGAAAGTGAGTGTGAAGGTCACGTGCAGAAAGTTTTGTCCGGACACGAGTGTGTTGGGGACGTTAAGTGGGACAAAGTGTCCAGCCCTCCCTCTTCCCTGAGAAAATAATAAAGACGACGTTCGCCTCCGTTTAGAAGACAGTTTGGTTTGATGACCTGTTACACCGATCATTAAGGGCTGTTTTTTCCTCACCAAGTTTTAAGTCAAAACTTTAAAAATCGACCACTGAGTTGCATTTATTTCACAAAGTCCACTCGAAGCCGCCCTCCCGCGTCTCTCCTGGAAAAATACCCTCCTGGGGAGGGGCGCGGAGGAGCCCTCGCCGCCGCCCGGGACGCGGGGCGCGGGGAGCAGCACCCCGAGGCGTCCTTGCCCAGGTCCGGCAATCCCGAGGCGCCGGATGCTCAAGGTCGCCCCGGTGCTGTCGGGAAAGTTGTAGATGCCGGCGGCCTGGCCCGGCCGCGCGCTGCTCCCGGGCACGACGTGCCTTCCGACGCCGCCCCCGGGCTGCAACCGGGCCTGAGTGTCGCCCACGAGGCGACTCCCCGAGAGCCGCCTCCCACGTGGCATTTGCCCGTCCCCGCCGGCCTGAGCCCGGGCCGCTCACCCCGCCGTCCGCGCTGGCCTCCGGCCGCCAGCCCCGCGCACTCGCTGTTTTCTGAGTGGATGTTCCCACGAGCCCCAGGTCCCGACCCTCCCGCCAGCCAGCAGGCCGCTAGCACCTCGGGCTCGAGCGCGCGGGACGGGGCGGGGACGCGGGCGGCCCGGAGCCGGCGGCCAGCGCGAGGGGCGCGCGCCCCGCGGTGCCCGGAGCCACCTCTTTGTAGCTATTTTCCTACAGACCCGCCGAGGGAGAAACAAGCTGGATAAAGGATTTTCCTCCCGTTTCTATTCGCAGAGGGAATTTCTTTCCAGTCTTTCTTTCCCCCTGTCGCTGGGATGTTGTTTGTTCTTTGTTAGAAGGAATTTACCCCCCCCTTTGTGTGTTTGTATGTATGTGTGTGTATGTGTTTGTGTGTATGTGTATGTGTGTGTATTTATGTGTATGTGTGTGTTTCTGTGTGTTTCTGTGTGTGTATGTTTGTGTGTATGTGTGTGTGTATGTGTGTGTATATGTGTGTGTTTGTGTGCATGTTGTGTTTCTGTGCGTATGCGTGTGTATGAGTGTGTATGTGTATGTGTGTTTGTGTGTATGTGTTTGTGTGTGTATGTGTGTGTGTTTGTGTGTGTGTTTGTATGTTTGTGTGTATGTGTGTTTGTGTGTGTGTGCGTGTGTGTGTATGTAGTTATAACTTCTGAAACAGAGTATGTTTCTGAGCATTAGCCCAACTCTTGATTTTGGAAATATGAGAGGGAAACATGAGTGTCTCCGAAGACTGTGTCTTCAAAGTCACGTTGTTTCTGGGGAAATGAAGTGATCGCCCATCTTCAGGCGGCTGTGTGCGGGCTTTTGTGGGGTTTGGGAGAGGGCGGTCGTGGCTTATGATTTGGGCTGTGTTCGGGAGAATCATAGCTTCCATTTGGCTAACCTCAGGCCTGGGTGGGTGTGCACCTTATAGTTTTTAAAAATATTGTTATAATCCTAATGAAAGCGGACTTTGGAGGGTTAGCAAAGTCTTATGCAAAAGGGGGGGAAGGAAGCAATTACAAATGGAGGCCGCCGGATATATTTAGGAGGCCTTTCTCCGGGGGTGTAGGGAGGGAAGGAGCGGAAACGAAGACGTGGGCGTCGGAAACGCCCGGGGGGCGCGCAGAGCCCAGCGCCCCGAGCCCAGCGGCGCCCGCGCCCGCCCCGCGCGCCTCGGTCCCCACCGGCGAGAACAATGGGCGAGCTCGCGGCCCGCAGCGCCGGCTCCTGCTGACCAGGGTCGGCCGGCCGCCGGGGTTTGAGCGCGCCCGGCGAGCGGGAGGCCGCCCCGAGCAGGACCCGCGCCGCTGCCCGACGCCCGGGCCCGTCGGCGCGCTTGGCTGGTCCGCCCGCTGAGCTCTCGAGCCCCAGGCGGAGCCTCGAAATACCCACGCGCGGCGGACGCTGCAGGCTCTGCCCTTGGCAGAAACTCCACTCCCTCCGTCCCGTGCTTGCAGACACGGACCCCCAGGCTGCCCCCTGCACAGAGCTGCCCGGGGACACAGTTTCAGCCTCTGCCCCAACCTCTGGGTTCCCCCACGCCCGAGCCTGGCCAGCAGGAAGGCGCCGCCACCCAAACCCGGAGCAAGTTTTAGCTTTGAAAAGCTGATTGAAAATCTTGGCACTCGTAAGATCTAGAGAGGAGCGACTTCAGTTCCTGCGCACCTGCAAGGTGCATGGGTTAGGTTGGTTGGTTGGTTTGGGATTAGCTAATGGGGTTGCTCACCCGGAGCCTCTGGGGGCTCTAATCCGCAGGCAGCCCCGCTCCTGTGGAGAGGGCCGGGCCGCCTGGGTGGGTCGTCTCCTTTTACTCTTCCCCCAGGCGCGCCACTATCTGACCCTAAAATTCCCCAAGTGTAAAATAGGAGACTTGAGCCGAACAATCCCGGCGGTATTTTCCGCCTGGAGTTTCTGATGCTGGGCTCCGGAGCGGAGGCCCAGCTCCGCCTGGTGACCCCTGCGTGTCCGGTCCCTGTCTCACCACTGCACCCTGCGCAATGGCCCCATTCCTGGGCTGCAGGAGCCGGTGGCCGGCTCCAGTTCCTGTCGTCAGCACGGTAGAGCCTCCACCCACCCACCCCAGCCCCTTCTGCCAGCCAGGCGGCCCGTGGGGGGTTAGCAGCTGCAGCGGGCTGCGCCCTCCGACCGCGGCCCCATGCCCTCCCGCAAGGGGGCGCCCTAAGAGCTGCCAGGGGGCGGGAGGCGGAGACCCGGGCTGCGGGGGTCAGCGGTTTACCGCAGCGCACGGGGAAGGAAACTTGCCCGTATGCTTGGGCTTCTGCGGCGCCTCCCCGCCCCCGCGCGTCCCGGAACCCCTGTGGCCTCCCAAGTCTCTGGGATGTCTAGCTGGTCGCCGTGCCACTCACGGGAGTCGAGGGAACCACTCGGAGCGTGGGGAGCTACTGGCCCCGCGGCTGCCCCTGGCGGCCGAACACACCGCGGGCCTCAGCAATGCCTTGTAAGGACGGCTGGAGGGCTGCGCAGAGGAGAGACACTGCCCGGCGCTGCGCCCCAGCTGCGCCCCAGCTGCGCCTGCGGAACGAGCTCCCGCCAGCCTCAGCGGCACCCACGGCCCCACGCGCGCGGAGGCGCCGCGTCAGGAGGAGCGCTCGGCACATCTCCGCGGGGACGCTGCTCTCATCCTGCAGACAGCAGCAGTCTGATGCCCGCCTTGGCTCGGGGAGGACTTGTGTCCTGAGGCGTCAAGGTCGTCCTGGGCTGGTTCCAAATCCCTCCTGTGCATCACCGCGCCCCTGCTTCGGGCCAGAGGTTCCTGTGTCCCCAGGAAACGGCGAGGAGACTGAGTAGAATTGATGACCCAGGCTCCCCCCTGGCTGAGCCATCAGAGGCTGGCTGCCGCCCTCCCCAGGATGTCTTCTCCACACAGCCCTGCCGTCCCCAGGTTCTGCGGTGCCTGTCCGGTCACCCTCAGGCCTAAGATGGCAAAGACGGCCGGCCTTACCAGCGCGGGCCTGCGATGTTCCGTGTGCTCTCTCCTCCACGGCGGCTTTGTAAGTAGTTCTTCTGTTCCATGCACTCCTGTCGCCCAGTCAGAATGTGGTGTCTTTCCTGCCAGGCCCTGGCCTGCATTACTTCCACATCTGGTCCCCAACTACTTACTGGCTGTGCGACATTAAGTGTCACACAACCCTTCTGAGCCTCAGAGCCGCCATCTGTGCTCCTCTCCTCCCAATGCCTTCAGTGCCTCTTCTCTGTTACACTCTCCAAGGCCAATCCTGTCTTTCACCTTCCTGGCCTGAGCCACAGGGTTGCGGGAGGAAATTCTGCCATAGAAAAGACTGGCCCTGCCTTAATTTTCCACCACAAACTTCCTATAGGCAAATAAAAGTGCTCTGCAACTCTCTTAAATGTCTCCAGAAGGCCCACTCTCCCATCCCAGAGGCAAGTGTTTCATACCTTCTCTCCTACAAGACACAGCATTTCTCAAAGCTTGTCTGAGAACACACATGCCGACAGGGGACTGTCTGCACCTTCCCTCCACCAAACCTCCAGGCTGACTCGCCCCCGCCCCAGCTCCCTCCTCCTGCCCTCCTGTCACCATGCAGGAAGCTGCAGGCCAGCTGGACACATCGTGACCCCCATTTGTGCTCAGGATTCCAGCTGTTCTCTCCTCAAGGACCTCTCTTTCCCCACCCCCTTGATTCTGAGTCATCGCTTCTCCCTCTGGTGGACAGTGATGTGACACCCAGACCCCTTCGGTGAAGGGCACACTGGCTCAGCTGCTGGGGTGCTGTCAGCACACAGTCCCCAGCTGTCAGCCCGTCCACGACTGCAGGGGCTGACATTCAGGCTCCGTCCCCAGGTGGCCTCATCCATCCACTGACAGATGCAGGGGGAAAGGCCTGGTCACCCCAGCCAACTGCAGACATCTCTGAAGGGCAAGCCCATTCCAGAGCTTCCTGTGGGCTTGGCAATGAGCCCTGGGCCTGCCTCACAGCTGTGCTTCTCCGCCTGCCCAAGCCTGCTCCCTCCTCCCCCCTCTACAGGTGTTGGTCCCAAGGGCACTTCCTAATAAACATCCTGTTCACTCCCCGGGGACCCTGGCCCATTCCCCAGCTCTCTACGGTGTGGTTCACATCAGCATCCAAACACACTCTCAGTTTTCTGTTCCTCTTCATAGTCAAACACAAGTACACTTTCTACTTTCTCACCCCTTTCCCTCTTTATTGGGCTAGGTTTTTCTTCATTTTCTTTAAATGATGGAAGTATTCAGACAATCTGAAAAAAAATCAAATTTGTAAGAAATGGAGTAAATATGACTCTCTGACCCCAAACCCCAAGTATCTCTTCAGAGGTAAACACTCTTGCTAAGTGTTTTATGAAAATACAAGTAAACAAGTATGTAGTTCCCTGCCTATTAATTTTTTCAAATGGGAGCATTAAACAGTAGTGTTCTACCAGGAAATGGGTGATCATTCGATATCAGTGTGTGTGTTAAAAAATGCCAAGTATAGATTACTTCAATTTTAAAATGAAGAAATTGTTGAAGTAATCATGTCTCTTTATCCCTGGGAGTATGGTTTCCTAAAAGATACCTCTAAACTTAAGGGGGGAAAGTGCATGCATTGCAAGTCATTCTTTTTTAAAAACTACATATTTTTACTCATAGACAGTATTAACTACTTGTTTGAAATATGGCTAAATTAGCACACCTATTATACTTCTTTTCACCCTCTAACTTTTATTTATTTATTTTTTAATACATCTTGATTGATTTCAGAGAGAGGAAGGGGGAGGGGGAGAGATAGAAACATCAGTGATCGGCTGCGTCCTGCACGCCCCCTGCTGGGAATCAAGCCTACAACCTGGGCATGTGCCCTGACCGGGATCAAACTGCCATCTCCTGGATCCTAGATCAATGCTCAACTACTGAGCATGCCAGCCGGGCCACTCCTCTTTTATAAATTAACTAGTATATCTTTTATTTCACTTGATCAAGGTTGTGTTTACACTCTTAACCACAATTCCATGAGTTGTTTACTCTTAGGTTTATTTTCATGTGACTCAAGAAAGCCAAGAAATCTGAGAGCTTCATTTTTTTATACATAATGTAGTTAGCTGGAATTCATAGAATAAATGGTGATTATTGATGTTTTGACAAACGTTTCTGTATGCTGTACCTCTTGAAATCTTGAGAATGCCTGTCTATTGCCCTTTTGGACTTGAAGAAAACTTTGGCTGGGTATAAAATTCTTGGGTTACACATTTTTCCACTTAGAATTTTGTGACACTTGTTTTGCTTTCTACTGGCACAGAATGTTGCTAATTTATTCTTCAGTGGTATCCATTCTGCAGTTCAACACATTTACTGAATACAGTTGACCCTTAAACAACATGAGTTTGAACTGTGTAGGTGCACTTATATGTGGGGGTATTTCCAATAAATACTGTAAATGTGTTTTCCATATGATTTTCTTCATATTTTCTTTTCCCTAGCTTACTTTATTGTAAGAATACATATAACATACGAAATATTTGTTAACCAACTGTTTATGTTATAGGTAAGGTGTCTACTCAACAGTAGGCTTTTAGTATTTAAATTTGGGGGTTAATAGTTAAATTATGGGTGGATTTTTGACCGTGCAGAGGAATCAGCACCCCTACCCCTGCATTGTTTGTGGGTCAACTGTACATTATTTCAACCATTTTATATGTTATATCAGGCATCTCTTTTTTAAAACTTCCTGTTTGCATGCCTCAGTTGTAAGATTTTTCTCAGTGAGCTCATGCTATCAGTTGATCATATGTAGCTGGAGAAGGACAGGATGCCAGGCACCAGCCTGTGCTTCTCCAGGTGTTTTTCAGGGTGGAAGAGAAACTCTGGTGTTACAAACAGGGTTTGATTACTGCCTGTTTAGCCTCTTGCTCTTCCAGCTTCAGTTGAACCCCCCTCTCAGGGTAACTGCAAGTGTCTGAGCTCAGGATACTATTATTTCCAAGTGTTGCTTGCCTAAACTCTGCCGTATGTCAATAGAGGTGGTAGGAGGCAGACACAGGGAAGATGTGCCTCCCCAGCTGATTTCCTGCTGTCTCTCTTCCACCTCAGGCTATCATTCTTCTCCCCACAACGAAACAGAAGAGCCTTCTGCCTTCCCCAGGCGTTCTCACGTTGCCGCCACCCATTGTTCTGCAGTCTCTTGCTTCTGTGACATCTTCAGGACTGAATTCAAGGAGGGGAGTCTACATACAACACTGCTTATCTAAAATGTTGGCTCAGATCATTCACTACTTTTAAAGTTGATAACTTCACTAGCCTACATCTCAATATTGGCTTTCTTGTATCAGTTTTTTTAAAAAATATGTTTTTATTGTATCTAGAGAGAGGAAGGGGGAGAGAGAGAGAGAGAAACATTGATGGGAGAGAAACATCGTCAATCGCTGCCTCCTGCACGCCCCCCACTGGGGATCGAGCCCAAAACCTGGGCTTGTGCCCTGACCAGGAATCAAACCAGTGACCTCCTGGTTCATGGGTTGATGCTCAACCACTGAGCCACACTGGCTGGGCTGTATCAATTTTAATAGAAACAGAACACACCTTTCCAGCTTTATGGTTTATTTCACCTTTTCAGGAACATATTTTTATTTTATATGCTGTTTTGTTCTATTTTTCAACAACACTAGTTGGATATATATCTCCTTTGTCTTTCGTACCTATGCTTTTCTCTATAATAATTTAAAATTTTATTTTCCAGGTTTTATGTGTGTGTAATTTCTTTTAGCCTGTCTACCAGACTGTTGAAAATAAATTCACCTGTTTTCATTTCTTGTTATTTCTGTTTTGTTTTCTCTTTCACTCTTTCTGATCTCTGTTAGCAGCCTGCTTTTCTTTGCCTTCTGTTGTCTTAAGGCATTTTATCGGAAACATTCAATCTATTCTTGGAACTTATTTGTTCTTCAGAAGGACTGTATTAGTTGTAATTCTTTAAGAGTTTAGAGAGTTATTAGTCTTACTCCTCATTTTTTGTTTAGCTAATGAGCTTTATTTTTTCAGAGAAGTTTTGGGTTTATAGAAAAATTGGGTGGAAATGCAGAGATCTGTGCATCCTGTCACCACCACCCCCATAAGCAGGTTCCCCTGCCATTAACACCTCACATTAGCATAGTACCTGTGTTACAATAGGCGAGTCAATATTGAGACATTATTATTAACTAAAGTCCATAGTTCACCTTAGGGTTCCCTGTGTGTTACACATTCAGTGAGTTTTGACATGTTCCCACTATTACAGTGCCACACCATCAGCCTCACTGCCCTACACGTACCCACCTATTCACCCTCCCTGCCCCTCCCCGCCCCTGGCAGCCACTGATCTTTTTATTGTCTTCATAGTTTTGCCTTTTCCAGAAAGTCGTATACGGGGTGGGCAACAGGAGGGTTACAGCTGTGAGCACATGAAACTCGGAGTTTATTCCTTTATTGTTATTTATTTAATTATAGTCTTATTTATCTGTATTATTTGTCTTATTATGATTGCTATTTCATATCCTTACTTATGACTTGTCTTTTAAAAAGGGCTGCTGCTCATTTAACAAACAACTGTAAACTTACTTTGGCCCACCCCTGTGTAGTGTCCCCCGCTTTTACAAAAGACCTGCATTAGCACCTGCTTTCACTAACCTAAAGACATCCAAAGAGAACTTTCACTTTTACGAAAAAACGGCAGGAAATTCCCGTTGGGGGTTTGTTTTGCCCCAGCAGTAGCAGCCCCGAGCCTTGGGGAACCCCAGGGGCCTCTCAGCTTGAGCCGCCCCAGCTCCCAGCGGCGCTGTGCTCACCGAGCGCGCCCTGCTTCATCGTGGTGACCTTGTGCAGCCGTTAGCGAGGTGGCCTAAGGGTTAGAAAGGCCTGAAAGGGCTCGGAAGGGTGTTACACTTCGCGTAAACCGGACATAATTGTTTCCATCCTGGTAAACAAAATAAAGACTTAAAAACAAATGGCAATTGATCCCTCCCCGTTAGGAAAGGTGCCATGGGAAGGCTCTGCCCCCGCCGCGGGACACCCGTAGCTGAGACCACACAGTGTGCACCCCCTTTAGATTGGCTTCCTCCACTTAGTTACATGCGCTTTCATATCTTCCACGTCTTTCAGTTGTTTGGTAGCTCATTTCTTTTTATTGCTGAATAATATTCTATTGTCTGGATGTATCACGGTGCATTTATTCATCACCTATTGAAGGACGTCTTGGTTGATTACGGGTTTGGGCGACTATAAACAAAGCTGCCATAAACATTTGTGTCCAGGTTTTTGTGTGGACATAACCTTGCAAGTCAGCTTGGTGAATACGGAGCAGTGCCACTGCTGGGCCCTACGGCAGGAGTGTGCTTGTTTCGTAAGACCCTGCCGTCCTGTCTCCCTAAGAGGCTGCACCCTTCTGCATCCCCACCAGCAGTGGGGAGAGCTCCTGTCGCTCCACCATCCCGCCAGCACTAGGTCTTATCTACCCCTCACTTCTTAATAAAATTTTAAAAGTAATTCCTCCTTGTGAGGTATGCTTTTTTCTTTTACTCTGCTTTAAACGTGCATTTTAAAATTAGGATATGTCTCCAATCTATACAGAAGCAAAGAAAATAATGTAAGAAACATCTGTGACTCCATGGTACAGACAGGTTAGCATAGTTTATTTTTTAAAATAAAATATTACAGAGATAATTGAGCCCTCCCTTTTAACTAATGATACAGTTAAACGTATTTTTACATTTCATTTTAGGTTCTATTTACCATCCATTATCTTTGCTGCTTTTATCTCATTTGCTCTCCTCTGTTGGACTGAGTTTTCGATATTTCCTTTCCTCTCCTTTACTGATTTGGAAATTATAGGCTGAAAATATATTCTTATATTCTTTTTTCTTTGAAATATTTTTTATTGAGATGTAATTCATATAACATAAAATTTACCCTTTTTAAACTGTTCAGTCAGTGGTTTTTCATATTCACAACAGTTTACAACCATCGCAAATATCTTGTTCTAGAACTTTCCATCACCACAAAGCTAAACCCCAATATGTTAGCGGTTACTCCCATTGCTTCCCCAAATCCTGGGTCAACAAGTCATCACATTGCTGGCTGTGTTGGCTTATCTATTCTAGACATTTCATGAAAGTGGCATCATACAATCTCTCCCTTCCGTGTCCGGCTTCAGTCACTCAGCATTTTTGAGGTGTTCTGATGTTGTAACATGCGTCAGTGCCTCGTCCTATCTTATGGCTGAGCGATGCCCCCTTGTATGGACGTACTGTTCTTGTGTTCTTCTGATGGTTTGGTTGAGCATCACATCTCTGCCCTTGTCTAGTCCTTTCCTATACTGACACTGTGTTTGGCCACATCACGTGTTTTGACTAACAGGACATTAGCAAACAGGACACGCAGAGGTTTAAGAAGCGCTGGCAGAATGGGGCATGTGGGCGTGTTGGCATCGCCTGCCCGAGGATCAGATGAAAGCTCACACACGGGAGAGATCCGACCATCCCATCCGCCCTGAACTCAGCTGAGCTCGGCCTCTTGCTGACCCTCATCTGGGAGTGTGTCTGGGATTCGTGTTAATCGGGCATGCCAAACATGGGGACATGTAAGGGACCGCCGTAAGGAAGGCATTTTACTCACAGTTCCCCAGACAAAGAAGGCCTGGCCCCATGCAGGCCCACACGGGGAAGCAGCGGGGTTGGTCGGTCCCCAGGGGGAGTGAGGGGGAAGCATGGGCAGGAGCCTTGACCGTGGTTCCTGCAGGAAACCGCGCAGGGAGCAGGCTCAGGATCGACTAGTCCAGCCGTCTCTGTGGGCCCAGGGTCTAGGGACTGTCTCTAGCGGGCCAGTACCTGGTCTTGGGTGAGAGGACAGGGGAATATTGCCTCCTGGAGGGGAAGAGCCGGTGGGGAGGTGGTGGGGAGCCTGTGCTCTAGACTGGTTGGTTTGCATACGAAAGGCACCCTCCTGGGCAAATTATGTTTTATTTCTAAGAACCGGCTACTCACAGAGGAGCACCCTCTCCCCACTCGGCTTAGTGAGGCCCTGGGTGTTGGGGTATCAAGAATAAGAAAACTAAAGAGCACGGTTGGCCCTTGAACAATGTGGGGGTTACGGACACCACCCTCCACCCACCCCCGCAGTGAAAATCTACACATAACGTTTGGCTCTCCGAAAACTTAACTGCTAATAGCCTACTATTGACCAGAAGCCTTACCAATAACATAAACTGTTGGTTGACACATTTTTTATGTTGTATGTATTATATACTGTATTCCCACAATAAAGTAAGCTAGAGGGAAAAATGTTAAGAAAATCATAACATGCCCCGGCCAGCGTGGCTCAGCTGGTTGAGTGTCATCCTGTGCACCCACCGGTTGCCTGTTTGCTCTGGTCGGGGCACGTGCCTGGGTTGTGGCTCCCTCCCCAGCAGGGGGCGTGCAGGAGCCAGCGGGTCAGTGTTTCTCTCACTGACGTTTCTCTCCCTCTCCCTTCCTCTCTCTCTAAAATCAATAAGAACAGCCCCGCCGGGCGTGGCTCAGCGGTTGAGCGTCGACCTAGGATCCAGGCGATCGGGGTTCGATTCCCGGTCAGGGCACATGCCCAGGTTGCGGGCTTGATCAATGACCCTCTCATCATTGGTGTTTCTCTCTCTCTCTTCCCTCTCCTTTCCTCTCTCTGAAATCAATAAAGATATATTTAAAAAATAAAATCAAATCAATAAAAATATATTTTAAAAGGAAAATCATAACAAAGAGAAATACATTTATAGTATTTATTGAAAAAATTCCACATATAAGTGAAAATGTACACGTCAAATCTATGTTGTTCAAGAGCCAACTGTGTCGTTAACACAGGTCACCTAAGTGCAACAGGTAAAGACACTACCCAGGTAACCAACAGGCTCACAAGAGATAATAAAATGCCATTTTAAGTCACTAACTTCTGAGCTGGTTTATTATGTAGCAATTGATATCAGGAACCATGGGTATCTTTAAACTTCTTTTGCACATGTGCAAGAGCCGCATAGCTTTTCCGGGGTCGGCTGCGGGCAGGTGAGCCTCGGCGACCCGGCCCTGCGCCCTGCCCAGCGTCCCCCACTCGCGCAGCCGGGTTGTCCGGAAACGAGCAGGTGCCTGTCTCTGGGGCTGCCGACGCCTCTCTCCTTCCGTTTCTTGATTTTACTCCCTCTGGACTCCTGCGTGGGACCCCAAGTCTCCTTCCCATCTCTCCCTTCCTATTTTCTCTTCCTTTGGAGTTTTGCTTTATTTCTTGAGATATTTCTTTCACTCGATCGTCCGAGCAACCTGTTTGGAATTCACCACAGTCCATGTTCGCCTCCATCTACTGAAGTTTTAGGTCAAATTCACAGGTTTTAAAAACCCACGCCGGCCGATTGCGCTGCACCTCAGTGTCTTAGACTGCCCTCCCCCTCGTCCGGTCCACCTGGCACCCCCGGGGTTTCTCTGTGTCGGGGTCCTGCGGCGGGGTCCCCGGGTGGGTTCTCCTCTCACACCCATGTGTGAGCGGTGGCGTCTGGGGGCCTGACGAAGATCTGGGGGCTGCAGCAGGTCTCGCGGCCCAGTTCCCCTCAAGGGGGCGAGAGGTCACCGGCCACCCCGTCCATCAGCAGTCACAGGCTCGCTCAAGTCACACGGGATTTTCTCAAACCTGACCCACTGCAGCGTCACTCGCGAGCCCTTCTGAATTTTGAAACATGTTTGCCTGCACGTTCCCCGCCGCCGGCTGTCTGCCGCCGTTCTTGCGAATGGCCCCCAGGTCCTCTGGGGTGCCCGCCACCCCTGCTTTGCTTCTCTGCGAGTCCGAAGCCTCCTCTCCCTCTGTGCTCGGGCTGCTGTCCGGCCCGGCGCCCCCAACACCGCCTCTCCCCGCCCACCTCCTGCCCACGCTCCAGCCCCCTCGTCTGCACAGCGCCTCTGAACCCCGTCTTCATGCCCAGCTCCCAGCAGTCGCCACGCGGCCGGCGGAGGCCAGCGACACCGAGGTTGCTGTCACCGTCAGTCCTGCCGTCTGCCCCGCTTTGCTAAGTGCGCTAGGGGAACACTGGCCACTCCAGAAAGATGCCTCTCCTGTGGACCCCTCCAGGCTCCTTTACTTCCAGCTTTTGGGCAGCCGGTGAAGCCGGGTGCCCGGGACTCTTTGTGAGGGAGGAGTGTGAGGATGTCACAAGGATGCTGATCTTCACGGCCGTCCATGAGGAGCACTCACACGCCTGGAGGGTGTGCCGCCAGCTCTGAGACTTCCAGGGGCTGTTGCCAGGCTTTTGCCTCCGTGTTTGTCCGATAGGCGCAGAAGCACAGACGCGAATCTACCCCAAACAAGGTTGGCTTATAAAACTCAGAGCTGCCTCCTCCTTGGCTTCCTTGGAAACCAGTTTGAGGAGGGGAACGTGTTAGAAGCAGCTCACCGTCCTGGAGTCAGTGTGTCCTGCTGACCGTCCAGCTGCTCCCGATCACCGGCACCAAGCTCTGCCTGTCACCTGCTCACTCAGAGACTCTCCGTGGAAGCTGGTTGCCCACCTGCGGCCTCAGCCTCGATTTCATCTGGAGTGAGACCACCTGGCTCTGTCACCTGACATCGGAGAGCTCTTTGGAAAGCTATCAATGCTGCGTGCCTCAGTGTCCATCTATGAAATGGGGTTGCTAATATGTAAGGGTTCAGAGGAGCGCCAGGCCTGTGTCAGCATGCAGTGGATGCCAGCTCTCCTCATCCTTACGTAAATGGTCACTGCATGCCTCTCCCCTGACCTCATGTGCCTACCTGTACTGTGGCTCGGAATGCCTCCTGCTTCCCAGGTGAGGAAGTGGGCACCGGGAGCACACCCTTCACAATCTCGGGGCTTGAAAACACACTCAGAGATTCTAACCTAGCCCAGTGGGGGGCACTCCCCCACCCCATCCCCACGACCGTGCCCATGACAGCCACCCGCCTGCAGGATACCTTTTGAACGCCTCCCACTCCAGGTACCTGCTCTGAAACCTGGCCCACAGTTTAGACTGAGCCAGACCAGGTGGGAACAGTCAGGAGGACTGAGCTAAACAGGGAAACAGCAGATACTGCTTGTGGGCCAAGGCAGCCCAGTGTTGTCAGATGTCCCGATTTCTCCAGCAAAGCCGGAAAACTGCATTGGTGTGTGAAATTCCCTACATGTAAATGTGAGGTGATTTTAAAAGTTACAGATTTGAAATAAAATTTTAAAAAAGCCCTGGGAGCCATCACTATCTGAGCCAACACGAGTAGGCTAGGCCTGCGCACCTCTGACCTCCTGCCCACACAAAGCCCTGTCTCTTCCAGAGAGTCCTGAAGACGAAAAGGAAATGACACATTGGAGTCAAAGGATTTCTGTCCAAAGCCGCCTTGTTATGGAGAGAATACTGCTTTTCCACAGAGGGAAGCGAGTTGCCCAAGGTCACTGGGATGCAGCCAAGAGGCCAAGCAGAGCTTGATCCTGCTCTCTCCCCGCCACGCGGGGGCCTCTGCACCAGGCCCCGTAGGGAGGTGCACAGACCACTCCCACATTGCGCAGTTTCTGCTCCCGTGCACAGCTCAGCTTGCCGCCCGGGGACCAGCTCTCCCACTTCTGTGCAACCTGCCACCCCTGCCCCTGGTGCCTGGCACCATCCTATAGTAAATGACCAACAAATTATTGTTGTTCAAAGTAATGAAAGTAATTAAGCAACCTGGATGGCTGCATTAGAGTAATAACGATCACTTAAATACTTACGGATAATGTCAGTTTGTGGGCTGCTAGATTCTAAAGGAAATGAGTTTCTGTATCTTTCACTAACCCAAAGCCTTTATTCATTCATTTGTCCAGCCTTTGTGCTACCTCTTGGGCCAGGTACTGTGTTAGCAACAGAAACACAGTCCAGGCCCTCACACAGCTCACAATTGAAAGAGCCACCTTGATAGCAGAGTGTAGATATTATAGAGCTGTCTATCCAGCATAGAAGCGAAAAAGACACACTAATTGAATACATGAGTGCAAACAGAAAATTTGAGTGGAGGCCGAAAGAGTTATATACTAGGAATCTTTCTCCCCCCCCCCCCCCAGCCTCCTACCCCCTTTTGATGGCTCAGAGACAAATAGTTATTTCCTAAAGGAACTGAGGAAGCCTGAGGAATCTCTGCACAGTGAGCTAGCAGCACTGGAGCACAGAGCTGGGAGATGCTTGGGGATCTCTGTCCCATCCGGGAAGACTCTGCCGACCTTTTAAAGTAGCATTTTGTGAGCTTCCATCTGCCTTTGGCTTCAAGGACTCCTGAGTATAAACCAGGTACTTCCTAAGTAGTGATTCAAACAATTAGATCCCACTGGATAATTCCAGAGAAGGTCTGTTTTGGCGACTCCAGGTTTGTGGGGAGGAGGTCTGACGTGAACACCTTGTGGAATCTGGCTAACGTCAGGCAGAGGCTTTACTGCCTCTCCCTGTCTGCTTGGTCTGTAAATGTTAGGCTTGAGTTCTCCCTCCCCTTTTCTGTTTGCATGCTTTCTGCATCAGATAAGTGAGAGCCACATTCAAAAGAAAAAATAAGCCATCTCCAAAGTGGGAGAACTGCGCTGTGGCATTTTTACTTGTGTTACCCCAGCCCTTCCCTGGCACAGTGGCAGCCATGGTCTTGAAGCAGCAGCAGCCTGTGTTTTCAGTTTGAGACCCCAGTCCTTCAAACAAGAGGGGGCAGAGCAGACACCGTTCAGAAATTCTTGTGTATGTGTCTCGTCTGACCCATCTGGTGGATGCCTGAAGGACTGGTACAAGGCAACCATCTCTGTCTCCCTTAACATGGAACTCAGGTGAGTGGGATGGTGGGCACTAATAATAAAAATTTCAAGATGGACTAAAGACTCACAGATGTCTGGGTCAAGAGATTATAAATTGAGACACACAATGGACTACCTAATACCTGGAGGAAAAGCTGGGGTGAGATTCTTTGGAAATTAGGGTATTCAAAAGATGCATGTGTATGGGGTATTTAGAAAGCCATGCACATGACCAGAGCAAGGACCATGCTCACAGAAGACCCAAGAAGACCTTAATACCTTAATATTTCACCTCAGGCTGCTCTTTAGGCTCAGTGCAAGTCTAGCTAAGTCTTCAAGTAGTGCCCCAGCACAGAACCAAACTGTAAAAACTAGGAGAGATGTTCTCTTCCTCCCTCCCTCCCTCCCTCCCTCCCTCCCTCCCTCCCTCCCTCCCTCCCTCCCTCCCTCCCTCCCTCCCTCCCTCCGTGTGTGTATGTGTGCTAACTCCTGGAATTCAAGGAAATCTCTGTCAAAACATTAGTTGGACAAGAGCAAATGGAACAGAGACTTTAGTGACCACACATGACAAAGAATAGACTTTGTAAAAATGGTTTATAAAGGTCACAAAAGAGCCCGGCCGGGCGTGGCTCAGCGGTTGAGCATCAATCTAGGATCCAGGAGATTGGGGTTCGATTCTCGGTCAGGGCACATGCCTGGGTTGCGGGCTCGATCCCCAGTTGGGGGCGTGCAGGAGGCAGTTGGCCAGACTCTCTCTCATTGATGTTCAGTCTCTCTCCCTCTCCCTTCCTCTCTCTGAAATCAATAAAAATATATATATTTTTAAAAAGTCTCAAAACAGATGGACTATTACACCCTTCAACAATAAAAAACTAAACAAATAAATATAAAATCCCAGAAAGCCCTAGGAAAGAGAGAGAATCTGGCCTCCAGAGTTACATTATAATAGTCAAACATTCAGTTTTCAATGACAAGAAAAAAAGTCACAAGGCAAATAAAGAAACAGTAATATATGGTCCACTCAAAAGGACAAAATAAGTGACAGAAAGTGTCTATGATGAATGCCAGATATCAGACTTCCTAGGAAAAAACTTTAAAATAACTGTCTTAAATATGCTCAACAAGTTAAAGAAAAAATAGAAAAAACTAAAGGAATCAGGAAAATGGTGTATGAACAAAATAAGATTATCATTAAAGGGACAGAAATTATAAAAAAGAACCAAACATAAATTCTAGAGCTAAAAAGTAAAATAATTGAAATTAAAAATTCATTAGAGGGGTTTAAAATCAAATTTGAGCAGCCAGAAAGAAAAAAAAAATCAGTGAACTTGAAGACAGGACAATTGAAATTCTCAATTATGAATCAGAAATAAAAAGAATGAAGAGTGAATGGAACCTAAGAAAACTTTGGGACATCAAGTGGATGAACCAACATCACATTATGGAAACTGAAGAATGAGAGGAGAAAAGGAAAGGGGCAGAAAGATTATTGGAAGAAATAAAAGCCAGAAAACAGCCCAAATTTGCTAAAAGATTTGAACATACAAATACAAGAACTCAAATAAGTTCCAAGTACGATAAACTCAAAGGGACTCATACAAAGACAGATTATAATTAAAGGAGCAAAAGACAAAGACAAAGAGAGAATCTTGAAAGCAATAAGAGAAGTGACTCAGCTCATATGAGCGACCCACAATAAGATCATGATCTGATTTCTCATCAGAAAGTTTGGAGGCCAGAAGGCAGGGGAACAATATATTTAAAGTACTGAAAGAGAAAAACCTGTCAACAAATAATTTTATATTTGGTGAAACTGTCCTTCAAAGATGAGGGAGAAATAAAAACATTCCCAAATAACAAAAGCTGAGGTAGTTTACCACTAGATTTGTCCTAGAAGAAATGTTCAAAGGAGTCTTTCAGGTTGAAATGAAAGAATGCTCAAGGGCAACACGAATGTATGTAACAAAATAAATATTTTCGGTCAAGGTAAATACATGAGCAAATATAAAAGTCAATAATATCATTTTTATTTTCTACATGATTTAAGACCCAAAAGCATAAAGATAAATATCTATGTTGTTGGACCTACAATGTATCAAGATGTAATTTGTAACATCAGTAATATAAAAGCGTGGAGAAGGAGCTGTATAGGAGCAGAGTTTTTATGTTCTATTGAAGTTAATATAAAGTAAAATTAGATTGTTATAACTTTAATATTTTAAATGTGTCATAGAAACCTCAAAGAAAATATCTATAGAATATACACAAAGTAAGTGAGAAGGAAATAAAAGTGTATCACAAAAAAATTTGTCACAACAAAATCAACAAAATGTAAAAGAAGGCAGAAATGGAAGAAGTGAGGAACAGAAAACCTTAAAACATATAGAAAGCAAACAGAAAATTATTAGCAATTACATTAAATGTAAATGGATAACACTGCAATCAAAAGGCAGAGACTGGCAGAGTAGTAAAGAAAACATCATTCAGCTATACTGTGTAGAGGCCATATGTATAAAGAGAATAATTTTAGATCTAAAGACACAAGTCAAATGTAAAAGTATGAAAAAAGACATTCCAAGCAAATAGTAACTAAGAGAGAATTGTTACATACTATCATCAGACAAAAGACTTTAAATTTAAAAAACACTGTTAAGAAAGGCAAAAAATTACATATTGAAAAGGGTCAATTTATCAAAATGATATAACAATTATAAACATATATGCATCAAACAACAGACACCACCCCCCCAAAAAATTTATGGAGCAATATTGGTAGGATTAAAGGGAGAAACAGACAACTCTATAGTGATAGTCAGAGATTTCAGTGACCCACTTTCAATAATGGGTAGAACAACCAGACAGATAACAAATAAGGAAATAGAGAATTTGAACAATATAAACCACTTTAAATTATTAGGTATATAGTATACCCCACCTAAGAACAGCAGAATATACATTTTTATTAAAAGCATGTGGAGCATTCTTATGATAGACCATATGTTAGGCCATAAAACAAGTCTTAATAAATTTAAAAAGAATGAAATTACACAAGTATCTTTTCTGATCACAACGGAATTAAACTAAAAATCAATAACAGGAGGAAAACAGAAAATTTCACAAGTATGTAGAAATTAAACAACCCATTCTTTTTTTTTTTTCTTTTCTTTTTTAAAAAAATATATCTTTATTGATTTCAGAGAGAGGAAAGGAGAGGGAGAGAGAGAGAGATAGAAACATCAATGATGAGAGTCATTGATTGGTTGCCTCCTGCACGCCCCCTGCTGGGGATTGAGCCCGAAGCCCGGGCCTGTGCCCTGACCCAGAATCGAACCCCGATCGCCTGGATCCTAGGTCGATGCTCAACAGCTGAGCCACACCTGGCCGGGCAAGCAACTCATTCTTAAATGGCCAATGGGTCAAAGAAGAAATCACAAGGGAAACGATGGAATATAGTGAAATTATACCTTATTAATATTGATGCAAAAATCCTCAATAAAATAATAGCAAAGAACATAACAGAATATGAAAAAAAAATTATACACCATGACCAAGTGGTATTTATTCCTGAAATGCAAGGATGGTTTGATATATGAAAATTAATCAAGAATATACCACATTAATATAACAAACAAACAAAACTCTCAGGATCATTTCAATTGATGCAGAAAAACATTTAACAAAATTCACCCTCTTATTATGAAAACACCCAATAAGCTAGGAATATAAAGGAGATTCCTCAACAGAATAGAGGCCATATGTGTAAAGTCCGGAGCAAACATCATATTCAATGGCTAAAGCTTTTTCTCCTAAAATCTGGAACAAGATAAGAATGTCCACTTTCACCATTATTTTAGATAGTATTTGAAGTTCTAGCCAGAGCAACTAGATAACAAAAAGAAATAAAAAGCATCCAAATAAGAAAGAAAGAAGTAAAATGATTTCTGTTCAGAGATGACATATTATATATATTAAAAAATCCTACAATTCTACATCCCCCCCCCAAAAAAAAAGAGACAAACAACTGTTAGAGGTAATACACATACTCAGAAAAGTTTCATTTCTATACACTAATAATGAAGAATCCAAAAAAGAAATTAAGAAAGCAATTCCATTCATAATACCATCAAAAATAATAAAACACTTAGGAGTAAACTTCACCAAGGAGGCTAAAGATTTATACATTGAAAAACTATAAAACATAGCTAAAAGTAATTAAAGAAAATAGAAATCAAATCTTGTGTTCATGATTTGAAAAAACTTAATATTGTTAAGATGGTAATACTACCCAAAGTATTCTACAGATTCAGTGCTATCCCTAACAAAATTCCAATAGCTTTTTTTGCAGAAATAAAATTAAAAAATCCATCCTAAAATTCATATGGAATCCAAAAGGACCCTAAATAGCCAAAACCGTCTTGTAAAGGAGGAACTTGGAGAACTCCAACTTCTGATTGCAAAGCCTATTACAAAGCTACACTAATCAACACAGTGTGGTGCTGACATAAACGCAGACGTACAGACCACCGGAATAGAATAGAGATTTTAGAAATAAATCCCATTGTATATGGTGAATTGATTTTCAACATGGGTTCCAACTATTCAACGGGAAAGGACAGTCTTTTCAATAAATAATTCTGGGAAAAGGGATAATCATAAAAGAATGATGTAGGACCTTTCCCTTATATCACATATAAAAATTAACTCAAAATAGATGAAAGCCCTAAGCTGGAGGGCTAACACTATCAGACTCTTAGAAGAAACCGGAGGGGAAAACCTTCATGACATTGCATTTGGCGATGATTTCTTTGATATGACACCAAAGGCATAGACAATAAAAGAAAAAACAGATAAATTAGACACTCTGAAGAGAATGAAAAGACAATCCACAGGGTGGGAAAATATTTGCAAATTGTATATCTCATAAGAATTAATATATTGAATATATAAACTCAGGAACAAAATTATAAACAACCTACTTGAAAAACAGGAAAAGGACTTGAGTAAACATTCCTCCAAAGAAGATATACAAAAGGCTATTAAGCACATAAACAGATGCTCACCCCGGCCCGCGTGGCTCAGCGGGTGAGCATCGACCTAGGATCCAAGAGATCGCGGTTTGATTCCCTGTCAAGGCACATGCCCGGGTTTTGGGCTCGATCCCCAGCCGGGGACATGCAGGAGGCAGCCGATCAATGACTCTCATCACTGATGTTTCTCTCTCTCTCCCTCCCTCTCCCTTCTCTGAAATCAATAAAGATATATTTAAAAAAAAAAAAGAAAAAGACGCTCAGCATCATTAAGCACTTAGTCAAGACCACAGTGAGATACCACTTCACACACATTACGATGGCTGTTATAAAACAAAAAACCAAACAGAAACAAAACAGGAAATAACAAGTGTTGGTGGCAATGTGGAGACGGGGCCTCCGCGCACTGCGGTGGGGATGGAGAACGGCGCACCTGCTCGTGAAAGCGTTCTGGCGGTTTCCTTACAAAATTAAACTTCGATTCACCATGTGGTTTGGCGATTCCGTTCCCAGGTGTGTGCCTGAAAGGACTGAAAGCGGGGCTTCAACAGACACTTGAACATGGGCACTCAGGGCAGCGTGGCTCAGAAGCACCGCATGGGGAACCAGCCCGAGCCGGCGGCAGGAGCGGGCACGGGTGAGACCCGCGCCCAGTGGAGCGGAGTCCAGCCCCAGGACAGAACGCCGCCGGACACACGCCACAGCGACGGGCCCGCAACGCGACACGCGAGCCAGGTCCCGAAGGACACGTATGGCCCGAGTCCACTTGTGCCAACTCCCTAGAAGGGCCACATCCTAGGGACGGGACGCGGGCGGCGGGCCTGCGGGAGTGGGGCCGGCTGGGCGGCGTTTCTGTTTGGGAGGCTGGTGGCTCCACACACTGAGGACGTGCCCAGTGCCACTGGCGGTGCACTTTATGGCGAACGTTATGTTACGTATATACAGTAAAAAAGACGTGAAGGGACGAAGGCATTTACGAGTCCATGACTGAGTGACACAGAAAAGGGCAGAGGCCAGGAAAGCCTGGGACCGCACTGTTGGTGGCAGAAAGCGGCAAACGGAGCGAAATGAAGTGGCTCACCTGGGGAACGGTGCAATGACTAAACTCCTGGGGACGCCAAGAGCACATTTGGTGGGGGCCGCAGGGAGGTCCAGGGCCAGGACGCTGTGTTCGTTGAGCTCTTTGCGGCGGCAAGGGGTCAGGACGCCCTCGTTAGCTCGGGTGACAGTTCCCTTCAGAGCCTCTGGAGAAGGGGAGGCCCAGGCAGCGCTCCTCACAGCCACCCGCGGCGCCCCAGAGCCTGAGCGGGCTGCCCAGGGGGCCCCGGAGCTTTCAGCGCCGCCCTCCCGCGAGCAGGGAGCCCCCGGCGCTCCCGGGCCTGCGTTCCCAGGTCTGCCTGGCCCTGCCCCTGCCTCTCCCGGCCTCCAGCTTCCAGTGACCCCGAAGCTCCAGGCATTCACGCTGGGCTTCAGCGAGCCCCCAAGGGCGGAGCCCCGGTCCCAGGCCCTCTGCAGGGCGCCGGGCGCCTACAGGCCTCTCCCTCCATCAGCTGTGGCCTGCGTGGCGCGGAAACAAGCACCGTCTGAGGAGACGGCCTGCACCGCGTCCATGGGCACTCGGCAGTGCGGGCAGGTTGTAGCTGGAGACAGGGCGCAGGTGCCAACAGCCGACCAGAGGCCCAGCCCACGGGGTGCGGGGGAGAGGCCACGGGAGTGAGTGAGGGGAGGAAAGCGGAGATGCTGCTTTGCGGGCACCTACTCCCTGAAGAGCTTGGAAGAGGCGGGCGGGTTGCGGGTGGCAGGTGGCGGGTTGCGGGTGGTGGGTGGCGGGTGGCGGGTTGCGGGTTGCGGGCAGGCTTGCCCACTGCCTTGTGCAGAGGGATGGGAGGAGGCCCCAGGCTGGGGCTGGGGGTTTACCCACCTGGTTTGCTCCTCTGCCTTCCCGTTGGCCGAGGTCCGTCCGCTGGGAGTTATGTCCTCACAGGTCCAGGTGGCATCTCCCGTCCTCGTTGGCAGCAGGAAGCCGGATCCCAGCCCTACAGTGACGGGTGTTTCCAAATTTGTAACTGGACACCTGCGGTGGTTTGAACGGCGGTCTCCCGAAAGATGTGTCTGCCCAGAACCCGCGCCTATAACCTCAGTTGCAAAAAGGGTCTTTACAGGTATAATTAAATTGAGGGTCTTGAGATGAGCTCGTCCCTGCATTAGGTTCTGTCATAAGTCCAGTGGCAAGTGTCCTTATACTAGAAGGGGGGGACACCCAGGAGAGGCCACGTGCAGACAGACTGGAGGGATGGGGCCGCAGACCGAGGACCGAGGACCGCCTGGAGCCCCAGAGGCTGAGGGAGCCAAGGAGCAGACCCTCCCGCGGAGGCCCGGCCCACGCCTTGATTTCAGACTGCCCTCTGCAGCTGGGAGAGAATGAACCTGGCCTTAAGCCACCAAGTTTGTGGTCATCTGTACCGCGGGCCTAGGAAGCCAGCACGGGGCTGGGTGGGCACCGGTGGGCTGTCCACAAAAACAGAGAGGGCAGCGGAGGGAATCTGAGGTGAGCAACTTTTGCGTGAAGCACAACTCCCCCTGCAGACCTGCGTGGCGGGCAGCGAGACCTCAGGTGCAGCCTGCCTGTGGGTGGCAGGTGGGGGCGGAGCTGGAAATCAGGCCAGGCTGGAGGCTGGGAGCCGGAGATCAAAGGGAGTCACTGGCTCATTAAAAATGGATGTTGTTGTCAGTGAGGATTAGGGCAGGGGATGTACAGAGAAAAGGGGATGAATGGGTAAATACAGGGTTGAGGGGAGCTGAGAGGCGGAGATGAGTGCTGGGCGACCGGCTGCCAGCAGTGCTGACGTGGGAGAGCTGAGCAGGCTCAGGCCCTGCGGCTCAGGCGGCCATCCGCGGAGACCGGCGAGGGGCGCTGACCTGGGCCTGGCGAAGGTGGAGGAGTCTCCGTAGGAGCCCGGAGGGGGGTGTCAGCGTGGCTGTGGTAGGTAGATGCCGCCGGGGACGTCCCTTAGGGTGACAAGCTAGGTGGAGTAGCGAGAGGCTAGGAGGAGAGGGTAGCCCTGGCAGGACCGGGGGCTCCGCCGAGGGGGGCGGAGAGGGAGAGGAGCGTCTGGGTTGGGGGGCTAATGGTTCCCAAGAACAGCAGCTACTTATATTTTAAGTACAGGATAGTGGGATCTTTTTCCTTTTAAGGATGAAAGAGCTAACCTCCTGGATGTGCAGGGGTAAGAAACAGGCGGCTGATCATACAGGAACTAGAACCCGGGGCCCTGCCCTTCTGGGGGCTGAAGGGCAGCCGTGTCCCAGCCGCCCGGGCAATTCCTCCAGGCTCCTCTCCATCCAGCGCCAGCCCCCGAGGACCGGGCTGTCCCTGGCCTTCAGCTCACCCCGCCCCCACCCCACCCCGTGCATAAGGCCTGCCACCCATGGCATGCCACCTCCCGACCTATGTGGACTACGTCAGTGTGCGGGGTCCTAGCAGAGAACGGACCCTCCTCCCCGGAACTTGGCCCTGGGCCCTTGATACCCGAGCTGGGTGGCTCCTTGTGGCCTGTAGACTTGTCCTCCTGACTCAGGAGCCCACTCCCAGCCAGCCAGGGGGGTCATCGCCAGGGTCGCTGCCCCGGTTGACAGGCCACCTGGAACAAACAGGGCCACCTGGGCACACCCGTCAGGGGTGCTGTCTGTGGTGTGGTAGGCTGACAAATGGCACCCAAGATATCAGGTCCTCACCCCCAGAAACTGTGACTCTGATCTTACAAAGCAGAACACGTGATTAGAGTAAGGATTTTGAGGTGGGAGGTTACCCTGGATTATCCAGGTGGGTTCCTTATGTGGGAGGCAGAGGGAGAACCCACACACACTCACACACCCACACACGTGCACACACGGGGAGAAGGCAATGTGACCAAGGAGGCAGAGCTCGGGTGACGTGGCCATAAGCCACAGGCCACGGAATAGCAGCGGCTGAAAGGAGCAGGAAAGGCCTCTCCTGGGCGCGCACTCCAGCTGACACCTTCACTTCAGCCCAGTGACTGCTCCCCGCTGCCGACCTTGAGAGAACAAATCTGGGTTGTTTTGAGCCCCCCGTTTGTGGTCATTTGTCACAGCAGCCCCAGGACACTAATGCACATGGGGGGGGGACTAGGCTGATGAGGTACCTGCAGGAAGGAGAAGCCAGGAGAAGTTGGGCGCATGTCAGAGGTGAGGGCAGCTGGGTTGGATAAACGTGCCACAGAGCAGCAGCCCTGTTGATGCCCAGGAGACGGGGACCCTTGAAAACAGGACAGAAATGCCATCTACTAACGCTGCAATGCAGATCCCGGGAGGAAAGGGTGAGTGGGAGATTTGGGGCCTCTTTAGGAGGCCCTGTTGTGTGAGGATAGAAACAGTGTGTGGGGGGCGGTGAATCATGAACCGGGCGCCTAGGCGGAACCAGAAAGGACCAGGTGCCAAGACTGAGGGGGCGCCGCTCGCCGCAAACAAGGAAACCCAGCCAGGCACTGACGCCCAAACACACACCTACACCCCGCACTTGACGGTGTTGCGATTTTGTTTTCAGCCTTGTTCTACTTCAAGGCTGCTGGCTGCATGTACATGAGGCCAAAACAATTAGGCAATTCAGTAAAATCATTAGTCAAATGAAAAGTGCAGCAGCGCAGCACAGTAAACAGCAAAGACTATGAATTATTTACTCCAGTGCCCCCCCCGCCCGCTTCTGCAATGGCTGGGCACTGTCCTTACAGACGGGAGGCGGGCAGAGCAGGCAGAGGCCGCAACACCTCCAGTCACACAGCGGCGGAGAGCAGAACTCGAATCCGGATCTGCCTGACCCCTACGTGCAGGGTTTGCCGACTCTGTGGGACTGAATACACCGGCTCTCTGAGCCTTCGGAAGCAGTTTGCTTGAGATGAAACACGAGTCAGGGAATTAAGACACCATGTCGCCGACAGCGGGTTCCTCCTGCAGCCTGACTTCCTTAGGGAACCCAGGGGCCCTCCGCAATTGTTTGCAAGTTGTGCCAGCGTAAACGGAGTCCGTTCACCAGGTGGCAAGGGCCCTGCGTCTGACGGGAGTCTCTGAAGATGCTAATCTTCCTGCTCAAGACGTAGGAAACCGTGGCAGGTTCCATGAGTGACCATCTTTTAAAATATAACACTCGCTGCCCGTAATTCACATGTGAAGATGGCATTTTGAGAGGAATCTATACAATTTACATATAAATATGTTTGCTTTTTTTTCAGCTTAGGCACTTCTGTGCAGGCAGTTCTGGTCACATGTAGGTGTGATATAAAAATATGAGCCCTGGCAGGTGTGGCTCGGTTGAGCACCATCCTGTGCACCAAAAGGTCACCAGTTCAATTCCAGGGATGGAGCCTACATGTGCCCAGGTTGCAGGCTCCATCCTCGGTCGGGGTGCATGCGGGAGGCAGCTGATCGATGTTTCTCTCTCTTTGTCTCCCTCCCCCCCCCAAAAAAAAAATCAATAAAAACATATTTTTTAAAAATTCTTTAAAAAAAAGATATGAAGTATCCCCCAAAAGCAAACCCAGAGGTTACCAAGTCATTCCCAATTACATGAAAACTTTATTAAAATTCATGGAAGCCTTGTGTCTAATTGCTCTGCTCATTTCACTGGAACTTTCTAAACCACCCAGATCTCGATATTGTGGCAAAGGTGGATTCACAGGGTAACCTCACCTATATCAGTGAAGTGTAAATAACCGAGAGGGAGCTTGGGTCAGAGGAAAGCATGGGTTTCCTCCTTACCCATTTATTCTGCCGAAAACTTCTCTGGGTTCTCCAGAGAAACAGAACCGAGAGGACTGATTGATAGATGATGGATTATAAAGAATTGGCTCACACAGTTATGGAGACTAAGAAGTCCCAAGACCTGCAGTTGGCCAGCTGAAGACCCAAGGGAGCTGAGGAGATAGTCCAGCCTGAGTCTGAAGGCCTGAGAAGCAGGAGAGCAGATGGTGTGAGTTCAAGTCCCAGCTTGAAGACAGTCAGGCAGAGCGAGCAGATTCCCCTCCCTCCCCTTCTTGCTCCCTTCAGGCCTTCCACAGATTGGAGGCGGCCCCCCCGAGTTGGGGAGGGCAACCTGCTTTACCAAGTCTACCCATTCAGGCGCTCATCTCATCCAGCAACGCCCTCACAGACACACCCAGAATGATGTTTAACCGATACCTGGGAATCCCCACGGCCCAGTCAAGCCAACACAAAATTACCATCACAGCATCTGTTTCTTTACTCAGTGGTTCACCCCACTCCCAAGGTGCGGGAAGAGGGTTCCCCTTCCTCTAACGTGAAGTCCCCTCTTGCCTTCATCCCTGCCCTTCAACCCCCAAGCATCCTTGAGAGTTCCCTAAAGGTAAGGAAACCGGCCAAAAGAAAGGTTTGCTCTTCCAAGTAATCTATCGTCCTTGTGCAGGAAAGGCTGTGGATATTGGGAAGGGGAAATAAGATTTCAGATTGCAAGCAGATCAAACCTCATCAAACACTGCAGTAGGGATTCTTTGCAAGTGAGAGAAAACACAACACAAAATAGCTTAAGGCCAAAAAATATCAATTGGCTCATGTAAGTGGAAAGACCAGAGGAAAAGCCTAGCATCAGACATTACTGAATTTAGGGGCTCAGGTAACATCGTCAGGACTTAGCCCATCCCCTTCTCTTTGCTCTGCACTCATCTGTGGTGGCTACTTTCTCAGAGTCCCTCTCTTAGGAGTGACGAGACGGCAGCCAGCAATTCCAGGCTCATATTCCCATACGTATAAGTCCAACAGTTCAATTCAAAGTCCTAGACTTGACTCTCACAGCCATGAACTGACCACATGACCGGTCCTGAACCGATTGCTGTGGTCAAGGGAATGCTGGACTTCCATTTTTCAAGCCCAGGTAAATGTCACTGGTTATAGTCGGTCTCCTCCAGATGCTGTGGGCTGAGAGCAGAAGGACGGAGTCCTGCTGGGAAAGTCAGGCTGCTGCTAATGGAGTGAAAGTGAATGATGTCTTCATGGTGAAAGCAATCTATAGATTCAATGCAATCCCTATTCAAATACCAATGGCATATTTCACAGATCTAGAACAAACACTTAAAAAATTTATATGGAACCAGAAAAACCCGAAATAGCCACTGCAATCTTGAGAAAGAAGAACAAAGTTGAAGGGATCACAATACCAGATATCAAGTTATACTACAAAGCCGCTGTAATCAAAACAGCCTGGTACTGGCACAAGAACAGACATATAGATCAGTGGAACAGAAAACCCAGAAATAGACCCAACAATAAAGATAAAAAATAAATAAAAATTGTCTGTGAGTATTTGAAAGTAATTCTAAGAGAGTGGTTCTCATGGGCTGGGGGGGGGGGGGGGGGGGTTGATTTGGCCATGTGCCCAAACATTTTTGGTTTTCACAGCTAGGTGATGCTACTGGCATCCAGTGGGCCAAGGGCAAGGATGCTGCTGAAATCCTATGATACACAGGACTGACCCCTGTGTATCACTTAACTCAAAGAATCACTTAACAAAGAATCACTTAACTCAAAATGTCAGTAGTGCTGAGGATGAGAAGCCCTATTCTAAGACCTAGGATGCAGCCATGAAAATTGTGGCCCATGCCATCAGGAGGAGGAAGAGGTTTCTGCCCAGCATCCTGGGCATGCTCATACCCTTGGGGTTCATGAATACCTGTTGGTCTTCAAGATGGGAAAGAGGCCCCAGACCCATCCCGGCTTCTTTAACTCTCCAGCCCCATCCACCCATATATCAGGGGTCATGAGCATTGACGTGGCCATATTAGAGTCAAAGTAATTGGGTGGAGAAGTCATAGTGGACATCTTATCAGCCAAGCTTATGGGCGATAGTTAACACAACAGGTGATGAGCGCTGGCCTGTGATCTCGGTGAAGATCAGCCAAATGGCTCAGCATATTCTGTCAATTCTGTCGCACGTGCGGAGGAAGCCGCCTACCCTCTGCACCTACTGTCCTTCTGTTCATATGGGCTGGTAAGAGCGGCACCAGGGTTAGAGCTTCAGGAGCACATTCCTTGGGGCTTCCAACGGTGCTGCTGTGGGATGTGCACCCTGGGGAGACAGGGTGAGGCCCACGCACTTTCCCTTCATGTTGTCCAGCAGGATGCTTTTGGCCGCCAGTGACTGAAACCCTCCTCAAATTGTTTTAAGCAGCAGCAGCAATTAATATTTCCAATAACAACAAGTCCAGAGGTTCTAGTTTTAATTCCCGGCAGGCCTCTTGGCTCGGTGCTCCCTGAAACAGTTACAGGCATCCCATCCAGGTGCTACATGCCCAGGGCAAGAGGAGGGGCCCCAATTCTTACAATTGAAAACACCTTTCCCAGAAGCCACCTAGCACGCCCCTCCGGTCTCATTGGCCAGGATCAGGTTCCATGCTGATTCCTAAGCCAACGCCTTGTGAGTGGAATGGGATGACAATGGTTGGGTCAGGGGCCTAATCATGTGGAGCAGAATGGATGTAGGGTGTGCACCTGATGACCACTGAGCCCATTTTGTAGAGGGCACGTGATGCCCTTTGGCACACCAAGTTGCCCTTCCTGATGTGTCTGCAGCAGATCAGGGTTACAGCTAACAGCCAGGTCTGTTGTTGTTGTTGAAACTTGTCTGGGGCAGTTTGTAGCCACAAGGGGATTGGAGCAGAATTTCCTTATGAATAAAGAACAAGCTTGGAGCAGCTCACAGGGCTGGGGGTAAGCGGGCATTTCTCTTGAGTAAAGAATTCCTCGAGGGTGGGCATAATTAGAATATTTGAGAATATCAGAATTAAAAGGAACTTTGGATTTTGTATCAGATGTATGTATGTTTTTATCTGTGCAGCAAGTCTCTGGAAAGTAGCCCAAAACTCTTAGTTTCTATAATCCTGTGGGCTGAAGTCCAACATACCAAAAGTAGCATTTAACTAATCACTGCCCTGTAATGCAACAAACACATCCAACGTCCCCATCAGAGGCAGAAGGGCCCTTGCTCATGTTGACTGAGTTGATCCCACAGTTTAGGGACTGACACTTGCAACATTCCATTCCAGGCGCCGATGATGGCCTTCAGGAGCACTGAGGGTGTATTAGGGAAATAATGTGGGAAGATACTTTGGAAGCCAAAAGTTTTAACACTTGTGGTACATTAAAAAAAGTGCAAACACAAATGAAAAACAATAGCCCTAAAGAAGAATCATGCGAATTTAAGATGCAATTAAGCACCCTTTATTAACTTTTTATTATTACCAATCACTGGATAACCTAGCTCTAATATTGAATGCAGGTGTGCCTCTTTTAATTGAGCTTTGTTTTACTGTGCTTCACAGATACTGCATTTTTTACAAACTGAAGGTTCGTGGCAGCCCTGCTTCAAATGTCTATCATCACAATTTTTCAACAGCATTTGCTCACTTCATATCTCTGCTTCACATTTTGGTAATTCTCACAATATTTCAGATTTTACTTTTATTATTGTATTTGTTATGGTGGTCTGTGATTGGTGTTCTTTGATGTTACCACTGTAATTGTCTTAGGGTGCCACAAACCACTCCCACGTAAGATGGAGAAATTAATCAATGAATGTCTGTATTCTGACTGCTCCACTGACTGACTGTCTCTCTCCTTCTCCTCAGGCCTCCCTATTCCCTGAGAAACAACAATACTGTAATTTTGCCAATTAATAAGACTACAATGGCCTCTCAGTGTTCAAATGAAAGAAGAGCCACACATCTCTAACTTTAAATCAAAACCTAGAAATGATTAGCTTAGTGAGGAAGGCATGTCAAAAGCCAAGACAAGGTGAAAGCCAGGCCTCCTATGCCAAACAGCCAAGCTGTGAATGCAAAGGAAATGTTCTTGGAGGAAATTAGAAGTGCTGCTCCAGTGAACACATGAATGATAAGAAAGTGAAACAGCCTATTGTTGATACGGAGAAAGTTTTAGTGGTCTGGATAGAAAAGCAAACCAGCCACAACATTCCCTTAAGCCAAAGCCTAATCCAGAGCAAGGCCCTAACTCCAATTCTTTGAAGGCTGAGAGAGGCGAAGAAGCCGCAGAAGGAAATTTGGAAGAAAGCAGGGGTCAGTTCATGAGGTTTGAGGAAAGAAGCCATCTCCCTAACAAAGAAGTGCAAGGTGAGCAGCAAGTGCTCATGTAGAAGATGCGGCAAGTTATCCAGAAGATCTAGCTAAGATGGTGAATGAGGGTGGCTACACTTAACATATTTCAAAATAGCCTTATATTAAGGTGGCTACACTAAACAACATAGACAAAATAGCCTTATCTTGGAAGAAGATACCACCTAGGACTTTCATAACCAGAGAGAAGTCAATGCCTGGCTTCAAAGGACAGGCTGACTCTCTAGTTAGGGGCTAATGCAGCTGGTGACTTTAAGTTGAAGCCAATGCTCAATTTCCATTCCAAAATCCTAGGGCCCTTAAGAATTATGCTAAATCTACTCTGCCTGTAATGGAACAACAAAGCCTGGATGACAGCACATCTTTTTACAACACGGTTTACTGAATCTTTTAAACCCACTGTTGAGACGTACTGCTCAGAAAAAAAGACTCCTTTCAAAATATTACTGCTCACTGACAATGCATGTGGTCACCCAAGAGTCATGGAGATGTACAATGAGATTACTGTTGTTTTCATGGCTGCTAACACATTTATCCCATGGATCAAGGAGTAATTTTGACTTTCAAGCCTTATTATTTAAGAAATACATTTTATAAAGCTATAGCTGCCATAGATGGTGATTCCTCTGATGGATCTGGGTGAAGTGAAAACCTTCTGGAAAGGATTCACCATTCTAGGTGCCATTACAAACACTTGTGATTCATGAAAAGAAGTCAAAATATCAATATTAACAGGAGTTTTTTCCCAGCCCTCATGGATGACTTTGAAGGTTCAAGACTTCAGAGGAGGAAGTAACCGCACATGTGGTGGAAACAGCAAGAGAACGAGAATTAGAAGTGGAGCCTGAAGATGTGAGTGAATTGCTACCATCTCATGATCAGACTTTAACAGTTGAGGAGCTGCTTCTTATGGATGAGCAAAGAAAGTGGTTTCTTTTTTTTTTAGTCTCACCTGAGGATATTTTTTCCATTGCTTTTCAGAGAGAGTGGAAGGGAGAGAGAGAGAGGGAGGGACAGAGAGAGAAACACATCAATGTGAGAGAGATACATTGATTGGTCACCTCGTGCACGCGCCCCGACCACGGCCAGGGACTGAGCTGCAACTGAGGTCCATGCCATTGGCTCGAATCAAACCTGGGACTCTTCAGTCTGAAGGCCGATGCTCTAACCACTGAGCCAAACCAGCCAGGGCGAAAGTGGTTTCTTGAGATGGAATCTTCCTGGTGAAGATGCTGTGAAAAGTTTTGAAATGACAGCAAAGGATTTAGACCATCACATAAACTTTGTTGCTATAGCAGTATCAGGGTTTGAGAGGACCGACTCCAGTTTTGAAAGAAGTTCTACTGGGGGTGAAATGCTATCAGACGGCACTGTGTGCTTCAGAGAAATCATTCACAGAAGGAAGAGCCGCACCGGGCCTGGCCCCCTGGCCCCCTGGCCCCCAGCAGCTGTGTGATAATTAACGCCTATTGCTTCACGTTGCAAGTGTGTCGTGGTTTGTTAGGTAGTAATAGTCTGACTCTTTCTGTGAGTCTTTTCTAGACAGAAGATTCCCCACTCTCTCAACACAATTCATTCAGTGCTATATTATTGAAGACCTACCACTGTCGATCCCTCCCAAGACCACCGGCCTGGCATTGTTTTAGGAACCTGGGATTGAAAACTGAACTAAATAGACAAAGATACACGCCCTAAAGCACTTACAGTCCAGTGAGGAAAGGAGGGGGTGAGGGAGACTCACAGCCCTGCGGCTGGATGGGATCCCCAAGGGGCTGAGCAGGGAGAGGAGAGGGTGGCGACCTGAGCAGTGGAGGCCCCGCACTTAGAGGCTGAGAGAGAAAAGAGCCAGCAGAACAGGCCGACGGGAGCACCCGGCGAAGCAGGAAGAAAACCAGGAGCTGGGGTCCTGGGAGCCAGGCGAGGAAGGGCACAGGGAGGGGGAGAGGGCCCGGCCGGTCACAGGCCGCGGCGGAGTCGGGCAAAGTGAGGATGGACAGCTGTCCGCTGGGCTCAGGAAGTGGAAGCCGCAGCGACCCTGGGAGTGGCTGAGGCAGCGGGGGGGCGGGGGGCCGGGGGGCCGGGGGGCCGGGGGGGTGCTTGATGAGGGTTGGAGCACAGGGGGAGGAAACAGCTGACGACAGCAAGGACAGACGACTGTCACCAACCTGCTGCAAGGGGAACAAGAAGTGGGGTGGCAGCCAGCAGAGTCGGGGGGTTGTTGTTTGTTCCCTTTTTAAATGGGAGACAGCTCTTTGCACGTTTGTGCGAAGGATTCAGTTTCTTATTCAGAAAATAAGGAGTCGGTGCTGTAGGAAAGACAGACGGACTTTCTGGAGCAACGTCTTCGAGCAGATGAGGGAGGAGTGGATTAAGGGCACACGCAGAGGGCCTGGCTTTAGGCCGGAGCAGGGACAGCCCCGGGGACAGGCCAGCGGATTCTGGAGCCCATGGTGGAAGGCAGGGCAATGGTCCGAAGTCTGGAAACTCCGTCTGGAGTGCTTGCGCCTCCCAAAGGGGCAGCTGCGGGGCCCAGCGAGGAGGGGCGAGGCGGAGGCCAGGGCTGGGAGGGGCAGGAGAGGGCCCAGGGCCCAGGACCGGGCAGGGAGGGGCCCGCGAGCCTTGGGCCACACCGAAGCCCTTGACCCCAGCTGAGGTGAGGCGGCCGGGGGCTCGGTGTTGCTCTTGTCACCGGCAGCTGGTCAGGGGCAGGCGTGAGGGGCAGAAAGCGGCCTCTACCAGGGTTGAGGGTTTTGAGGGGGCGTGTGCCACGTGCAGGCGCAGGGAGCAGGTACCCTGGGCTGTGAGCTGGGAGGAGGGAGCCCTGCCCTGGATTTGAAACTAGGAAGCCGGCCTGCCCCCAGCATCCCTGGTGTGGGGTCTGCTCTGATTTGAAGTTAGTCTCCCCGACTTCCCGGCTCCAGGGGCCACCGGACCTCCACCCAGCTACTGGGGCCCTGCGGCTGCTCTGCCCCAGCACCAGCCTCCCTGTACCAGAGGCCACCCGGGGGGCACGGAACCAGAGCCCCTGGGCGATGGGGCTCTCGGGGCCTTTCGAGTGACAGAGGTGTCCCCACTTATGAGAATGGGTGACCCACGGAGCATACAGGCTGGGAGGCCAAGTGGACAGAGGGTGAGGAAAGGACAGGGCTGTGGCGGAGGCGGAGAAGCAGGAGGCCCAGAGGGCGCCGGGCCGCCTGGTTTTGATGTTGGGGTCTGATCACTAATCACACGAGTCTCAAAGTGGCCTTTGTCTGGGAGCAGGCTCAGGGACCAGAGGGCACCATCGTCACAAGCTAGGGATGGCCCGAGCCCCGTCCCACCCCTGGCCGTCCACCTCTCCCACCGCCCCAGCCGCCCGAGAACTCAGCCGCCCAGCTAATCTCAGAGCAGGCCCGGCGAGCCCCGCTCCCAGGCTGTCCCCGCCGGGCGTTCCACGCCGGCTGCTGGGATGCCGATGCACGAATACATGTCAGGGCCTCCGATCTCTGAGCGCGGCAGAGATTCATCAGATGTTTGCCTCCCTGCCTCTTTGAAAGGCTGGTTTATAGGCTGCGGCCTCTGGCTCCTTCCTTCCTGAAACATGAAGGGATCGCGAGCAGCCAAGGTAACCGCTCACATCCCGCCAAGGAGCCTTCCGCACTTGCTAACGAACGAACTCCATCCCCGCCACGTTTGGCCCGCGTCTGGGCTCCATGAGACTAAACAGGTGAGCGTGAAACACCTTGCAGAGAATGTGTCGTGTCCCTTTCTAGACAATTCTGAGGGGAGGGACCACTGCCCGGGGGTGGAGCACTGCTGGCGGCAAAGACGTCATCTTCCCAGAGTGTCTGGGCTCCAGCGGATCCCAGCAGGCCCGTGGCGGGCGGCGCGGGGACAGGACTGGAGAAGCCTCGCCCCCCACTGCCCACGGAAACTCGGGGTTCAGGGCTACTGTGAACAACGGACTTGGCCGGCTCACTTCTGGCTCCTCAATCCTGAAGCGTTTCCTAAGTGATTCCTAAGAGAGTCGCAGTGTCTTCGGAGACATCTGATCTGGAGAAGCTGCGGAAGATGGAGGTGCTGGCTCCCACTCTTCCACGGGGACTGACTGGGCTCTGGGGTGGCCCTGCCTTCCTGAACGAGCCCCGGGGTGTGGCTGACTCGGCCTAAGGAGCGGGAGTGCAACGAGATTTTCATCTCGTTAATGGCCTTGTAATAAACCGGCCCTAACCCGGGCCTGTGTGTAAGTGTGGTCTTTTCTTACAACGAGTGGGGACCACGGGTGCACTGCGGTCAGGACAACCTCGCCAGGGTCAGGGCGGCTGGTTACTGGTTGGGGGGTGGTCTGTGGTCTGCAAAGCAGCTGGGCTCTACCTGGCGGTAACCTTTCCCCAAGGCCCAGGGCTCTTTTCAGGGGCTCCAGCTGGGGGCCCCTTTCTTGACCCCTGACCTCTAAGCCTCTCTGAGGACCAAACTAGAGGATGTGTCCCCTTCTACCCACTTCTGCCAAACTTCCTCAACCTTGCTCATGGGAGGGGAGGCCTGCCTCGCGCACGTGGGCTCTGACTGACGTGGACAGCTGGGTTGCTCAAGAATGGAGCAAACCCTAACTCAGGGCACTTGGGCCAGCATCTGAACCCCAAGTCTTTCTTTCTTGCTAGGTTAGAATGAGAAGCTGTCTCCCAGCACCGATTCCCTACTACAGAAGCAACCAAAGTGGCCAGGACTTTACATTTATTCTAGACATTCTAGGTGTGAGGGAGGCATATTCACGTGCGTCCTTCCTGGCTGCATCCAGCACCAGGCACAAGGCAAATAGTCAATAAGTACTTGTGAATAAAAAATAAATAATTAAGGGGGTTTCTATATCATAAGGGGAGACAGCCTGCCAAGAATGGTGCCAGAAACAAGTGGAGAGAACAACCTGCCTGCTGGATCGAGCCATGCCTGAAGCCAGCCTGCTTCTGGGCCTTTCCACTACATGAACCAATACATTTCTTCTCTTGATTAAGCCAGTTTCAGTTGAGTTTTCTGTCACTTGCAATTATGAGTCCAAACTGATCCAGCTCCCTGCTGACACACACATTATTCTGAATATGTAATTACATTGCAGGCAGCACAGTTTTTGCCTGGGATGTGGCACATTTAGATAAAAACTAAGTGTGCTCGACTGGGTGCCTCATCTAAATCTGGGTTGGAGAACGCATATAAAATTAGCATTCCGTTGAAAGTGAGCAAAACGTGAAGTTCAGCTATGAAGAGGTGTTTGCATCACCCAGAGCAGCATGGACGCTCTGGCTTCCTTAGAGCACCAAGGTGTGTGTCATACCTGTTGGGGCCTTAGACTGCAGCTGACTTTTCCGAGGCAACCAGGACACCAACTACTTATCCAGTAGTTAAGTCAGACAGTCCTGGGCTAATATTCTGGATCTGACACTTAATAACTGTATATACTTTGGTTAAATCTCTTAACGTCTCGAAGACTCAGTTTTCCCCACTGCAAAATGGGAGAGCAATAGTATGTACCTCATAGGATTAAATGAGATGACGCAGGGAAAGCATACTACCAGGATACAGGATACGTTTAGGTAATACTAAATATCAATAACTCTGCAGTTGGTGTAAACTCACCCACTACACCAATAATAGACTATTCGAATGAAAGTCAGGAGTCCTGGGTTTGAATCCCCACCTTGCCAGTTCACGTTTCCATGGGTGGGTTCCTTGCCCTCTGTAGATTCGAACATGGAATCCATGGACTCAGTCTACGAAACTGGTCTCCCAACAAATACTTCCTGAGCATTCGTGATCCCAAAGCCAAGCTTTTTGTCAGCTCACCTGGTTGACTGCTGTCTATTTGCAGAGAAGAGCAGCGCCAGACCCTGTTTTCTGCAGATCATTTTATACAAAAGCATAAGATGTGGGTTTCTTACCCTCAACAAAGGTATAATGAAGCTCGGGACATGGGACAAACATGTGTAAGTAGTTAACATGGTAGGAGGCTGTAGGAAAGCAAGTAAGAAATGACCTGGCACACGCTCTGTGATGTGCTGTACCTAGAGGAGAGGGAAACTGAGGCCGGAGCAGTCGGAGGACTCTGTAGATGGCAACATTTAAACCTTGTAAATACAGAACTTGCGCAGAATGAGGGGCAAAACTGTGCCTTCCGAGGCACTGCAGCTTCTCTCCCGTCTGCCCAGGTCTCTTCCAGGTCTTGTGAGCCCCCTGCTTTGTTTCATCCCCCCCCGGCTTCCCTGGCTTCTGGAAGTAACTATTCTCTTCCACACTCCCAACCCTGTCGTTCTAGGTTCAAGTGTTTTGGGCTTTTTTTCATTGTAATTAAAAATAACTTTGAATCTGACTTCTCCAAGTTCAAGCACAAATCCACAGGCACAGCAAGAACAAACTTGGCCTCGAACACCTTCAGGAACCCTACACCCAGCTCCTTATAAAGGATGTGACTTGCCCGGCTGGGCGTGGCTCAGCGGTTGAGCATCGACCTAGGATCCAGGCGATCGGGGTTCGATTCCCGGTCAGGGCACATGCCCGGGTTGCGGGCTCGATCAATGACTCTCTCATCATTGATGTTTCTATCTCTCTCTCTCCCTCTCCATTCCTCTCTCTGAAGTCAATAAAGATATATTTAAAAAATAATAATAATTAAAAAAAAAAAAAAAAAAGGATGCGACTTGGATCAGTGGCTGTCCTCTCTGCAGAATTAAAATGCTCTTTTAGGTAGAGATTTGCTGCTAATAAATGTGGAAGCTTAGGGGCCAAAGCCTCTGAGAGAAGCTTGCAGGTGCCCCTACCAACTTTGTAATGGAAAAAACCAAACCAAAACAAACAAAAAACCCAGTTGACTAACGAGGACACACTCTGCTTTGAGCTGGGCTGTGACGTTCCCCCTAGTCCAGCTCTGGGAAGGTCACTGCAGTTGGGAGGTGAGCAAGTGCGAACGGCACCTGAGGGGATGGAGTGAATGTTGGCCACCATGTGGGCTGGCTTGCGGTAATGTTCCTGTTCTCATTTGGGAAGTGAGTTCAGATCCTCTCACTATTATTCAGACTGGAGGGACTCCGGGGGGAGCAGGAGGGGAGGGTGAGCATGGGTTCCCGCCCTGAGCTTGTGGGCAGAGGCACTGACTGAGGGTGGCCCTGGGGCCATGCTGTCAACCGAAAGCCACGCACGTTGAGCGAGCTGAGCTGGTTCGGGGCACACGCGGCACCGCATCCCGTGACTGCAGCTGGCCGGGGGGGCTCCAGGCAGAAGCACACCCTGGGGAGGCAGCGATCCTCGCGCACGAGGGGTGGGCCACAGGCAGCCTGGGTCTCCCGCAGGGGGCGACACCGGCAACTGAGGCCATGGGGTCCACAGGCCGAGAGAGAAGGGGGGCCCGTAAAGAGGGCTCCCCACAGTGAACAGCAGCCCAGGCCCGGGGGCTGGGCCTTTCTTCCTGCCAAGCACCGCCAGGCCTGCGGGTTCCCCCGCCCTCCTCTTCCCCTCCCGCACCGGCCGCTCGGGCCCGCGCCGCTCGCCTGGCCTCCCGTCTCCCAGGCTGCCTTCCGCTGGCGCCTGAGCTCTCCCTGAAGCAGGGCCCGGTCATGCTGCCTCCCCGTGCCTGCCGGTGCCCCGCTGCCTGCCGAGGGAGAGGCGGCTGCCGAGGCCTGCGGAGTGGGTCCCGTCCGGTCCCTCGCTCCCCGCTGGAGCCGAGTGCTGACGCCCTCCCGGACGCTCAGGCCAGGCCGCTCGGACCTCTGCCCACCCCGTCCCGTCTGTGGTGCCTCCTGCCCTCTCCCCCTCACGTTCGGCCTGATGACCAGCGGTCTGTCCTGAATCCTTTCCTTTGAACACCAAAGCTCAGTGAGGCGATGCAGGCGCTAGGCTGTCTGTAAAGAGGGCGAGTGGGGCGGGAGAGAGCTGGGGCTGGGCTGGACTCTCAGTGGGGCGCACATCTCAGTGGACAGGGACGGCCTCCAGCCGGCCCAGCCCCACGATGCGCATGTGGCCCTGAGGAGGGGACCCAGAGTCACCACAAGAGACACAAGCAGCAGGACCCTGGAGAAGAGACGCTGAGGAGGCACTTGGGAGGCTGAGCGAGGCCACCCTGGGCAGGCAGGGGTGAGAGGGGGCCTGGTCCGCTCCCGCCCTCCGCTGCGCCGTCTCCACCGCATCTCTGAAGCCCGGTGGGCAGGCCGGTTCTTCTCCGTCACACACAAGGCCGAGTGCAAAGCACCCGGGGGGAATTATTTGCTCAGCAGACAACAAAATACATGGCTGTGCGTTAACCGACCACGGGAGGGAAGGTGCCTCTTGCTCAGGCGTAGATCTGTCTGTCTGCTGAAGTTGGGAAGGGGTGCGCCTTGCTGAAGCTCTCCCTGATTGTCAGTCACCCCCAATTTCTCAGATGTTCCTCCGAGCAGGAGGGGTTACTCACCCAGATGATTTGTCTTGCGCCCTCTGACGTGTCCTGTGTAGTCCCCCTCTTCCCCCGCCTGCCGGCCCCCAGGTCCCCAGCTCTGGTCTCCGCTGCTTAGTGAGAGGAGCTGAGCCAAGAGCAGGTTCAGGAAGCGCCCGGCCTGCAGCGCCCCCTGGCTGCTGTTGCAGAGGACAGACTGGCTTCCACCCAGACCCTGGGACCCACCTGCCTTCACCCACCCAGTCTGGCCAACCTGCCTTCTTGAACTTCTCTGCACTTGGGGCCCCCATTCTCTGGGCTTCCACTTCCCAGGCAAACCCGATTTATAAACCAGGTCGGGATCCATTCATTCAAGCTCGCCGGCTCTCACACCCACCCGGGGGTAAGAGCAGAGCTCACAATGACTTAGTCTTAGGGGAAGATGACCGGGGAAGATGGAGTTTGATTTTCTGCTAATGTATTTGAAAAAGAGAAGCGGAGGAAGAAGTGGCCGAGAGACGCTGGCCAAGAAGCCAGCCTGACCAAGGCCTCTTCGCTGCTAAGTAGTTGAGCAAAGCAGCCCTGGAGATTGAGAAAATGGTGAAAAGTTGCCAGTGTGGAAAACAAAGACTGAGTAAAACCAGGGAGAAATAATAGTTACTCACCTTGACTCAACTCTGGTCATGTTCTTCTCAAAGCACAGCTCTACCCCGATGCCGTCACAGGGTGAGCCACCTCCCGGGCCTCAGTGCCAGCCTGTGAGCTGAGCAGAGCCAACTGCTCCTCCCTCAGGTTCCTCCCTCCGGCTGCGCCTCTCCACCTCCAGCCAGTCCCCTCCAGCCACTCCTTCAGTCCACCCCTCGCCTGTGGAGTGATGGAGCGTCTGCCACAGTCACTTCGCGAGCCTCCTGGTCTAGGGGCCTAGGCCACAGCCCTGAGAAACAGCCGCGTCTGCCTTACTGAGTTTAGAGTCTAATGGTGGGAAGCAGGGACGCGGTCATAGGGCAGGTGAGGAAAACTGCAGGCTGCATATTGACGGCAGGTGCATGCAGCAGGAAGGGGGGCCGGGGGTGGGGGGCTGGCAGCGCCTCTGGCTGGTGCAGCTGGGAATGAGGATTGTACCAGCAGAGGGACAGGAATGGTTCCGAGGCCACCGTTCCCCACATAGCCTTACTAGAAACGCCTTTCCCAAGCAGTGCGTTCCTGACTGCGGGCCCGCAGACCCTGTACCGCTGACCACAAGGGCCTCACATGGCCCAGGTGGGGTGATCTGTTCAAAGGGCCCTTGTTGAGCACCGACTGCACCAGGCCTTGTTCTAGATACTGGGGATAAAGTGATGCAGAGAGGAAGCCCTTGCCTTCATGGAGCTTATATTCTATGGGGGAGATGGATTCGATAGGTAATGAGATCAACAAAACATGGACAGACATCGAAGGTCTATTAGTGTCATTTCAGGGAAGTCAGGGAGGGATCCTTGAGCAGACATGGGGAGAGGACTCCAGGCAGAGGGAACAGAGGTGGGGGTGCTCCGTGGGGGGTGCACTTCCCGTGCTGAAGGAAAATCGAGGAGGCCCGTGGGCAGGCTAGTGGGGCTGGGGCAGGGCGCAGGGCCAGGTCCTGTGAGGCCTTGCAGGCTACCCCAAGGACTTTGCATGGTTTCTGTGGTGTGACAGGAAGCCCTTGGCGGGCGAACAGGGGATGTCATGGTCTGCCCAGCAGGATCACGCTGGCTGCTGTGTGAAAAACAGACAGGGGAGGGGCAAAAGTGGAGAAAGGTAAACGAGGAGACTTGTCGGCATGTGGGAGACGGTGGCAGTGCATGAGGTGGGGGGGTCAGTTGGGGGTGCATTTTCAGAGCACTCAACCTGGTGGTCTTGGTGGTGGACGACAGAACGAGGGGGACCCAGCGGGGCCAGTCCACATGCGGGCTCGGGGTGGCCGGATGCTGTCAGATGCCTGGCCTCTCAGCTGATCTGTGACAAGAGGTCCAGCAGCTGAGTGACGGACCTGGGGTCAGGAAGTGAGCATCAGAGGTTCTTTGATCCAGAACATCTCTACATATTACATTTCGTTAGGAAATTATGGCCAAAAGATGCTGGAAACTGCAATCTGTCCAGCATGAGGTCAATTATACTTGGGTTTCCAACAAAGCACCAAGTATATTGTTCCTGCTTAACTTCTCTAGGCAGCTTAGTAGATGTGAACTTATTTTAAAAGTCTGACAGCTGACGGGTAAAGACCACGGGCAGCCTGCCACATGTCCAAGCTGGTGGCTGGACTGCTTGTTGTCCACTTGCTTTTTCTTTGGTTGCCTGGCCAGCTGACATCCCTGATCCTACTAGACAGGATGAGGGACTTCATGGGTGATCACTAACTGGCCTCTGATTCCAGGGACCCCCAGCCCAGTTCTTCATTTGTCAGATGAGGGGTGCTCCTGGATGGTGAGCGTGTCTTTATGAGGCTCGAGTGGGCATTTTCAAGCCCTTTCCCCGAGTTCCTCCTGCAGTCAGTCCCAAGCATCCTATCACTTGGAGTGTGTCGGGAAGGGGAGGGCGGTGGACAGGAGAGACCTTGCTCCAGCTGAACTCAGGAGTGGCCCCTGTGATGCCAGTCAGCGAGCAGAGCTTTGCTGTCCCTGGCACTGCCTACTGGGCACAGTGCCGAGTCCCAGCCGTTTCTGTAGCCAAGCAAACAGAAGTGAGGATGTTGGGCAGGATGGGCTGCAGAAAAGAATGAGCCGTCACAGGGAAATTCAACCCTGTACATACTCAGCAAAGCGGTGGCCAGTAGTTTCGCTTCTCTCCCCCAGCACTGGGGGTGGGGTACACCAAGCCCTTTGAGGTGCCATGAAGGAGGTGCTTCCATTGGGCAGGACAGACCCCATTTCTACTTGGAAAAGCTGACCCTGGGGTGAGGCAGTGGCACCTCCATCACAAAGCCAGACCAGTGTGCAATCCGGTTTCACCCTCCATAATCCAGTGCCCTCACTAAATGTAAAGGAATTACAACAGTAGTTCTAGGTCAGAGGAATGCTAGCTTAAAATTCATGTTTTTAAAAAAGCTGACTAAGGGAGCAGACATATCCCTTTTCCTTTTTCTTAGCTGGTTTATTTAGAATACCAAACTGAAGTGAAGCCCTGTCTCAAATCTCCAGCCCCTCCTGGAGGCGTGGCCCCAACCGGGTCAGGGCCTCAGGCCTTGTCCACACTCACAGCCTAGAGGCCCGAGGCCAAGGGCCACTCCGGAGAGTAGGTACAGACCACATCTCCCAGACTGCACCCCCCAGACTGCACCCCCGACCACTAACGCCACACGAGCGCTGGGAAGTGCTGCACAGGGAACGGGTTCTGCTAGCAGGTTTGGGAAACTCCAAGGGGAGCAAACTCGGATTTTATATTTTTAACCTTGAGTCTAAGGCCTTACTATGTACCTGTGCCTAGTGACTCCCCCAGAGCTGTAGCAGCCAATATCTCCCCAAGATGCCTGGGACATATGCTTTCCCCCATGGGAAATGCTGATGGACTGGGGTCTGTATGAAAGGTGGTCAAAGTTAGAGCCTCTAGGCCGGCCTGGAAACGAAGTCCCAGGACTTCAGGAGTCCGGGTGATCGAGGACTGTCCTTGCTGGGGCTGCTGGGTCCTGGGAATGTGACTTCCACATTCCAACCTGGGACACAGAGGACAGGGCTCAGCGGCGTGAGAAGCAGTGAGAAGTCAGAAAATGGCTTCACATCGCGGCATCCTGCAGAGAAACTGGAGTGTCGGGTCTGAGCGCGGAAGCACATCTTCCTGTGCTGAGGGTCGGCAGGCCACTGGTACTTTCTGAGCGGGACAGGTCAGAGTCCCCAAGGAGGGTTTCTTCGGCGCCAGTTTTGCAGGAAGAAGGGAAGAACGGGTGATTCTGAACGGAGGCCGGGGGGCAGCAGGTCACGGCACTTGGCTTATTGGTCTTCCGGGTGCACCGGTATCAAATCCAGGTGCTCGCTCCCACCGCCTGAAACAGGCCTGTGCGTGGGCCTGCCTTCTGCTCCTCTGCTAGCTCACAGCAGTGATCCGATGCGGTCAATTCTACCAGGAACCATCCAAACTCAGCACAGGACAATTAAATAAACTGCACCACACACTCCGTTCTTATGTACTCGTTTACTGCAGCAGAGAGAGAACCGAAGCATTTTACACATTTCAGGGCTGCAACAACTAGACAATCTTCCCAGACATTCCTGGGCCACGTTCCCCACAGTGAATAACCTGGACACAACCAGGAGGTAACATTTTAATAAGTAGAAACGGGATCAGATGCTGTCTGTAACCGCTTTAGAAATTTTTGAGAGAATAGGAATATTTCAACGACTATTGAAATGTTGCTTAAACTTTCCCAGTGAATTCCTACAGGGCAGCCTTGCCCTGGAGACTAATTAAAATGCCCTGTTAAGCTTCAAGACCTTCAGGCAAATGGAAATGGACAGTGGACAAAGGGCACACAGGTAGACTGATGGGACCCAGGTGATGAGGTCACACGTGGCTACAGGAGACACAGCTCCCCAACCAGCAGCAGTCCCCCCCAGGCATCTGACTCAGGCTCTGGCTCTGAAAGCTGTTGGATGTGTGGAGGCTAGTTTCTGAATTCGGAAGAGGCCAGGACGGAAATGTGTTTCTCGCTAAGGGGATGAGAGCGAGAGCTATGTGGCTGGTGGCTGGGCTCACCTTTTCCTGACTTCCCTTCCTGTACAGGCCTGAGCAAGCCTTGCAGCAAGGGCACAGATGGTCTGCACAAGGCTGAGGGCAGGGAGGGAGCGATCCGGAGGGTTCCTGGTACAAAGCCTAGTGCTACCCTTCCAGAAAGAAATGCTCCCGACACCTCCTGTATTGAGTGACTCTACAGATGCCTGTGATTCCTCAGAGTTTCCGAAATGCTGAAGTGCATAGGCCACCGTTTGGATCCCTCCGAGTGGCTGCAGAAGCCCATCCTTGGTAATCCACGGTCATCGGAGGGGCTATTCAGCTCAAAGGATGGACGGGGTAGAGAAAGCTGGAGCTGGGGGCATGGCTTACTCTCAGGGAAAAGGGGCGCTACAGCCAGCAGTGTGATGTCCTCGGACAAGTCCTCAAGGGACCGGAGGCCACAGAACTGGGGATGTTAGAGGATGAGTGCTCGCCGGCTGGTCCCCTCGCGGGGTGGGGTAGAAAAGGAGGCACATTGCTCATCTACTCCAGGAGAAGACAAACAATAGGCTGGGGCTGGAGGAAGAGATATGTAAAGACTTCCAGAGAGAAAAATACTCTATTAACCTGTTGAGCATTTTGTATGTCATCATTAAAAAAATTGTCATGTGATCATTAAGCACCAAATCGTTTTGCAACCTTGTACTAAACCCAGTGATTTCTTTTTTCTGCTCCGGAATTACCAAAACATTCTTGCCTCACAGCAACAGGAAAGAGTGCTTCTCCCTGTTTGTTTCTGTTTTTCCCGTGCCAACAGGCTTTCAGCTCCGAGGCTCCCCCTTGTCGCTGCTCCCGCCTGGCGGCTGCTTACAGGTGAGCATGAGAAGCAGCAGCAAGGGCAGGTGCCAGAGGCTGCAGAAGAACAGCTTCCGGGAGCTCCGCCGGTCCGCGTCCCTGTGGAACCGGAAGCCGAGGTAGGAAATGTACAGGTTGATGGGCAGGGAGATGGCCGGGAAGGTCCACGTGGTGACACCCAGGACGGGGGCTGCCGAGGACAGCGCGATCAGGGCCAGGCAGTGGCGCAGGGCGACGCGCCGGCACAGGGCGGGGTGGGTGACCGACATCATGCAGTAGCCCCCTCGGGAGTAGTCCTCACGGAGGCCCCAACTCAGTGCGTTGAAGTGAGGAAACTGCCAGGAGTAGAGGATTCCCCCGAGAAGGCAGGCTCCTGTGGCGGGTAGGAGGCGAGAGGGAAGCAGAGATGTCACTAGGATTTTCACAAACGCATCGTTTTCATAAAGGCACCTCTGCCAGCTTCGCTTTCATCCCTGCTTGCCCAAGTCAGCCCAGCACCTACCAGCCTGGGTGGGGAGCCGCATGCTCGCCAGGACCCGGACCTCCTCCTAACCCCCAGCTTTCTCACCTCAGCAGGGAGGGACACTGGCACGGGGCAAGCCTGGGCTTCCTGGGGGGTTTTCCTACTGCAGGCTGTCGAGTCTGTGGCTCCTGCCCACCCAACACCCCCTGTACCCCAACACTGTGATGACGAGAGAAGCCTGGATGCACTGCACACGTTTAGGGCTCTGCCCACATGCTGGCCTGGCCAGAGGAGCCTCAGCAGCTGGAAGGACACTCCACACCCACTCGCCCCCTCGACAAGGCCCTCCCAGGGGTGCTGGCGGCTCCCTGCCCAGCACTAACAGAAAGGAGCCCAGCTCCCGGCCCACACAAGACACCTCCTAGGCTTCTGTCTGTGACTGAGGGACTGTTTCAGCAGGTGTCTACGGGACTTCGGGGCGGGTGCCCAGCTCGCCCTCCAGAGCCCAGAGCCTGCACGCTGCGGCAGGCAGGAGGTACCAAACCAGTGCCTTAGATGGACGGACTGGCATAAAGGCAGCAGAGCAATAACTTCGTGGCTTTACAGTGTTTCAACAAGGACCCGTTACTGCCTGAGCACAGGGACTGAGCACTATTGTGTGATGGAGACTTTACAGTTTACCCGTTAGTCCTGGTGACAGACCTGCAGGCAGGTTTACACTCAATAAACAAACAGGCCACTGACAGTTCTCCGGAGATGAAGGAGGGTTTCGGAGGAGCCCATCTCAGGGTAAAGGGGCCCCGCAGGACACTGAGCCACCGCCCACAGGTCAGCCAGCAGCAGGGGCTCTGTTCCCACTGAGCAGGAGACTGGTCACTCTCTCACTCAGGCACACGTTTCCGAGCCACGGAGTGGCCAGCAGGCTTGGCACGGGGGATGCACCCTGCGCTGAGCTGTGTGTGTCCCCAGGCACTGAGCTCGTGTCACTCCTCAGGCCAGGCCAGTGAGCCTTCCTCACCCTCAGTGCTGTGCAGGAAGCCACGCGGGGAGGGCCCGCAGCAGAGCGCTGACCTGGCCCAGGGGAGGCGGCACGTTCTGCGAAAGGGGCGCCTGAGCTGAGCTCCCCCGGAGAAGTAAGGGAGCCCAGAGAGGGTCTGCAGAGGCCCTGGGGGGGAAGGCGAGCGGCGTGCTCAGGTATTGAAAGAACACTATACACGTGGTAGGATTCTTAGAGCTGTAGAGCGAAAGGAAAACAGGTCAGTTTTATTGCATGATAACTGAATACAACAGCAGGAAGGAAGGCTGGTGTGGCCAAGGGCAGGGAACAGGGAAGACCGCCCAGGATCCCGCTGGAGGGGCGGAGGGCAGGGCCGGCCCCGACCTGCAGGTGCGAGGCCGGCTCTGCCCTCAAAGCAACAGGACGACACGGAAGGAGCGTAGCGTGTGGGCGTGTGAGGGTGTGCAGGTGGGGGTGCCGAGGAAGATCACACTGGGGGGGCCCACAGCAGGTCTGGAGGGTCTCTGAGGAGATGAGATGAAAGGGGGGGCAGTGAGACAGAGGGAGTGAGGAGGCGAAGTGACAGGACCTGTGCTGTCAATCAGGGTAAGGGGAGGGGGGTGCCAGGGCAGCCCCTGGGTGTGGGGTCCTGGCAATGCCACTGAGGGGACACACGGGAGAGGGGAGGGCGGTTCACGGAGGTGACCCTGGGTGTACTGGGTCTGACATCAGGGGCAGTGGGAACCAGCAGCTGGGAGGGGTCTGGGCTATGACATGACCTATTGCCGAGTGGACCATGGTGGCCAATCGTGAATGATTCGTTCCTAACAGAATGCGGACAAGTCCTGAAGGGTATGTTCATTTTCCTTTGTATCGTGAGAGGGTAGAATATAGAAAGTGCCCAATACTCCTGTAAGAGAGGCTTCAGACTCATCAGTGGAAGCCACATGTAAAAAGAATAGCTTCCTTTAATTTTTATTTTTAAATTGATCTTTAGAAAGAGGAGGCGGCGCTGGGGGGGGAAAAACACTGATATGAGAGAAGCAGCGATGGGCTGCCTGCTGCACACACCCAGGCTGGGCACCAAGCCTGCAAACTAGGTGTGTGCCCTGGCCTGGGACTGAGCCCCCAGCTCTTGGTGTGCAGGCGGTGCTCCAGCTGAGCCACAGCGGCCAGGGCCAATAAAGCATTTTATTTTATTTTTTATTTATTTGCTTTTGACCCTCACCAAGGATACTGTCTCCAATGCTTTTCAGAGAGAGTGGAGGGGAGAGGGAGGGAGGGAGGGAGTGGGGGGACGCGAGAGAGGGAGAGAGGGAGAGAGAGAGAGGGAGAGAGGGAGAGAGG